>NC_092858.1:129407445-129525208 GCF_032062135.1 Pyxicephalus adspersus
AATCCAATACAAAATGACAGTTTGAATTTACCAGTTATATACTTTGTAATTATTTGTATTATTTTGTATTGGATTGGATACAGGAGTTTGTATTAAATCCAATACAAAATGAATGAATGAGTTTCAATTTGAATTTCCCGCACACGCGCCGACGTCATCACGCATGCAGGGAGAAGCTGTCCGTTTTTTTTTTCTCCGCCGGACGGCTTCTCGTTTCAGAGATCATCCGGCGCTGGAAGAAGAAGGACGTGGACGATCAGCGGGACCAGGTAAGAAGCCGGCCGGCATCTTGTGTACCATTTCTGTGTGTCAAATGACATTTAATATAGATAAATGTAAAGTTTTGCACTTGGGGCTAACAACATGCATGCTTCATACTGTCCAGGGGGAATACAGTTAGGGGGAGTCAGAAATGGAAAAGGATCTGGGGTTCTGGTAGATCATAGACCTAATAACAGCATGCAATGCCAAGCAAAGTACTTTTCTTGTATTAAAAGGAATAGACTCCAGAGATAGAGACATAATCCTGCCCCTGTACAAAGCATTGGTCAGACCACATCTGGAATATGCAGTCCAGTTTTGGGCACCAGTTCACAAGAAGGTCATTGTTGAATTGGAGAGCGTGCAGAGAAGGGCAACTAAACTAATAAAAGGAGTGGCTGAGCTCAGCTATATGGAGAGATTAGCTGAACTGATTCTTCCTTGATAAAAGACATATAAGGGGGGATATGATCATCCTGTATAAATATATAAATGGTCCAAATAAAGAACTTTCTTCCCAATTATTTATTTTGAGATCATTACAAAAAACAAGAGGGCAATCTTTGCGTCTGGAGGAAAAGAAGTTTAAGCTCCGGATAAGGAAGAAATTCTTCACTGTTAAGGTCTGTGAAAATGTGGAATCGGCTCCCTCAGGAAGTAGTTTCAGCAACTACTATAGATTGCTTTATGAAAAAGCTGGATGTTTTTTCTCTAAGCACAGAATATAACTGGGTATTAGGGCTCTAAAGTAAAAATAACAGTGACTGTTGATCCAGGGAACATCTGATTGCCTCATGGAATAAGGAATTTTTTCCCCTGTTGAAGCAATTTGTACCAGGGTTTTTTTTTTTTGGTTTTGCCTTCCTCTGGATCAACTTTGTCAATAGGGTTTTTTATCGGGGATATGTTTATTTCCCTTGTGGTTGAACTTGATGGACATAAGTCTTTTTTCAACCTGACCAACTATCTAACTTTAAGGACTGATAAATACTTTCTGTGAAAAATATTTAAAACCAAAATCTTTTTTTTTTTTTAAATAAACTGTATTTAAAACAACTATAAAGTTCCTTTAAGTGGAAATAGATTTTATATGGTACCATATATATTATTTTTTCTATTTTTAATATTGTTTCTGACTAATTGTAGAGGATGGAGAATTGTACACTTTTGGGGAACCTGAAAATGGGAAGCTCGGTCTGCCTGTTGAAAAGCTGGACAAGCACAGACAACCTCAACGAGTTCTTGGAATATCGGGGAAGGTGAAGATGGTGTCATGTGGTGGTGGGCACACCATTGTAGTCACAGGTTTGTAACTTAATTCATTATTGGTTGATTGATAGACCTAAATAGGGCAGAAATGCAATGGTTTGTAAACTCAAACCATAAACTACACTGAAAAATATACCATTGAAAGTGTTTTCTTGCTAAACTCACCAGAAATCTCATAACTTTGTGTAGGGAACTAACTATACACAGCCTTTTCTGTACTAAAATTTTAAGCCCTTCCTATGTAACCAATGAGGACTAGAGAACACCTCTCCTGTGCTATAGAGATGAAAAGGGAAAGATGGTCTAATAGTACTTTAAGATAAAGTTCCATTTTGAGCCATGTAAGTGTAATTATAATAACCAATACAGTCAAATTCAATTGTAACATTCCTAATGTCTTAAAACATTTTGGGATGTCAACCACACAGAAAATGTATTATTTTCAACAAGTCAGGTGAGACATTGATTTCTTTGTTAAAATAAACAGTAAAGCACAACTGTTGTGTGGCATTGTAAGGTAGAAACTAAATGCGGTGTATGTAATGAGTAAATAGGGCTGCTCCCACGTACATTACTGATAATTACACACAATGATACAAACTGATAAGATTATTGACTTCTCTCCTTTACATGTGTCTAAGCTACATGTAACTGTACATAAAGGAATAGACAAATGATTTCAATGTTAAGATTGCTAACAAAGAGCATCTACTGCAGAACAGAGGAGCATATTAAAGGAATCTGTTACATGTACAGTAAGTGGATAAACTCTAAATGCACTCTCCCTTTTATGTTAGGCTTTATATCAGTTGCTTAGGTTTGCACATGCCTGCAAGAGGGAGCTTTCACTCTTTCAGGTTTAAGTTTTATTCCATACTTATGTTACAAGGAATAGAATAAAACATGGGGGAAACAGAAAGCAATGCTGTGTCTAATAATTAATTTCAAGTTTTAATGTGAGAAATAAGTAGTGCAACATGTTAGAAAACTATAACTATTTAAATGAATCCTCGATAACAAATTATTTTATTTATGTTTGTTTAAATATAATTTGTTATGTGCAGTAGAAACAATGTTTTAGTTTGTCAAACTTCAAAGAGGTGGTCCATTCCTAATAGAGAATACAATAATAATTAGTATAGTAAAATAAAAGGCTAAATCTACCCACTGCTAATATTTCCGTATTCAGTATGTTGAATCATCCTTTGTTTCCTCTTCACTTGAAATACAAGAAATAATTGTTGGGAAGTGAAATGAGGTCAAATGACCTAAGGTTTCTGAAAAGGGGGTTGGGTCTTCTCTAAGACTCATCAAAGCTGGAATGTAACCTCCAAATCTAAATGATCAAAGTAGTGTTTATAAACACAATAACTGGTTTATACTGCTGTGTGTGTGTGTTTTATATAGTTCTAGAGGACTAGTTGCAGACTGCAGCAGTGCAAATCAATTATCGAAGAATCTTCAGCATTACATTATATTTGAAACCAAATACCCCAGGGGCATATACCAAATATACTCAAATATAAACTGATCCAGATAACAACTGGGGTACTTATTTTGACCTAAAAAATACAGGAAATGCTCCGACTCAAGTATAAACCCAGGACACAAAATGCCCCTTACTGCTAACTTTTAAAATGGTAATCAACCCAAATTCCAATAAAATTAAACTGAATAAATATATCTATGGTGCATTACTTTAAAAACTTTTGTTTAAAAGGGGCAAAAAAACGGGTATGAGTTCAGTTTATATATGTCTTTTTTCTCCTTATTTCTTACATTTTTTGATGTATTTTTGAGTTGGTGATGGTCACTTGCTCTAAAATGATCTTTTGAGCATTATTGTTGGCTACTATTAGATGGCGTTGTAGCCTTCATGTAAAGCATGTAACTTACTTTTTTTTTTATATTTTTTTTTTCTTCAACCAAGAGGATTTGTTACAGTCATTACCTGAGTTATTGTCTCCATCTATTGGTGTGACCTGAGTATAAAAACAAACCAAGATTCTTTTTCAGATTACATTTTGAGAAAAAATCTCAGTTTATACTTGAGTAGATACAGTAAATGCAAGACAGCAGTTTGGGCTTACTACAGCCCTTAGCTCAAACACAGATCTAATTGTAATCGCATGAAAACCACAGTTTACATCTCCAGAAACCAATGAATAAGTTACATCAATATAGTTAAACCTATATATATATATATATATATATATATATATATATAATATAAAGAACCACTGAGGACCACACTAATATGTGAAGCTTCAGTAGATCTGTTGTTGATTACTGATCATAAAAGTTTACTGTGTGTATTAATATTAATTCCAGATCTTGGAGTTTTAAACTGTTATTCTATTAGATGTTTATTTAACTTTGGAATGAAGCAAGCTCAAATATGTTGCCTTTCATTTCTGGCCTTGTTAATGGCAGAGGTGAAAAACGAATGGCTACACTGGCTCGAGCTGATAGAAAGGTAATAGTAACTCAACTACTTGTTACAACCAAGGTATGCAGAACAGCATCTTCAGATGCACAATATGTTGAACCTGCTACAGCAGGAGACCATATTAGGTGCCATTCCTGTCACCTAAGAACAGGCACCTGAGGCTAGAGTTCACATGAGCTCACCAAAATTGGACAAGAGAAAATTGGAAAGACCTCGTCTGGTCTGAGTCTTGAATTCTGCTGCAACATTTGAATGGTAGGGTCTGAACTTAGAATAAACAACAGGAAAGCATGGATCCATCTTGCCTTGTATCAAAGTTTGGGCTGGTATTGATAGTGTAATGGATTGGGAGATAAGCCCTTGCCACATTTTGGACCCCATAGTCCTTTCTGAGCATTATTTATATGCTACAGCCTACCATAGTATTTTTTCTGACCATGTCCATCCCATAACTCCAGCATGGCCATCTAATGATGGCTACTTCCAACAGGATAACACTTTATCACAAAGCTCAAATCGCCTCACGCTGGTTTCTTGAACATGACAATGGGTTCACTGGCTTCCACAATCACCAGATCGCAATGCAATAGAGCACTTTTGGGATATGGAGATTCGCATCATGTGTTTAGTCTTTATCCTATGATGACATAGACCATGAATCCCAATCCCTGAGAAATCATTTCAGCACATTGTTTAATCATTCCACAAAGAAGTACATCAGTTTTAAAGTCAAAAGTGTGTCCAACCTGGTACTAGACAGGTGTACTAAATAAAGTGTATAGATTTATGAATATTTTTCTGCAACTAGCTCTATTTTTTTTCTTCTCCCCTCTTTAGACAAAGGTGTCTATACATTTGGCCTTGGTCAATTTGGACAACTAGGACTCGGCACTTTTATTTTTGAAACGCCTACACCCAAAGCAGTGGAGGCTTTGAAGCCACATAGAGTTCGATATGTTGCTTGTGGGGAAAACCACACTGCCGTAATTACAGGTGGGTAAGCCATAATATGATGATGCAGATACTGTTTTTATGCTGTATTATATAACAAAGACTATCATTTGATGCAGTTATATATCTCTTCCAGGACTGTATTTAATTTGTATAGGGTTTTTTTTGCCTCTACAGCTGAGGTAAAATGCAAAAGGCTTTTCCACTTTAAATTTGGAATCCTGTTTAAGATGTATCTGTGTAGCAACATAATAGGGACTCTCCCCTTCCCCTTTCCCACAACACTTAATGAGCTGTAATAGCAGATTTCACAAAGAGCCCTTGCTGTCAGTGAAGACATATACAGTGTATTGTTTTTTTTTAACATAAACTAACACTCTAGAAGCAACACATACAGATAAATTCATCTAGTAGTACCACTAAAACATCAGCAGAACAGATTCCAATAATCTTAGTACTATACCTATATTATATGGAGATGCTATACTGCCATCCTTTATAGAAAATGTAGTGTTTTTTTTTTTGTTTTTTAAGGATTGTATATGAATATTCTGATTTTCAGACTGCAGGTGGAGCTCTCTTTTTGACATGTTTCCCAGGCTTTTCTACTTGATTTACTTTTTACAGTTGTGTTTAAGTTAAACAAATCATTCTTTTGCTCTGCATGAAGCCTGAAAAATATGCTTTGCTTTGTGTTCACCAGGGTATGACATCTGACCTGACTAGAGAAAAATAAAAAAAGAACCAGTTATTTTTGTTTAATGTATTGGCATGATAGGTTAGCATGATGTGTGGGAAATGGTTGATCATTACACGGTGGGGTAAGCTACTGACTTTTACTAATTTTATGCTAGGTAAAAAGCTGCAGATATTTCTACTCTCATTATAAATGTTTTCTTTTTCAGATAAGGGCCTTCTTTACACTTTTGGTGATGGACGATATGGCAAGCTTGGATTAGGAGAAGAGAATTTTACCAATCAGTTCTCACCTACATTGTGTATGAACTTTCTGAAGTTCAGCATTCAGTTGGTAAAAAAACAATTATATTTTTTTTTTTTAATATTGACTTGCATTTGCATTCCTAGTTTACCATTAAGCTGACCAAGAAAAAACATTAATTCCTACATAAAACATATGCATATTTTTTTATCAAATACAGAACACCAGATTTTCTTCCATTGTGTTTTTGTGGAACAATGGAAAAAGTGACTTGTCACAATATGACATATCAGAGGCTAATTACCCATCAGTATAACAGTAGAGAATTGTCTATCATAGTAACAATTTGCTCAAACTGTGTAGCAGGGAAATTTGCTATAGATTTGTGTCTGACAAGTATGTTTTTGCCAACATGTTTATTGATTTGTCATGTTGCCTTTTTGCTTTGAGCAGTTATGAGAACAGCATTAAATATAAAGCATCCCTTGGATTGTGTTTTTGGTACTTATCCAGAGATAAAATTCATGCTGCAGATCCATCTGTGCACATAATTTCCAAATCTATATCTCAAGGGGATGCTGCCTTGTAATGAGTCATGGTTCACATGTTAGGATACTTTCTCTGAAAAGCATTTTAGGATGTCTGTAAACAAACTGGGTACATTATCTGTATAACCATTTCCTTTTCATTATCGTTATAGGTGAATAGGCGTCCTCCTTTTGTACATCCTGATTCCAAATTCACAAATGAAACAAATCTGGGTTTTCATGTATGCCTACAAAATATTAGCAAGCGTTTAGGGAAAAAAGATTCAGCTTGTATAATATTGCTCTGTGATGGACAGCAAAATATTGTCCAATGTTGAATTTAAATTTTTTTGTGCCTAAGCAGTTTCCTGAAAATAAATGTTTTGCCTTAAATTCCTCCTGATAATTTTAGTGCACTTCCTAGTGTGTGAAATGCCTAATCACTCCTGTGTATAAAGCTTTATTGCTATATATCTGAGGTGTGAGATTTCACTACTGCCTTTGACTGCTATTCTTTCAAGATTTAGAGTGATATGTGCTTATGTCACTGCTGTGCTGCTCAAATTTCTTTTTCTTCAGCTTAGACATGAGTAAGCAAAACCCTGCCACTAAAAAGGTGGCAACTTCCACACAGACACACAGTGCAGAAACGGGCATAGTAAGTCAGTAATGGGGAAAAGATCAGCTGTCTTTTTGGCAAAGGTTTTAAAAATGGGTTCCTTTAGTCATCAGGAGAGGAAATGTGGTGTTAAATTTTTTTGGTGGGGATTTTTTAAAAACTGGACAGTGACTTTAACCCTTTTTCGTCTAAAACTAGAAGTTACACAGTAGTGGCTCTTCACATAAGTTTTTAAAATTATACAAAAAGTGTAAATCAACTGACATTCTTTGTAGAGATTTTTCTGCCAGGCTGCAAAAATTCTAGTCAAATAAGTGAATATTTTAGGTAAACTTCTCCTCTCCACCCTTTTCATTTAAAAGGTTCAGAATGGTTCATAAGGTTCAGAATGCCAGACTGCTTTGGCATGTTGTTCTCTGTAATAAAACAAACAAAAGCTTTTGGATGGTGTAAGCAGAAATGGCACTTGGCGTGAGGAATATAAATACTTGCCAGAAGGTTGTTGGTGATCTCTTTTCTAGGAAGCATTTATGCTTTGTATATTTCATAGTTTGTGAATTTGGATACTTCGCTTATTAAAAATGTATATATATTTCTTATACTTATTCATTATATCGGCATCCAGAATGAATTGATGTTACAATAAATATCCATCAAAACACTGACAGACATAGTGGAATAAAAGTTACTTTGTCTAATTACCCACTGCATGTTCAAAATATTAATTTCAGTGGAGGACAGACTCTGTTCAATGTATGCAAAGCCAAAACTTTTTCAGTTTTGAATGAAAAAAGGGGAAGGGTAAAAAAGCATTTTTAATTAATTTTTCTTTTTTTTTTCTTTGCAGATAGCGTGTGGTGGTTGTCATATGCTTGTCTTTGCTACACCAAGACCTAAAGAATCTGAATCTGTCATTGTTGATGAGCTGAAAGAAAATTATTTATTGGTAAATGGAGATGGTGACAGAACTATAACATTGCAAAGATCACCCTCTGCACGCGTTAGGCGAAGAGAAAAGGTATATTAATATTTGATTGATTTCAGATTTTTTACATATAATGAAATCTGAAATTACCTAACCTTTTTGACAAAAATATGTGAACACTTCAAAATTTTGAGTTTGCAAGTTTCCAGTAAAAGGTAATGGTAATCCAAAGATGTTTTCTTCTAATTTCCAACCCTTTTTCACAAAGCCCAGTTTATAAATAAACACATGGATTGATGAGTTTTGTGTGAGGGAACTTGAAAAGCCCGCACAGAGCTCCATCATCCTACCTTACCTCAAAACCTACCTTTCATGAGAGATTGGAATGTTGATTGTGAGGGGGTGGTATATAAATATTGATGATAATAATGCTAGCCTTACTGTCTGATATCAGTACCTGACCTCTCAAATGCTGTTGGTTAAATGGGTAAAACTCCAACAGGCACATGCCAAACCCTTGTGGAAAGGGTTTGCAAAAGGGGAGAATGATAAAACTGCAAAGAGGGATGGTGAGTATAGAAACTCCTTGTTATGCCTATAGTTTTAAAATTAGATGTTTAGCAAGAATTTGAAGATGTGATGATCAGCTATCCACAAACACTTTGCAATATAGTGTATTTGAAAAAGGCTAGAGCATTCCTAACCACACTGCCAATGCTTTCTTAACCTACAGCTGTGTCTTGTTCTTTGTAACATTTTCTACGATTGCCAATCAAAACTTTTGTCTTTTGGCTCCCTAAATTGCTTACCAACTAAAATTCCACATTGCTCCTTCCCGTGTTTTAGCATATTCACCAAGGTAAAATAAAACACTTTACATTATTATATTTACATCAATGCTTGTAGTACTCAGGTAAGAAATTCTATTTTGTAGGAGTTTTGCAGTAAACTAAAACTACAGGGAATTTCCTCATATTTTATTGATGAGTCTTCCAGCAAGTCAGCTTGTGAATTATGGCTTAATGACTTTTTGATTATACTGGGGCTTGTAAAAAGCAATCTTTTTCTCTAGGTAAATTGACTTTTGAATATTTGTAAAACCAGTTAGAACACCTGCTAATTACTCTTGTCACTCGCATATGGTGAAAGAAGAAATGAAAGAGCTATAAGTCATTTTTGCCTGGTATGTCAGTGATTTGAACATCCCTTAGAATAACCTGCTGTGATGAAAGAGTGTTAAATGATGAGAAGTATTCCATTTGTCTTTCCTTTTGAGAATGCCAGTGGTAAGCAATGGTAAAGTTGTCTTCAGAAAGGAAAATTTGGATTGCTGTAGTTCATCACACTGCTGTCATTATATTAAAGTTTAACTAAAGGCATATGTAAATGAATAAAAATGCAGATCTGATCGTTGGTAAATCGTTTTTTATTTAAGCAGTACCTAAATTTGACCTGATTTTATGTTTTAATAAGGAGCATGCTGATAGAAGAGAGCAGAGTGCCAGGGTTCTGATCTCATCAGTATGTTGCTTCTCCCTAAACTATGCAGTCACAGGCTGAGGGAGGCACAAATTCCATAAGTGTGCCATTACTGAACTCTATCCTTTGAGAATTGAGTTACATTGCTGTCATTCAGATGCTTTGATTTCAATACTGTCTGAACCCGAATAGGTATAAAGATAAATAGTTCAGACACTCATGTTACAACATGCTTGTTCCAGGAGGTGACTGATACTGCTGTAAGACACAGCAAAACCCTAATTTTTTTAAATAGGACTGCAATGACAGACTTGTCTACAGTCACTTTAACTGCACCTGAGAAAAATCAGGCTACCTGTCCTGTCAGACAAACTGTGAGCTGTGTAAACATAAGAACTAGATTTTGGGGCATTTAAAACGGCTCTAATATATGTACTTCACCTTTATATTTAGCTGTTTTCTTGAAGTTATCTTTATTTTTTTTTTTTAAATATGACAAAATGGTAAATTCTCTAGGACTCCAGGAAATGTGCTGCATTTCTATGTAACTTTATAATTTGTACTCCCTGTTTTTTTGCCAGAACTGCATATGTATAAATATGTTAGCACCAAAAAAGAGTACATTATTTCCTCAATCCCTTGCTCAATAGAAATGAGAATAGTTGTGGGTGGGTATGCTGCATTGCTCAGTCCTGTTCAACCTATATGTATTTAGTGGATAGATACTTTATGGAATGCATATATGAAGAAGAATGGGCGCTGCATTAAAGACGCTGCATTAAAATGTATGGGTATCACTCTTATGACTATGCGGCATGTATAACAACAGAGGCTGAATAGATAATTGTCAGTGTGTATAGTTATGTAAATGTAAATATTCTGTATTTAGCTGTTTTGGTAGACTGCTAAATAATACCAAGTAATATGTTTTTACTTTGTAAATCCATGCTATATAATAACAGCAATAGGGTTAATAATTACGTCTAACAGCATTTCTCTTTTGTGTTGATATATCTCCATGTCTCTGTACCTAAAGGTTTATTTTTTCTTTCTTTTTATTTAAGAAACAAATGCCTGATCAGATCTATGATTTGAGTCGTACATTACCACCATTAGGTGGCAATTTACTGGAATCTTCATTGCCTGTTCCTAGCAAAACTGTTCCACCAGGCCTTCTCAAAGTAAGACAAGCCAGTACTGAATCAAGTGCCAACGGCTCATCAACAGTCTCAAAATCTGGTAAGCCTTAATTTTATTTCAAAGTAGCTTTCTTTATTCTTGTTCCGAAACCCTGTTGTTTGGAAAAAGTGTAAAAAGTATCTCAAATTATAGAAAAACATACGTGACTTGTTGAAGACTGGTTCAAAGAATATTTCTGCTTTTGATGATTTTAATATTTTAAAGATGAACTCTGAGTTTAAAAAAAAAAGTGATGAGTAAGTTGATATTTTTACCTAATTATTCACTCCAACAGGCTTGCCCCTCTCTGTGTATCTTATCCCTTGAAGCCTTTTCCTTTGCTAGCCAATTGGTTGCAGCTTCCTGATGTAAATCTGTACAATGCAAAACCAACATCCCTGCATTGCAACTGAGTTTAGCTTTTTCTGATACTATTTGTTTTCCACCTTTAGGTCAGCCACAGCTTTTTTTGTACTCCACTTCACCTTATTTTAACATTATTCTAAGGTTTTCTACCTTAAAAATCAAAAGAAAAAAGACACCATGCTGGTCTCTTTGTCTTGCTCTACAATGAGTTGTAAAGAAATGTCACATGGAGGTTTCACTTCTGTAACACACATTAAACAGTAAACGTAAATGTTTAAACTCATGTGTCCAGCTTATCTCCCTGGGCAGTAAATGAAAATGCTTTGTGTTACATGTATTTGCTGTACAAATCACATTGCAACTCATAAGGAACTAGCCTTAATCCATTCCTTGATAATTCAATTCTGCCATAATCTTTAGTTCTCCTGTATAAGTGCATAATTCAGCACCCCAAATTAGTGGATACTGTAAGGTTTATTAAATCAGGTCCTTTGTGTCTTATGCAATGATCTTCAATGAAAATTAAGAGGCACACAGTTGGAAGGGGATAAAATTACAAAGCAGCACTGTTTTCAAGCAAAAACTAAAGGCAGAAGTTCATGGAGTAGACACAAGGTTGTGGACCACATTTAGGAAACTCTCACATTAAAATAATATACTACTGCCTGTATAAATTACATGTGCTGGAGGTTTCTAAACCTTTCTTTAAATACCTGCTTTTAGGTCCTAATCTTGGTCCACTTCGACAGACAAAACCCCAACACTTCAGTTTGCTGCTACTTGTAACATCCTATTAACCAGTTAGAATGTACAGAGTGCACAAAGGCTGATTATACTTAAGCATTATCAGAAAGTCAGAATGACTGGGGATTTACCTCCAGCAATGGGGGTTTTAAAGGCTGTAGCAGGGATGAGGAAGCATCTCTAGGTGGCCTGTATGTTATACTTATGCAACTTTTTTTTTTTTTTTTTTTTTTTTTTAAATAAGTAAAGTGTAATTGCAAATACATTTTGGAAACTTTTATGAAATTGTGGTTGTTTTACTTTAACAGATTTTTTTTTTTTCATTTTTCTTCTTACACAAAGGTGGAAAAAGTCATAAGGACTTGGTAAGAAGTTTTTCTGCAGATGATGACTCTGATAATGTGAGCCGGAAGAGTTTTGGGGCTACAACAGATATTTTAAATGTGGTAAGTTTGCTAAAAATGACTGCTGACACAAAGGTTTAAATTTTGCCAATAGTATAAAACTAATGTATGTTTGTGGTTTTTACTCATTAGGACTTAGGGTAGGTACACATGTCAGACTATTCTCATCCAATAATCGCCTTAGGGCTGATATCTGACAGGAATCTGGTGTGTGTACAGCGCTCAACCTTCGTCATTCATGGCTCTGTCCTGGTGGATTAACAAACAATCGTAATAAAAGTGAAGGGGAGAGAGTGCACCAGGGTGTCGTTCCGTCATTCTCTCCCTTCCCTTTCCATATAGCAGAATGACGCTGGTTCATGCATCATTCAGTCTTTTGTCGTTGGAAAGGATTGTGAAAGATCTCTAATGACAGTTATTGCACATGTGTTCGCAGCCTTAGTGACTGTAGGTTATGTTATTATCATTATCATCATGTATTTATGTAGCCCAAACATATAGATCATTTGACAGTTCATAGTCATGTTACTAAAGCTGCGTACACACTTCCAATTTTTATCGTTCAAAATGAACGACGAACGAACGACGAACGATCGATTGGGATAAAAACGTTCGTAAAAAAAGTAACCAACGACGCCGTCGAACGAGGAAAGTCGTTGGAAATGAACGACCGGACCAGCGGATCGGATTGGACGACGATCGTTGACCATCGTTCGTGTGTACGATCGTTCATTGATCGTCCATGGTCTGAGCATGCGTGATGAACGAACGTTCCTGTGGTGCACGTAACTTCCTGTATCGTTCAAACGATCGCATCTATTGTGTGTACAATATCTACGAACGATCGTGTCGTTATCTGTATGTACAGGATCGGTGCTATACGATCGTTCGCAGATATCGTGCAGGATCTGTTCGTCGTTCGTTTACCAACGATAATAATTGGAAGTGTGTACGTAGCTTAACTGTCCTTCAGAGCATACAGTCCTTTGACCCTACCAAAGTCTAATGTCTCTCTTATTTGGGAGAAAACTTAGTCAAGATTTAAACCTGGGACCCTACTTTATGCAATGCTTGAATGCTGGCTGAGCCAGTGTGTTTATTTATTCCCTTTTATTTTCATGATAGTTTAGCCTTGACCCTTTTAGAATCCTCCTTGTAAGTATTACTGAATATGTTTTGAAAGAAAAATGTAATGCAAATTATTATTAAGCTTTTCATGATGATGTAATACATTAGTACACTCTCTTTCTGGATTAGCGTAACATGTTGTGTATTAGACCACAGGCCATGTATTTTTAGCCGGTTCATCAGGTAGTGGCATTGTATCTTATGCAAGGTAGGCAACATGCTTTAGTTTATACTATTTTACTTTGGACTAATCTATAATAGGGGGCACATTTTAAACATTTTCATGTGCTAGGATATTGCCCTTGGCCAAAAACTATCCCTCTTTGATATACATTTTCCAATCATATGTTTATATTTGTTTCTTGGAATTACTTTCTCATACCTTTTTTATGTTAAATGAAAAGTTAAGCATTCATCTTGTGTTTATTTTTAGACCCATGCCATAAGCACAACACATGGTAGCCGTAGTTTCTCTCCGGTTCAGAAAAGAAAGGTAGGTGACATTCTCTTATTTGTGTTTAGGATTAGAAAATTAATAAATAATACAAGTTGTAACATACCTCCTACTGTTGTTTTCAGCTTCATATCATAGGTCTTACCTTTCAATTGTTTTTTAAACTCAACTATCTATAAGGGCTTTCAGCCTTTGCCCTTTTTTAGGGCAATATTAGATTTGGTTTTGAAGGCTGCACGCTGCTCATCCAAATATTCTATACAGGCTTTGGAGCCACTGCGGCTTAGAGTTTTAAAAAAAACCTTCTTTTCAAATTTTACAGCCTTGCAAGTGGTATCCTGCAAATACTCGAACACCCCCAAGCACCCCCAAGCTTAATTCAAAGGTGAAGCATGTTTTGCAAACTCCATTGCTACAAACATAAATGGACTGACTGTCCGTTGATTTTCTCTTGCTTACTCTCCTTTATCAATCTACGAAGTGTTTATTAAAAGGCAAAGATATCAAAAAATGTTTTGTATTTTAAAAACCACTTTCTTAGATGCATATGGTTTTTAATTTTTACATGAAGATAGAATTTTGAAAGAAACACCACCAATTCTGCTCCTCTTCTTCCTCTGTTTTCTGTATATAATCCCCATAATCTCACCACATGGTTGTCTCTTCATCCCCCACCCTATTTCCTGTTATGCACTTGGGTAATTGGCCTTTAAACAATCTGGGCAGAACAGTTGATTTATTATTAAAGGAGGGAGCCAAATATTGAAATGTAGCTACACCTCCAGATTGTGCCTTAATGATTTTCACATTTGCTATATATATCACTAAAGTGACCATGACAACACAGCAACATTTTGTGTTTTAAAATTGCTAATAGTTAAAATGACAAGTTTGTTATTCTTTCTTAGAAATCCTATCACATCTAAAGCAACACTTCTCGCTGTAGGGTTTATCTGTAAACTAGAAAACACAAAGTGGTAATATTGTCTATTTAAGCTGTCAGATTTTTGCTGTTACTTTTTGTCTGCATTGCACAAATAAATGGTAGTCATTGTTTTGAAAAAAGTAGAATACAAACATATTTTTGCAGGTGATCCATTAATAATTAAAAAATGTATTTATTAGTTAAAACAACTTTTACATTTTTAGGCTTATGTTTGCAAGTACTAAAATGTACACCTATTATCATAGAAGAAAAGCACAGTAAAAAACTGTACAAACAACCCGTGCGCTCTGAGAATATAAATTATTACATCACACTCATATTTATACAGTTCTATGATCGATGTAAGCGTAAAATAAAAGAAAGAAAGTGACTGGACGCCTTCAAGTTTTCTAGTTTTAATGTTATTTCCTTTCCCTGATTTGTTTGTAAATGTTTTGGGTTTTTTTGTTTTTTTTTGCTGGGCTCCCTTGTTTTCTTTTATGTTTTGTTTTCTTTATTTTTTTGACTCATTCTTTACTAGTATGTTTCTTGTTGCATTTCCTGTCATCATTCTTACTTTTTCCATCTTTCTTTATTGTTTTGCCTCTCTGGTGGAGTAGAAGAACATTAAAAATGTGGAACTGAAAGCTGATGGTAAGGTCAAGACGAAGGAGAGTAGCGGATCTTTTTCATCGCTACCTTTTCAGAACTCAGTCAGTTCCTACAGTGAGAAATCTGAAATTATTAGTGCAGAGGCAGAAGCAAGGACTATGAAAAAAAGTATTCATGATAAATTTCGAAAAGCCTCAGAAGCTGGCAAATCAAAGTATGTTGCCAGTCAAGAGCAATTTAGTTCATTGGATAAAGATAGCAGAGAGAAGGAAACTGATGCAAGCCTTTCTAAGACCCAGAGCATAACTAGGAAGCAAAAATCAAAGAAATGTAAAAAAGATTTGACTAAGAACACGGATGGTGCCACATCATTGATAAATAGGGAAGCAGACATTTTAGAAAAATCCAAAAACAATAAGTATGATAAGACCCCCAAAATGATCCGTGTCCAAAGCCATGAAAGTTTTAGTGGACAACTAATGGTTAGTGGTAAAAATGGGTACAATTTGTTTAGTAAGGATGAAAATACATTATCCTCCTCTTCTAGCTCAGACAATTTGACAGATAAGAAATTTAGAAAGGATGTTACTTTTGTTGAAAAATCAAAGGGTAACAGAGATAAATATTTTAAGAAAGAAGAGCATAGTAGTAGTAGTAGTAGTAGTATTACTGAGCATTTAAAAGAAAATGTAAGACCAACAAATTTTAGCAAGAAAAAAGAAAGTAAAATAATTACTGTTCAGAAAATAGAAAGTGTAGAAACGGAAGGACATAGTGATAGTAGGAATAAGGAAAAGAAAAGTAATGAAAGGGGCCAGACAACTATGGTCAAAGAGAAAAAAACGACAGTGGAAGGCACAGGTATAGCAGTAGAGAAGGAAAATGATGAAAAAGCTGATGATGTGGAAGAGGGGGAAAATGAGGAAGAAGAAGAGGCAGAGGAGGAGGAAAATGAAGAAGAAGTGGAGGAGGAGGAGGATGAAGCAGAAGAAGGCAAGGAGGAAGAAGAGGAGGAAGGGGAAGAAAGGGAAAATGAGGAGGAAGCAGAAGAAGGGGAAGATGAGGAGGAAGATGAAGATAAGGAGGAAGAAGAAGAGGAAGATGAGGAAGAAGCTGAAGAAGGGGAAGATGAGGAGGAAGTGGAAGACAAAGAAGGGGAAGATGAGGTGGAAGCGGAAGAAGGGGAAGATGAGGAAGAAGCTGAAGAAGGGGAAGATGAGGAGGAAGAGGAAGATGAAGAAGGGGAAGATGAGGTGGAAGCGGAAGAAGGGGAAGATGAGGAAGAAGAAGAGGAAGATGACGAAGAAGGGGAAGATGAGGAGGAAGAGGAAGATGAAGAAGGGGAAGATGAGGTGGAAGCGGAAGAAGGGGAAGATGAGGAGGAAGCGGAAGAAGGGGAAGATGAGGAGGAAGGGAAGAAGGGGAAGATGAGGAGGAAGAAAAAAAAGGGGAAGAGGAGGAGGAGGAGGAGGAAGAAGAAGGGGAAGAGGAGGAAGAAGAAGAAGAAGAAAATGAGGGGGAGGATGAGAAAGAGGAAGGAGAAGATGAGGAGGACAAAGAAGAAGGGGAAGAGGAGGACATAGACGATGATGATGAACAACAGAATACAAAAAAGGACACTGACAAAAAATCAGAAAAAGGGAAAAGAGATCTGGAAAAGAAGACCCATGAGAAACAAAATAAATTTAGTAAAACAACAAAACAAACTGATAAAAAAAAAACAAATGTTCAAAATAATAGGGAACATGAATCTACAAAATCTGAAAACATTGCAAACTTCAAGAATCTTGACCCCTCAACCCAATTCTGGGACAATATTTTACCACAATATTTGACACTAAAGTAATATTGACATTAGTAAATTTTAATATGGGATAAGCTTAGTAGTTGTTCTGAAATTAACTTTTTTATGTAAAAAAATTAATGATAGGTCCACTTAGTGTTATAGTGTCAACTAATGATTGCACTCCTGACATAATTTAACCAGCTTAATTACCCTAAAACTAAGCCTTGGTTAGAATATTTGTGGTAGCGGCAAGCCGGAAAAGATTTGAGTAACATTGCAAGGAATATATTAAAAACAATTTAAATTTTCACTAAACTAGAGGACAGCTTTTTGAGCATTAGTTTGTGTTTTTTTTTTTGTTTTTTTTTTGGGGGGGGGGGGGGGCAATATACAATACAGTTAGTACTTAGTACTACTTAGTATTTAATGTAAATCTTTAAAGGATGACCATCTGAGAAAGCACATGGTAAAAGTATTAGTAGATCCACAGAAATGTGGTGGTTATTTTTTCTGGCTTTGCTAGTAGATATCAGTTTGTATATCTGTTTGTCTTTGGTTTGTGCCCATATCGACCATAGGAAAACTAGGGAAGCAAAGGAGGGTGAAGCCAAGCCTAACATTAACAGGAAGAGTTTAAATAAATCTTCATCTTAAATCTGTTTTTTTTTTTTTAATTTCTAAATATGCCAATCGTCTTGACATTGATTTTCTATGAGTATAATATATGCTTCTTCATATTTCTTTTACGTTTTTTCAGTGATGAGTTTAGTTTGTCAAATTCTGATAAAGTTTTGCACTTTAACAGAAAGTGGGTACTTCGTATTAAAAGTATCATGTAAATCTGATTCAGAATGTCAACCTAAACCTTCAACCGTGGCAAAAAAAAGTGGATTTGCAGTAAGCTTCATTAGATCTGAGGTCCACTCCTACCTATTCCTAACAAAATTCTAATACTTATTGAAACTTACTATAATTTTCAATAATAATAATACCAGAAAACACTCTCTTCCCAACAATAGACAATTCTGCTATGTCTAACCTAAATAATAAAATGCATATTTTATTCAGCTGGTGCTATATATATTCTTGCCTTTTATTTACCACTACTAACATTTCATTCTATGTGTTTTGCCTTGCTGTTATTTATGTTTTATATTTTTTTTTCTTTTGTATTTTGTGTATAGTTTAGCATACCAGTAAAATAACCTGTACAATTGTATAGATTTTATTAAATTAATATTTCAAAAGCAGGAGATTTTTTTTTTCTTTTTGAACTTGCATGTCCACTGTTTATCATTAAAAATACTTTCAGTAAAAAGCAAAATGGTGTCAAAGGACTTTGCTATCTCCAAAATCAAATCACATATTACATTTATCTGGTAGAACCTACCACAATGCTACCCATTCTTTTCTTCTGTGATGGAAGACCCTGGTTTTACTAGACTGCTTTCCCCCAACCTCTATAGAGTTCAAAATTTCTTCCATTCTGACTGTGGCTTTCCTTTTTGGAACTCTTCTCCCTGGACTACTCTTTCCAGTTGTCTCAATTTTTGTGCACTCTTTCTCCTGGGAACTGTTTTCTCTGCCCCTTAACTTCATTTGAGTCTCTTTGTATTGGCATAGGGGAGGCACGTCATATTATTATTATTATTATTATTATTATTATTATTATTATTATTATTATTAATTTACAGGATTTATATAGGGCCAACATATTACACAGTGGTGTACATTAAATAGGGGTTGCAATTGAGTGAGCAATACAGACAGTGACACAGGAGGAAAAGCCCCGGTCCTGAAGAACTTACAATCTAGTACGTGGGGGAATTAACACACAATAGGAAGGGAAATATGTAGTGGTGGGTAGTAGTGACCGTTTTAAAAGACAGAATAAGATGGGTAGGTAAGTTTGAAAAATTGAGTTTTTAGTGCTCTTTTAAATGAGCATAAAGTAGGAGCAAGCCGAATAGGACGAGAAGGACCATTCTAGAGAATTGGGGCAGCTCTAGAAAAGTCTTGGAGTCATACGTGTGATGAGGTTATGAGTAAGGAAGTCAGTTGTACGTCGTCAGAGGAGCAGAGAGAGCGGCTGGGGGAGTATTTTTTTATAGGTCAGAAATGTAAGTGGGACAAGAACTGTGGAATGATTGGAAAGCAAAGCACAGAAGCTTGAATTTGATTCTTAGGTAAAATTAAAGCCAGTGTAGAGAACTGCAAAGAGATACAGCAGAAGAGGAGCATAGGGAAGGATGGATGAGTCTGGCTGCAGCATTCATAATAGATTGTAGAGGAGAGAGTCGGGTTAGTGGAATACCAGAGAGGAGGATGTTACAGTAGTCCAGACGAAAGATAAGAGTGTGTACAATGAGTTTGGTGGTCTCTGGGAACAGGTAGGGGAGTATTTTGGAGATGTTGCGTAGGTGAACGTCACAGGACCTGGAAATGTTCTGAATATGGGGGCTAAATGGGAGGGCAGAATCAAAGGTAACACCAGAGACAACGGTCGTGAGGGGAGGGACGAATAGCAGTGTTGTTAACAGTTAGGGGATTTGGAATTTGAGGGGAGGATGATGATGAGTTGTGTTTTGTCCAGGTTTTTAAAAATCGGTCAGACATTCATGGGGTGCACAGATAGATTTGAGTGTCATCAGCATACAGATGGTACTGTAAGCCAAAGGAGGAGATGAGACTACCAAGAGAGGAAGTGTACAGAGAAAAGGGAACCGGTCCAAGGACTGACCCTTAGGGAACATCAACAGGGACCAGAGTGGAAGAGGAAGAATTGCCATTGAAAGAAACTTGAAAGGAGCGGTCAGACAGATATGAAGCAAACCAAGAGGGAGCAGAGTCACTGATACCCATGGAGCGCATGATTTGTATTAGAAGGGGGTGATCAACAGTGTCAAAAGCAGAGGAAAGATCAAGGAGAAGGAGGAGGGAAAAGTTGGCCCAAGACTTAGCTCTGATGAAGTCATTGGCCACTTCGGTAAGGGCTTTTTCAGTGGAATGGTCAGCTCGAAAGCCAGACTGGAGACTGGAGCACCAACTCTCTCCTTGACCCTCTCCAGTCTGGCTTTCGAGCTGCCCATTCCACTGAAACAGCCCTAATTGTAAGTGTTCCTTGCTTGACAGACAGCCCTCAACTTTGCAGAGCTGGATCATCCAAAGGGCAACCTAGGCAGAAGCTTAGAGCCCAGTGGGTGTCCTGTAGCTCGAACCCTTGTGGGTAAACCATGGGTATAGCACGGTTGGCCAAAGTGGTATACTTAATATTTCACAACAGAGAGTCTATTTCTAGGCAGACGGAGCCTGAGCAGTACAATAGATATGCTCTGGTATCTAAAAGGACCGTTTAAAAAGGGTATTTTCTTTACTTTCACCTCATCTCCCCCCCCTAGCTTTCAGGCCAAACTGATCTGTGAGTTAAACTGAGTTTGTGTCTAGGTACCCATAGACATAAGCTGACAATTGCCTAATCTGTCCATTTTACATATGATAAAGTAATAACCTCTTGTCTGTGAGTAGCTTCTGGCAGGACAGCCAGCATCTTTACCCATGGGTTTGCTATAGCTGTACATCGAAGCTGTGCATTTGCATGCAGCCTTATGAAGAGTCACAAACCATGACAACTCAAGCAAGTACATTGCAATAAATTTCAGAATAGCATTTAGGCACATCCTAACTGTCATGTTTCTTACGTTGAAAACAAAGGCAGATATATCAGTTTAAATGTCAAAGGTTAATTACAACATATCTATTTTGTTGTGGACAGCTGTTAAAACAATTTTTGTTAAGAAAACCAGATGGTATGAAGAAACTCTGTAAGCCTTAAATAAAGCTAATGGCCTATTCCTTGAAATTTTATAAACTCTCGAATGAGGTGTTGCTAAAATATATAATAGAAACATAATTTTGAACCCTTGTACATTTAAATATATGGGTTTACAGATCAAGGAGACGTAAAAAGCATAGATCAAAGATTATTTTTGGTAAGTAATTTATTACCCTAATGTCAGGATCAATACGCTTCCTGTGTGAAGGAAGTAAAGGATGTTTCCATTTCATAGTGGCTCCAGGCCTCCATTCACAATTTATTCACCATATTATTTTATAAAAAGTAAACACAGGCAATTGGTTTGCTGATGAATACTGCAGTAGTTGCACACTAGCACCAAACTATTCATTTACAAATCAAAGAAAAACACTGACATTGATGCAAAAGCCACGAAATGTCTTTATACATACTGTCAAAATCCCTATCGCGCACGTCCTTATTTAATTATGGTGTTAAATTCACTAAAATGACAATGAGGGTTGTCATATAGGAAAAAATGCAAAAGAAAAGTTTGACCATATTTTACTTTGTCATAAAAGAAACATGCATGATTCCATTGCCAATTTTATTTTTGAATATGACGGATTTGTGGTTTTGGGGTCCTTATCCTACCGTAGCAACATGGTATGAGATGAGAACAGGTAAAATAAGTGGATGCAGGAAAACTAGAAATCACTACTACAATCACTCTGGGCTCTGGGAGTATATCAGTAAATTGTAATTTCTTGTTTATTGCGTTTGATAAAGTAATACGCCAAACAGAATGACTAGTTTTGTTTATTCTACCAAGCATATGTTGCAGTTTGCTGATTTTCTATGTTCCTAGCATATATTTGTATAATATAGAAGTGGAAGTGCATGACATAGACACAGGCGAATTAAAATCATCTTTTACCCACTGCAGGAGGCTTCCTGTTCTTTAGGGAAATGTCCCTTTTCCTCTGGTGATTCTTTTATGACCTAAATCTTTTACCTAATCTTCTCCTTCCATTTTTTTTTTGTGACACTTTTGTTATTTAACACACAAATTTATTAGCTGATACCTATACTAGAAATCAATGGGCCTAGGTTTAGTAAAGCTCTCCAAGGCTTGAGGGGGATACACTTTTTTATCAGTGAAGCTGGGTGATCCAGCAAACATGGAATGGATTTCTTGAGTCATTTGCTTTTTGCTAGCAAATGTTTTGAATCCTGGACCAGATGCATTTCAGGTTTGCTGGATCACTCAGCTTCACTGATGAAAGTGTATTCTGTCTAACCTTGGGGAGCATTAATAAATCAGGTACAATGACTCTCAATAAATTGTTGGACACTAGATAATAAATGGTTGGTTTTGCATACATTTCTCTACAAATATTTTTGAAAGAATTAATAATAAATTATTTCTGGTCATTTGAAAATGTAAACCTGCAAGAATATTATGTGTAGCTATTACAGTATTGTGTGTACTTGATTACTTTTTTTCAATCCTTTACTTGGCAACTTTTATTTCTGCCTCAACACAAGTTTCTGTAAGTATCATCATAGATCTAAACTGTTGAACTAACAACTATTGGGTAACAATGAATTGAGTGCTTACCGGTCTGTTTAATGTTTGTATCACTAATTTGAAATGTTACATTCAGTACCCAGTTTTACAAAAGAAAAATGTGTGAAAAATGTTGTGAACGAACATATCAATTGGGGCTGTGGTGGTATAAATTAGAAATGTATTTACTTTTAGAGTACAAGTTCATGTTAAAACAGCAACTGTGTAGAGGGTTCTCTTCCTTCACAATGTATTATGCCTCCACACAGACCCAATATGCAACTCAGTCTTACTCTTTGATATTTGTCCTTAGTCCATGCTGCGCACTATTTACATTTATTTTTATGCTGGGTGCTTGTACTTCAGTGAAACTGTGGAACTTCTTGTGCTATAAAAGTACAGGTAAATATAGCAATGCATTAACAGTGAATTTTAAACAATCTGTGTAACCTTAACCTTGTGTAAAAAAAAAAAAAATCTACATTACCAGTTTGTACCTTCTAGCTCACTCATTTATATATATATATATATATATATATATATATATCAGAACAAAACAAAATTATTAATTAAAAAAAAACTCTCATGCAGACAGATGTATGCATTCCTCGTCACATGACACATTTTCCCAGCGGCACCATCCAGTGATATTTCATAAAACTTGCACTTTTTTGTGTCCAATTACCTATAGCCACAGAAAGAAGCATGTACTGATATCAGCCTTGGGAATGAATACTGTCCCTTTAAATTTTATTGAATTACAAATTGTGCAAATTGTCCTGAGATTGTTCAACCAGTTTTTTCTACAGTGAAGGCAGGTGGAAGATTTTAATGAAAAAAAAAAAGATGTCTGCAAGTAGGTAAAACACCCCACTAAAAGTGAGAGAAAGTTCAATAAGCCTTTAAATCATGGAAATCAAGGGTGCCTTTAATGCTTGCCTAACAATGGCAAGATAAGGCTGTTCAATATGGCGTATTTATCATAAAGATCTACAGGATGTGTCTGTTTTGGCTCTCCCAGTTAGTTTTGGAGCAGAACAAGTACTTACCTGATGAAAAAATGTACTTCCTGCGCAGTGGACAGCTTGGCGGAAATGAGCTGGATTGTGATGGATCTATGGGGGAGCGGAATAGATGGCTCTATCTTCTGGGGTTCTTTGTTAAAACATGAACTTGTATTTACTTTTATTTCAGAACTGTGCAAATTAGAACTATGCAATTTAAAAAAAAATGGTTACAAAACTCTAAAGTATAACTGAATGAAGATGGGGGTTTTGTAATCCAACTACAGGGCACTGAAAGAGCTTCTTTTAGCCAAATGCACTGAAAAGATATGTGTTGCATTACCATGCATTTTCAAATGACCTGCAAATGACGTTGCAAAGAATATCCAATCATGTACAAATAATTCTACAGAAAACAGAAATTTGCTTGCATGTGACTTGAATGAATGATTTCAGCAAATCTTCACCTCATTCACTATGTTAAGTGAAATATCCCTTGTAAGGTCAAAATTCAACAAGTAAAGTGCTTAAACCGGATTGTATTAAAATGTTGATAACTTTCCATATGGGGAAAAGGATCAGAGGTGAAGAATCTTGTTTCTGTATGTACAGTGTTTTCGGAACTTACAATCAATTGTTTCAATATGGTACATTGAGTGCATAATTGGCAATGTTTCTGCTCATGTATACTAGGCCTTATGGCTACTACCCTAATAACCAACGGAACCTGTACACCAAAAGTCCCCAACCTGTGGTCTGCAGTGAAAATTTTGGTGGTCCGCTGCTCTAGCCATGCGGACCATGTCCCTGATATGCATCACAGGCTCAGGGCTATGGGCGGGTTGTATCTCTGGACACAGCCCACCCACTCTCCTATCACAGGCTCAGGCTTTTGATAGGGGGGTGGGTTCTGGCATCATGTCATCACTCTAGGGGAAGTTCTTTTCCCTTCAAGTGACGCATGGCTCTCTGCGCAGGCGTGGTCTGGAGTCCGTAAATTTAGTGGTCGGTGACAACAAAATGGTTGGCGACCACTGCTGTATATCCCAGATTTAAGGGCTGTAAATCTGTAATAAGTATGCCTGCAGAATTTCAACAATTCTGAAACTGAATATTTGGAGTTTTGCATAAGCCCAGAGTGGTCCTCTTTGTGAATATTTTGGTAAAATTAATTTCAACTGAGATTGCATCGCCTCCAGCATCACAAATGGTGCTAACCAAATTCCCATTAGGAAAGTTAGGTGATGGTTTTGTATATTACTTTGTAAAACAGGAGGAGTATAAGCATGAAGAGTCTGAGGGGGATGATGATGAGGATGAGGAGGAGGAGGAGGAGGAGGAGGAGGAGGAGGAAGAAGAAGAAGAAGAAGAAAAGCCATTGGATGAGGAGGAAGAAGATGAGAAGGATAATACTACTAATGATAAAACTAAAGAAAGTAATGACTCTGTATCAAATAAGAGCAGAACAGCATCACCTGTGAAACCATCAGAAGAGGTATTATAAACAACTTTACATAACAACTAAACCACATGAATGCTCATTAAAAAATAAAGATTAAAAGTAGCAAAATGCACAGATGAAATACATATAAGGAGACTGTTTTTTGTGAAACAACATTTTAAAGGATTAGTATTTCTGGCCATGTAGTCCTTAGACTTGCTTAGTCTGTCTAGCAAGGAAGGGGACCTGATCTTTCCCCTCTCATACAAGTCCCTAATCCATTCCACCCTGTAACTGAACAGTGGGAAAAAAATCAGCATCCTGCTGAATGTATCACTCTGCCCTCCTATTAGCATACCCCTAACTGCAGCACACCTAAATATATAATTGTGTTGACTCTGGCCCTGATTTACTAAAGCTCTCCAGGGCTGGAGAGAATACACTTTCTTCAGTGAAGCTGGGTGACCTAAAAAACATGGAATGGATTTCCTAAAATCATTTGCTAGCAAATGTTTTGAATCCTGGGCCAGATCCATTCCAGGTTTGCTGGATCACCCAGCTTCACTGATCAAAGTGTATTCTCTCCAGCCTTAGAGAACTTTAATAAATCAGGTCCTCTAGACCCAGTTTTTACCTTATACATACAATGGTAATACCATTACCAGCACATATTTAATGTTTTACATTGGGTACTGCAGTGATCTGGAATAAATGCACAAAGAATTGTAATTAGATAAATTTTGCTTTTCCCTTTCACTTGCACTGTTACTATGATTTTGGCAAATAGTCTGTTCTGAATAAATCAAAGTTACTAGAAATCAATGTAGGAAGGGGTGGGTTCATAAACTTTTAAAAAACTATTGGCTGACAATTGCTGGAACACAATATTTCCCACATGATGAGTAAATATGTTTATTCATCTCACTTTTGTGAGAAGTTTTTTTTTTATAATGTTTTATATATTAGGATTTTCACTATGCTAGTGCATTCTGGGTCTTTTGTGTTTTTAAATTGATCAGCTGAATCAAGACCAGACAGAATCACTGAATGTCACACGGTTATAAACAAGAGGTTAAAATGTTTGTACAGAGCACATGGCACAAGACTGATAACACTTGTGAAACTTTTATGTTATCCTTTGTTTCACAAAAAAAGTATTTTTTCATATTGTTCAGATAGTATATGCTTATCTGTTTATTATGTAAAGGTTTCTTTCTTTTATGATAATACTTAGTATATTTTTAGCTGTCTTTTTGCAAAAGTTAGTTAATCTAAAGCTTTTTGTCATCAGGTCACTAAAAATGCTGAACAGACGGTTTCTAACAGCAAAGCAGACAGTGGTATGTATTATTTGCAGCTTAGGCTTTTTTCTCTCCATTTAAAAACTGTATGCTGATTAATAATTACTATTTTGATGACTACCATGTGAATGGTCATGGTTTTTTTGTGAGATAAAGTAATATTGCCTAATAACTTTTATCTAAAACTGTTACACAAAATATTTTGGCAAATAATTTTCCTACTTGTACATTTAATTTTATCAAAAGGGTTAATCCGGGACACTTTTTGGGTCTTAATCACAAGCATAACTACTTAGGAATGGAGGGACCTAGGAATTGCCAAGTGTTCTTACCACTGAAAGCTCTTGTGGGTCCTCTTGTTTTTTAATACCCCTTTACTACAATATATTTGTTCCCTTACAATGGAGTTTATAGATTATAAAGACTATGTTCACATATATACTTTTTATTGTACAATTGTACAACTAGTGTGGCGTCAAAAATAGACACAGTTTATCATTCCTTTGAGTATATAAGCATTTTCTTTAAATGCATTTAAACATTTTCTTAAATGCTTTTGCTTAGAATTTCCAGTCCAGGGATCTCACAGATGATTTTCAAAATAGTGATTTACCCAATGAGCAGAAATATTATCTCTACCATTATAATTCACTTACAGAACTAGATAAAAGTGTTAATGAAGTCCAGTCTTCAGGAAATGATGTAACCAAATCATCACTTTTTGAGAAAACAAGACGGGTAAGTCACCTATTGATATTATCGATTTATCTAAATGCTTTTTTATAAACGTGTGCACAGAACAGAGCTGGTAAACAAAGTTATTATTATCCACCTGTCTTCAGATGAAACAGTGCATTTCAGGGTAGAAAGATGGGCAGAACCCTGTTTTTTTTTTGTTTTTGTTTTTTTTTTGGTAATAAGATAAAAGAAGGGCATGTGTTGAAAACTTTTTCACAAATGTTAATGGCAGCCAGTTTAAGATGTTTCTGGAATCATTTAGAATGTATTTACATGCAGTTGACCCACATTTGACCTGCTTTAACCAGGTTTTGCATTCCTATAAATTTGTATTCAGATGTTTAACCACCAAAGCAAACAAATGCCTATAAATGGCAGTTTATAACATAACAATGGCAGCATAACAATGGCAGGTTTGCCAGTTATTTTAAAGGAAAACTTTACATTTAAAAATGCTACAAATTACGTTTGAAATGTCATTGAGAAGATAAAGCTTATTTGTGATTTTAGTAATTGAGACCATAGGCAGTTCATAGGGCTTTTTTGTGGCATTTGAGAGCTAAAAAGAGATGGAGAATCTAGTCAATGTTTGCTTGTATTATAGGAGAACTGATCCAATATGACTATAACTAAAATAAATTATACTGTAATCAATTCTACCCAAAAAAATTCATATGCCAATATTTAAATTACCTTCTAGTACTAAATAACTATTTTTATCCTTTTTGCGTTCATACTAGAATAATATAACACAAAGTCATTAGAAAACTAGCTCTTGCACAGAATGGCTTTATATATGTTTTAATTATTGTTATTGGTAAATCTAAGTTTTATGTGATTAAATGTTGTTTGTAGCCTCAAAGAGGTATATTATTAGGCCAGTAAAGCAAATATTCACTTTTTAAATCCATTTGCAGTTATCCCTATTTAAAAAACGGTTGTCGACAAGTCAGAAGTCACTGCAAGGAAATGGAAGCATAGCTAATACTTCAAAAGAAAGCAACGCTGAAAAGGCTAAAGAAGCAGAAAAATCTACACATGGCAAAGATGAAAAACAGAACACTAAGCAAGAAGATACTAAAATTACTGATCTGCCTCGTCAGGAACACTCAGAAAATGAACAGAACACGCAAGATAAAAGATCTAAATCCGCAACCTGTGTACTTTTATGAGGGCTATATGTCTTCCTGTGCGTCCTGACAAGAAATGTCAATCTTTGGGCACCCCACCTCATGCTGTACTGTAAATCAACAGCTATTTAACAGACACAAGTTGTTCAATCTCTAAACGTTACCAATCAGCTTTGGCCCTTCTTAAAGAAAAACATCTTTCTATATGGTTAGAGCCGTTGAATGATTTGGAGTACAATAAAAGCAATGGTTGTCTGTCAAACTGATTTCTTAACAAAAAAAAAAGTATTGTACATCTGCAGGATGATGGTGGAGTTTGAAACCATGCAACAACCCCTCTTACTGTCCATGGTTTGAGGAGGATAGTGATTTTCTTACTTTACTACTGGAAGAGATAGCCTCTTCCTTAAATCCAGTTAGTAACTCAGGAACTAAGGGATGTTAGAATCTTTCAAAGCAGAATAAACAGTTTAATACCCTCTTTTTTAAATGCTGTTATTTTTCACAAGTAATAATGACAATCTATATAATGCCTACATCAATATAACCTTATAATCAAGCGTTAAAATAACCTATGTTGAGCATGTTTACAGAATACAAAATTAATAGAAATTCTTTCTGTTAATGGAGAAAAGGTTCTCCTTAGCACTGGTCACATGAGCTAAAGCCTAAACATTTGGTCACATGATTTCTGCACAAGAGAGCAATAGTTCATCCAGTCTTTGATATTGGTCTTCAAAAATGATCACTCAAACAGGTACAGGCATGTGGTCAGCACCTAAGGAACAAGAATAGGCATTTTCACCAAATATACATTCCAGTTCTTCTGTTACTGTATTCTGTCCATCTCAGCAGGACTTAGCCATACTTTGATGCTGGAGTTTCAGCGGTACAGGGTCCTTTTGCTACATATTCTCTTTTTTAAAACAGAGTATATAGGGGTTTTGCCTATACAGTAACAGGACTGACCTGCACTTATTATGGAATCCCTACTACTAAGTTTCAGATTTTGTAGGTCCAGGATTCTCAACTCCACCAAATCTCTACACACATCACTAATGCAGTCATTAAAGCTGTGATCCTAACCACAGCCTTCAAGGAACCATGTGATTTGACATTTTGTAAGATTACTTAATCATTTTTGTAATAGTTTTACTTTTCTTGGAGTTAAGAAAAATAATGTGTAACTTCTTTGGGACTTTATGGAAATAACACTATTGTCTATCCTTTTCACAGCCTGTCTCCACTACATCAAGATCTTTTAGCAATGAAAGGGTTTTTCAGCCAGCACTTTACTGCAGTCAGCAATTGTATTAGATTTTTTAATTATCCTCTTTTTCCCAAACTGAGCCTTTTAAGTGGTTTTAATCAGTCTTCAAAAGAAAAACATTTATAGTGCTTAGGTTTTGTGGGGTTTTTTTAAGATTTCAAATGTATCCTACAAAATTTCCCTGTGTGATTTGCATTGGGGCTCTTATTTTGCATCTCTGTACACAGACACATATTTATAATTATGTATATTGTTTGCATGGTGTATGCACTGAATTTCATTATAATGTTATTAGAATGTGTAAATGAAAATATATTTAATTACTGTGGCCTTTAATTGCTCAGTGTTGTAAAACAAAGAAATATATATTTTTTTAAATATCTTCTATACCTGAACCTTTGTATTCTTTGGTCTACATTTTGTTGTGATTTAGGTAATATAATATTTAATAAAATGGCATGAACTTGTAATGCGTTGTTCTCTAACATTTTTATTTTAATAAAAATAGTTAATTTAATTGTTTTCACTATGTTTGGAATGTTATACTAACACATCAATGTGGCCTTTGCTTTAAAGAACAACAGTGTTTCTTAAGGAAACTAATCCAGTGGTTCTTAAGTGTTAACATGCTTTGACAAGTATTGAATTATCTTCTTAGATGTGTGCTTTTCATATAGCACCAACATTTGTGTTGTATGGACACAGGACAACTCAACCATTAAATTAAATAAATACTTCTATGTCTGTTTGGGTACATGTAGTATGGAATTGTAAATGATTTTTGCATATATAAAACCATATATTTACTATGTCACTGCTGCATCCTTGTCTTCAAAGTTAATATGTGCCCAGACTATGTATAACTAAAAATTTCTCCTTGAGGTACGGAAATCTCTTTTTCTAAAAGAGAAGATTCTGGCATACTGTAAACTGGTCTTTCCCAACCTTTTCAACATGGGGGAAACTTTTTAATAACTTTTGGTCTTCTGGGAACCCTGGCTATAATTACTATATCTATAGCTCTCAGTACATTAATTGTGCTAGTCAGTCAAAGTGTTCCTTATATTACTGTCCAGTAGGAAGAATCCCACCCTTATAGATAGCCACAAAGATCATTGTTATCAGGTAAAGTGAACTGAGTAGCATAGGCTACTTATTGCTCAGGAAACCTTTGTCCTTGCTTGTTTCCCCTAAACCATCTCAGATGTAAGCCCATTCCTCCCCCTCTAAGCTATATTCTTACCTAGATCTTGCACAAGGTTGTTTGGACCCGGTTCCTTAGCATCTTCTCCTGATGTATACACATCCAGCGTAGCCGCATACATTTAGGCAATTCTGTAGGATTTAGCATGTAGCATCTGCTTTTTAGGTGCAGACAAAAGGGTAAGGAAAACTTACAACATTTCCTTACACTTTGGAGGATTGTCTACCCTTTTGCTTAGCCATTTCTGAAAATGCTAGTTGCCTGGTTGTTCATGCTGATTCATTGGCCCCAATAACGTTTGTGTCATTGACCTATCACATGTTTACTAAAATGAGTAGTTTTTTTCTTCTACTTCTTTCTACTTCCACGACAGTAAGTCAATGAGTGCTGAATGCAAACACAGTCAGTACTGATGAAAGGGCATCTGCAATCTTCATATTTCTTCCTACTTTGTATACCTTCAATGAGTTTAATAGGTGGACTTTCATTGAAAGGCACCTCCTGAAAATGCAAGCTGACTTGCTAATATTCTCACCTTTTCTACCTTTTGGACCTAGAATAGGTAGATAAAGATTTAGAGACAACTGGCTTTTTCAGGACGTTAGTAATCGCCACCTTCAAATTACTTTCAATACAGATTATGCAGATGCTGATGCTATAGAGTAAATTCACTTTCTTTTTCTTTTTTTTACTGCCTTCAAAAAGTACTAACTGGAGGCAAGCATGTGGCTTTGGAGATGGATACAAGTCAAGAAGACCAATTTTTCTTTACCAGAATTTAGGGTCAATACAATGGGCCTGATTTTTTAAAGTTCTCCAGGACTGGAGAAGATAGACTATCATTGGAGATCCTGTGTGATCCATCAAACCTAGATTGCATCTGGTCCAGATTTGGAAACCTTTGCCAACTAATAGCAAATTATTTTTAAGAAATCCATTCTAGGTTTGCTGGTTTACCCAGTTCTCCCACGATAGTCTATTTTCTCCAGTCCTTATTAAATCATTATCATTGTGTCATTCTTTACTATGACATTGCTTAACTTTTTTTAGTTACAATTTGCTTATATTTTTAGTATAGTGGATTTACTTTGAATACTATCTGTTTGGTGTTTATACAAACAACAAAACTGTAGTACTGGCATATATACATATATTATAGACATATTTCATTTTACCATTTGCTAGAGAAGAAGTGAGAATGCAGTCCATTCGGGCTGTCCAGAAAACAAACGTTTGGCGCTCAACACAGACAAAAACGTATTAAATGTTACCTATGTAAAATATAAGGTAACACAGCCATAGCACACACCATAAGAGGTATGCTGCTTGAGCATTAGAAATTAAATATATGGTTTGCATTCTGTGAATGAACTGCAACAACTTAGTCTCCTCTATTTGCTTATAACAACATTGCACACAGATGAGCCCAGTGTATAGCTGCCAGCAGTTCCTCAAGCATTAACTCAAGTTGTTAGCCAGCTCATACTTCTTCCCTTGAATGTTAAGTCAGGATTCCTGAGAGCCAGGCCACATCAGTGTGATTATAACAGCAAGCTCAAGTAGGCACTTTGTGCACTGCCTGTTTAGGTGATATTCAGGGGGGTTCATGTGATCTAGCTGACAGCACATATACATTTTATAGTGTTTTTAATGCTCAATAAAATCTCTTAAAACTAAAATATTTTCAGCAAAGAACTTTATAGAAATTACTATTGTGGTGTTATTTTTTTTTTCATTTTAGATGTAGCAGTGTCATTAGTATGTGTTACTTGTGTGGTAACAATTCCTAAACTAGGTAATTACAGAGCTGTTAGAAGATCATACTGTTCTGCTTTATGTGCCACGTCATGAGTCTTGTGTTTCTTCTTTTGTTGGTTATTTCTTTTAGTTATCCTCCTTTTTTTGATTTTGGTTTTTTATTGTTTTTTTATTATACTCTTTATAGCTAGTGTTCTAAATGATATGTAGCATGATGGTGCTCTATATTATCAATGATGGTGAACTGATAACTGGTTAGCTTCTCACTACTGATCACTTAAAGTATATCTTTAGCCAAAACTCTAGCCCATGTATTTGTTGCTCCTCACCTCCTGTCTGTTAACACTGTGACAATATTGGGTCTATTTATAAAGCATTTGAGATTCAATTTCTTTCATTGAAACATGCACCTGGAATAGTCTCCAGCAGGAACATTTTAGAGAATGTCAGATTTACTGCTTTATAAATAGATTCCTAAATGAAAACCACTCCGCAAAGCTTGTCAGGCTTTTATTCAGTTCCTTTTTTAAAAAAAAAAAAATGTAAGTTTTTACCACTTGAGAAGCTGAAAAGGCATCAACTTGGGTGGTTGACCAGCTTGGCCTGATTGAATTCATAGGGGATCTCTAGATATCATAGCAATACCTCAAATTAAAAAAAGTATTGAAAAGGTTGCTTTTTTCTAACTTTCCACCACTAAAGAAGACTAAAGTGATAATTAGTCTTAAAATATGGCAGGCATTTTAACCAATCCATGTTTCGGTGGTTCCCAACCTGTGTGTGATGGCATCCAACCTCCTCCTATAACTAAAACGTCTCGATGGCTCCAGTGGTGGTGTACAGTTCTGAATGGTGCTGTCTGTCTATGGCCGCTGGCAGGTCTGCCTCTCTGCCATGCCCATCCTTCCCCACTGACTATTTATCACTAAGGATGCAAAAAACATTCTCACTAATTGGAGATGGGTTGGAGGAAGAATGGCACACATGAGGAAGGCACACATGAGAGGGAGCAGCAGTTGGATAAAACCAGGTGTCAGCGTGTCAATCAAAGGGCAAGTAAGTTTTGGGGTCTTTTCCTGAGGACTTTGCTTGGGGGGTCTGCCACATGGGAGCTGTCACTGATGGGTATAACAAGGTATGCCTTACCTAATAATGTGGAAATATTATGGGTTTATTTTGAAACGTTACTAAATGGCCATAATGTGCTGATATTTTATTGTAGTGTGTAATGACTTAGGTTGAAAACCACTGCCTTACTCTGTTTAAAATTTAAACTAATATAGATTTTAGATGTACAGTATCTTAGGGGTTTATTTATAAATGTTTTCATCCACTATTCACATAACGTATACTTGAATCACACATTTTTCCAATAATATCTTTTAAAAAATATTTGTTGGAACCATTGATAAATAAACCTCATAGTGTACTCTTCTAAGATGGCACACCAGGACTTGTAGTATTTAAACTCTAACCTTCTGCATGTTGTGTGTATAGAGTAAAACAGAAATGTGTTGTGTTTAGTTACATGTGTTTTTCTTTTTCTAGAACTGCAATAACGTTTATTTTGTAAACTGTAGGTATATGGTTTTTGTAAGACCTGAACATTTCACATCAAAGGTGTAAATAAAATGAATGAAAAAAAAATTCTAATTGCAAAAATAAAAAATCAAGCAACATAGAAATTGGGAATATAGAAAGCATTTAGTTTTTTTTGTCTGGCATGTTTCCAACCTAAACATCCTTGAAAAACTATGTTAGTCCAGAAGCCTGGAGGAAGTAACCCATGTCAATGCAACCATTAATAAAATCAGACCTTAGCAAACAGACCAAATGGGTTACAAAAGTTTATGTTTCAAATCCAGGTTCATCTACAGTTAATTCAAAGCAGAAATGGTGCCTTTTATTTTAAATGTCTGCTTCTCTACAAAGAAAAAAAGTGAAATTACGAAACAACTTCTGCAAAGCAATCATATAGTAGAGTTCTGTAGGGAATCTGCTGTGTCCAATGAGGAATTGCAGCTCTTCTCCCCCTCCTTTTTCCTGGCAAAGATTCAGTTCTTCAAGGGGAAAAAAACTTGCGGTATCTTGCTTCTAGCCTGAAGCTTTAAGAGTAGAATTCTTTCCTCCTTCTCTATGCTTCCTCTGCCACTTAATCTGCTTCTCAAGAAGGAGTTGTTTTATGGTCATGGGGGCTTTACGTTTCATACTGTGGCTGTTAACCTTGAATATTTACCTGGCCTGTGCCTATGAAGGTAGGGTTACCTGCATATACTATTTATTCAATCAGATTCATTGTGTTGGGGGTTTACAAAGAAGTTTCAGAGTGAAAAGTTACTGTAACTGCTCAGGGCACTTCACTTCTTGAACTGGTTTTGTTGGTGAATTTCTAGACTTCTGTTACTATACAGCATTTGACTTTGTTATAATCTGCTCAGAGACCTTTGGTACAGTTTGTATTGTGATGTGTGATTGCTCCAAGTTTTGCTGATGTGGTAGGCTAAATCCTTGAGCACACTGCTTTCTCATCTAGTCTAACAGTTTACTTTGGGAAGTAGGTTTTCTTTGTATTCTGTCTGTTTGCCTTGTGCGAGAATGTCATGGTGAGACATGTTTAAAGTTGTGCATAGTTTACAGTCATTTGTGGCTATCTGGTATTGTAAAGCTGTGATAGAACTATAGGTCTCAGCTTGTCCTGTCAAACATACTGGAACATGCACTTCCATAATATTAAAGAGATGGAGGTTTATATTTGTATGATTGAGTACAAATAATATAATTGAATATACAATAAATATCTTAGTAATGCAATATTCATCTGCATGGGTTTTTGCTTCTCCTTGACTTGTTGTACCTTCAAACTGCATTATTAAACAGAGGACTAAGAAGGGGTGCAAAGTGCAGCAATTCTAATCAGCGATAATATATTTATATTTTTATATATTTATATATTTTATGTCTTTTATGTATTTTATATCTTTTATGTATTTACCAGACATTGATTACTATAGGTTACTTTATTGTGTGCATCCTTATTGAGCTTTGAACTATCTTAAATGGGGCGCTAATATTTCCAAATCTGTAAATGTCAGATCCTCCATATCCATGGCCATGTCTTAATACAAATGATCCATCTGTTTTAGACACAGCTGTTAAATTATGATCACTTTTACATTGAGTAGAATCTGCCTTTTACCATGTTATTACATCATACCTCCCAACCTTAATACCTAATATTTAAAACATTTGGACACAATAACCCCTTGGTATGACAACCCAAACTATACCTAAAGCATTAATGCTAAAGCTGGGACTTTTAGAAGGTCTGCCTGTCTGTTTGTGTTCATGCATACAAACATACAAATACCATATGTGTATATACAGTAAACTGAAGACATGTTTTATGGATGCTTACCAGAAAGATTTGCCTTAGATATACATTGTACGTCACTGTTTGAATTCATGGATGTAAACGTGTTTGTACTAAGAAAAATCCTACAATCTATGATTTGCCAGTATAAGAGCGTAAATGTCAGCAACCAAATTATTAATTTGTAAGAGTGTGATACTAAAGTTTGTATCTCAGACCTATGTTCATTTAACACTTAACCTTTACTTGATATTTGTATCTGTTCAAAGGTATGTCAGCGCTGTGATTCACTACTAGACTTTGCTGACAGCCAATACATTGTGACGGTGTGATTAATTTCCGTTTACAGATGTACATTAGACAAGTGCTGAGTAGGTAAGCGGTATTCCTATCAAGCTGTTCTGGAATGTTAATATATTTAAGGTACAATCCAGCATTATTCAATGCAGTTTTGCCAACATTTACTTAGTAGTATGCATTCCAAAGCTTCATTTTCTAGTATGACTGATGACATTTAGGGGAACCTATCATGATCAAAATATAGCTGATGTTATTGCTTCTGTTTGTGAGGTAAAAGGTCCAGATTGTGGCCTATGGCATCATAGTAAGCAGGAGTGACACATTAAAATGCGCCCATTAACTGCTGCAGGCAGGAATCCCGGTTACGGATATCACAGAATTGAGCATTTAAAGTTGAACTAAACCCCAGATTACTCACCTATTCCATTGCAAGGCCCTGCCATCTTTGTTTATCTTAGTTGGCTGTACAACCGTGTTGGGATGATGCCTGTGCCGAAGTTCATGCATTCCCAGCATTCACAAAGGAATCCAGGATTGCTGATGTCCCTTTCTTCTTTAACGATCTTGCTGAATCACAAATGTTAAAAGTGACTTTAGTTCCACTTGGAAGTTATATACAAACCATGACTGTACCTATAAAAGATTAGCTTCACCATCACCTCGACATGAACCTGTCTATTGGTCCTTCATTGATATAATCCTTAGGCCTTGTTGACAGGTGGAGAGGATTGTTTGGGTGCACGGAAAAGATCTACTTTTACAAAATAAAGGTTTTTATATAACTTCAGCTGTGGGTCTAATGATCATTTTGTGGAAATACTTCCCTACACTGCTTACCTAATGCAATGTTTGTGGAAGGTTAAACTGAAACCGTGAAAGCATAATGTATTCATCTTACAGGCCTCTGGCATTCTCGCGAAAATTTCCTCGAACTTCCAATGGTTCCGCTAAATTTCAGCGAACCGTTTTTGCGAAACCTTTGGAAGATCGAGAAAATTCTAACAGGGGGATTGACAGGATTTCCTGGGAATCCTCGTGTTTTCGATCTCCGGGGCACTAAAGGTTAATTGGAGAACAGTGTGAGATCCCGGGGGCACTAGAGGTAATTAACCTCTAGAGCCCGGGGATCGCAGAGGATTTCCAGGGCTGCATGATGCATCCCTGGAAACCCTCTGGCTCGGCGAGAGCTCGACCTCTCAGGGAATAAAAAGGCTGTTCTCACTTATATTTTTGGTAAGCGAGAAAGGCCCGATTCGCCACGAAATCGAACTTAATATTTTTGCTCGCTCATCCCTAGTGGACCCACACTACTGATTTTGTAATGGTATCACACTCTTAAACATTTTTGCTCTCAAATGTTGTAACCTGTGCTCCAGCTCCGGTTTGAAGGAAAACAGTGCCTGTAAGTAGACATCACAAGATACATGATGCCTTGATTACACGAGTCTGTGCCCCTTGGTGTTACTTTAATATTGGGGCTTGACTTTCTCTAAATTTATAGCCAAGTCCTACCTACCACAATTTAAGTATATATAGTTTTTTTGGGGTTTTTTTTTTTTTGATATAGGGAATAGTTAAAAAAGTGAAAATTGTTGTCCGTGTTTCTGCCACCTGTGCCTCATTGGGAGGTTTTCCTTCACTTCCTGTCCAGTGTGAGAGGATATATTTCCAATATGAGGGAAATTCATGACAAGTGTCTCTAATGGATGATTTCCCCACTATTCCAGTTCTGTTGGCAACTCAAAATCTTGGATTTGCCCTCAATTTCGTAACCAGTGTCATTGGTAATCAGAACAAAAAGAGAGAGTGAATCTCCTATATGGGGCACAGATGGCAATACAACTCTAACAGTGATTCTCACCCCTCAGTATCCCATCCACACTCTTAAGGTACAGGGGAAGAGCGAATAGCTATTAGGTTGGAGAAAAAGTAGCCCTATATTTATTTATGAAGTGTGCACACAAACTCTATGCAGATAGTGTCCTGGCTAAGTGCAATCCATTATGCTGTCCTAGTAACAAAATGTTATCACGGAGGAGCTGTAGGCTCTTCTAACAAAGGTAACAGTGGGTACTCATTCTGGGAAAGGGTAAGGAGTACTATTTTAGCCCTCAACTCATTCCCCATAGTGAAGGAGCAGACTTTTAGGGGCCCACCGTATTTAAAGGAGTTTCCAGATTTCAATTACCTCTCTGCTTGTAAACCCCCACACAACAAAGGATCATGTTTTAGGGATGATACAATCTCCCCTAATGATTGCCACTGTAGAGGGAAACTAGGGGTTTGTTTTTTTTTCACAAAAGGGAAGGGAACATACTTTTTGCTCTCTTTCTTCTTTAGCAAACCAGATTTCAGGGGACCTTTCATGAATAGGAAGAGGCATACACATGCTCACTGCCTTATTTCCTCGCCATGAAAGTCCCAAGCAAGTCTAATAAAAGCTCTGCTTTTATTATTAGTTAGAAACCTGCTCTATTTATTGTTTTTATTTTTATTTATTTTTTGTAAGGTATTGAAAACACCTGAAGATGATGGCAAAAACTACCTGCAAAAAAAAGCAGTGTAAAATAAAGCCTATAGAGGTGGCAAGGGTGGCAGACCTGCCCTGGATGCCTAAAAAAACTGCAGAAACGCTGCAGTCTCCTACCACTGGCAAATAAAAGATTAAATATGACCCTATTCTAACCCATTCGGTCCAATGTTTCCCTTGTTTTGCAAGTAGGTTTAAGTGGCAAAACATCTCAGAACTGCTAGTCTGAACATAGCCTAAGGTTTACAAATTACTGTTTACCAATGTGGTTTGTGTGCTTTATATGTCACAGAGCTTTGCTCAATCAAAGCCCTAGTTTCCTCTGTCATGCCAACAAATTTCATGGAACCACAACACTGGATAAAATCTTTTGTAAAGATTTTATTGTCTCCAGGGCCATTAATGGACATAAGGAGGATTCTGATTACTTCTATTGTTGGGTAAGGGGGTTGATAGAGGATAATATTATATGTGTTTGCATAAGGTAACTTTACCAACTTTGTACAAAATATAATAGTTTTTATGGTGTTATAAAGAAAAAGTATGACATAAATTACCAATATTTTCTGTAAAATATTTTTTTTTTCTGCAGAATTATCCATGGGTCATTTTCAGATGCAGCAAATGTACTCATGGTGTTATCACTACAGCCCATTTTGTATAAACAGTACAGTGAGTGCTGCAATTGGTTTCAGAGAATGGTTTCAATTTTATTTTGGAGCATGTAACATATTAACTTTACTATTGTTTTTTAGTCTAAACTATAATTTGGCAGTCAATTCTACCTTAGAAAACTTTTTTTGGAATGGTTATTATTTAGTAAAGAGTTTCCAGAATGTGTTATGGAACACAGAAATTGTAGCAGGAAAAAGGAGTATTGTTAAACTTAGTTGTTTGTATCGGGGAAAGTCATAAAGGTTGTCCACTTGTTTGCAGAGTATAGGTTCATCCTTCTTTGAAATTAAATAGGTCTTTAAATCTGACCTGATTGGTTTATGTGCTAGTCACAGCCCTGCATAGGTTCTGTGGCCACCCTCACGTTTTGATTTTTAGCTTTATATTACAGTTGACAGTCGAGAATCTGGCCACTGATAATCCGGGTCCTTCAGTTTTTTACATGAATTTCGGATCGCATTTTCAACATAGGGACTGTATTACACTGTTTGGCCATTGATGTTTTGTAGGTGCTGCTAGAGGGCTGGCCTGTGTATGGAGGTATAACTTTCGAAAATCCGGCTTTCCTCAGGTCTGGTGGTTGCCGGATTTTTAAATGTCAACTGTAAAAAAATGTAATGGGTAATGGTGAACTTACTAAAGTGGGTGAATATATACATGTCTTCTAGGTGGGTGGTAGGAGAATTATCCAAGATATCACAAATTTGGAGCCAACTGCTGAATATAGCCAAAACAAACAGCTGCTGAAGTACTATAAACTAGAAGGCCTCCGGCCAAAACTTACAAGAATAAGTTGGCCATGAAAAGATAACAAATACTTTTACTGGAACATTTGCATTTAATCCATGGATTTTCCCAGTAGTACATTTATCTTTGTATGTCATTAGGCTTATAGGTAGCATTCAGCCTCGATAGTGAAAGGAGAAGCAGCACAATGATCAGCTCATCTCTTCATCATTCTGCTTTGCACATGAACAGATTGGTTCTGTGTATAGTTTCATCCCCATTCCAGCCTAGTTTTACATGGTAAATTGGTAAATTTATCAGGTAAAATACATTTAATGATGTAAATATGAATATAGCTCTGCATTATTGTGTGTCTTCTATATTTGTCTAGACTAGTACAGCTACTAAATCCCAGTATCATACTTGGGCAGACCGACCCTTTGAAATGGAACTAAAGTTTTACTAAAAAAATTTCAGAACGAGACAGGCAATGTTCGTTCTGCAATAAGCATTCTTACCGGTTACTTGCTGGAGCGGTCAAATTTGCTGAGCTAGGCATGTGTGAGACCCTTCAGTCTTTACTGCCACAGTAAGTAAGTAAAGTAAGTAAAATGGAAGGGGAAGGATTTTTTTTAAAAGAACGCAAATAAATGCATAAAAAATGTTTTTCGTTATTATGTAAAAGGGAAAACATCTCTTTTACATTTTTTTAACAGTCTGATGATAGGCATGCTTTAAAAGAAAGAGGATCATGTTAATATTTAAACAATAAAGCTCTAATTATATTTATATTAAATGGGACAAACTTAAAACTGAATGTCATTTAAAAGCCTCTTTTGGGTGCTTGGTTGCTACCTACGTTTTATTTTATTTATGACAAATCAAAAGGCTACCTAATGTCACTATATCTGTCTGTCATTTGCAACCCCTATTTAATGTACAGCGCTGTGTAGTATGTTAGCGCTATAGAAATACTCTTTAATAATATTAATTTAATAATAATGCCTTGGAAAGACTGTTAACTATTCTCTAAAAACTTTCTGCACATTCTTTATTTGCAGGTAACATGAGTATATTTTAGATACATACTCACATAATGTACGTCAGTGGTTCCGCTTCAGTGCACTTTTGGTGTGCATTCATATTTATGTGTAGGCAAAGGAGTAGAATAATAATAATAATAAAGGTGTATAATTGCAAATAGAATAGGTTTTTTAACCTGAATTTTGCTGAATCAGAACTTTGCCTGGACCAACTGAAAATTATTACTGCTATCTCACCTACAACCATTTTAAACCTCCGGCTGCTTTATTCCTTTTCTGACATCTTTAAATGTATTTAGGCAAGGCGCTAAAAATGTCATATACAAAGGAAGTAGTAAAATGGACACCACGGGCCAGACTGTCAGCTCACGGGCCAAGTTTATTTAAGGCCATGTTTCCTTTTAAGGCTCTGGAATCCATGGCACTGAATTTTTATAGGTTATGGAATTTAGTATGACATCCCTAGTGGAGAGGGATTGCATAGTTCCATTTCCAACATAGTGTTTCCCAGGACAGAAAATCTTGATAAACAACTCTAATTTTGGGATATACTTTTTAAGTTAGTTACAGTATTTTTATAGGCTGTTAAAGAGAAGCAACTGATAGTTTCTTCCATATCAGCCAAAATGTAAGTGCTGAGACAGAATTCAAGCCACAAGTCTGTATGCTCAAGGCCAACATTACAACCACTGTACCACATTTAATTTGGACCTGTACCTTGTTTTCAACACTGAATAATAAATTCCATTACTTCCAAGTGAGGATATTTTTGCTTAAATCACACATGAATTGCATATATGAGATATACTCACCTACGTTACAGTTAAGTTTTCAAGCTTGTTTCTGTTGGATTCTTTCATCACTACCATAATTCTTGTCTGCTTTAAGACGTAACATAATGTTTACACTTTACTGTCACTGAAACGATCATTCATGAGCATTTTGAGTGACAGTTTGGGAATGATGTCTGTACAGACTGGCTGCTGAGCTCACTGCAAGCCTGTGTTATTTTTCACTCACCCGACTTGAAAGTACAACTAACTCCTATTTTTGCACACGTGAACTCCTTTTCTACTTCACAAAGCCTACTGCTGTGTAAGGAATGAAGTGCAGGAGCTTCCACTGACAGTTTCCACTGTGCAAATTTTACTATACATTTCAATAGAATCAGTTGGCTTGGGTTTTTCATTAATCTTGTTTAGAACTGGATATTCCATTTTTTTTATAACTTCTCTATGGATCTTTAATTGCCAAGCAGAGTGTAAAGTTTGGGCACTCTGCAAGTCGGCCCTCTCCTTGCCGTTCCCACTCTGGCCAGTGTAATTGTGAGATACAGTTTGACAATCAGGTTCCATATTGCAGAAGTTTTGATAACTATAAACGGAACTGGAAGCCTAATCCAAACACCACCACAGAAAGTAACCTAACAATGAAGCATAAATACTTCAAAATTTACAAATACAAGTTTCAGATAAATGACACTTATGAATACAACCTTGAGTATTAAAACTGTGTATTTAAAACAAGTGGGCAACATACAAATATATCTATCCATAAATACAATGTAATGAACCTCCTGGCATACCCTAAACGATAAATCTTAAAATTGTACAGAGGATAATAATTTATAAATAAATAATAAATATTAATTAATAATAATAATTTGAATCTGAAGTTGACTTGTACAGTGGGGTGAAAGCAAAAGTTACACCTACATTTCTCACTTTTGTTAATCTGCTTTATCTAAAGAATAGGAGATGATATTAAACTAGAAGACAAACTGACAAAACTTCTTTTTTAGGTATCTGATACGAATCTATATCAGTGTCCTAAAAACAATGGTCTACACAATGTCCCATTAACATTTCATGCAGTTATTGTATCCAGAAAAGAACAATTTACAACTGACATAATATGATATTGGGGTATTTGCTATGGCCAGTCTATAAATTTTTGTAAGTAGGTAGAACTTCTGGAACATTGCAGGATTGTTTGCAGAAGTGTCTTTGTAAGCTCAATCACCAACCAGGGCCATCGTTCAAAAAAGTTGTAGAAATGTTTGAAAAAGCCTTACGATAACACAGCTACATTTCTATTTTACCTTCTATAGGCATCAATGTTACCTGCACCTGGAAAAATTCTCTAACTTGTCACTTGAACACTAGAATGTAAGATAGGGGATCCTTATTAGATACAAATGTATAGTTCTTCCACTAACTGTTTTCTTACATTTCACATAAACAATATTATAAACTGTTCATGAGTAAGAACTTCTGTCTTCTATTATTGCAGCTATTTGTGTAAATATTCTGGCCTTCACCTTTTGATTTGTTTTTAAAGAAAAAAATTGCAGCTTTAGGCCAATAAACAAAATATGTTAAATTTTCTCTAAATTAGCCTTTTATACAAACTTTTATCTGCCTATTAGATAATGATTAGCTACCAAACTTGTCTCCATGGCTTCCTTCACCTAACTGAGAATCTTACAATTATAATCTGTTGCAAACAGCTCAGCATAGCAGTAGTAGTATGCCAAAAAGCTTTATTTATTTTGGCTGGAAAGAAAACCTCTGGCTGTAGCTTTTGGCTGGAGGTTATGTGTACTTAATACCCAAAGAGAAACTTGATGTTTCTCTTTCACAGTTAACACTGGGAAGATAACACATTATAAGCATTAAAACATATACTAGTACTTTGTAGACTTTAAAACTGTATAGAATAAGATTCAAGAAGATTATTTAAGGATATCGACCAGCTGTTATACCATATTTAATTTTTTTTTATTTGAATTTAATATAATAAAATATGAATGTTGTTTATGTGTTTGTTCTTTGTTCTCTGGCTTTCTCTGTCAAAATCATACTGTATAGTTAATTGGTGTTTTCAGGAGCTGGCTCTAGTGAGTTTACAGTCCTGATTTATTAAAGCGCATTAAGGCTGGAGAGGATACACTTTCATCAGTGAGGCTGGGTGATCCAGAAAACATGGAATGGATCTGGTCCAGGATTGAAAACATTTCTTAACCTTCCCAGCGCTAACCCCGAGTGTGACTCGGGGTAAAAAAAAAGATACAGAAGGCGGTAACCCTGAGTCACATTCGGGGTAGCTAAAACAGTAAAAACCAATAGTAAATAGAACGTTACCTGATCCTCCTTCGTCCTCCTTCATCCTTCCAGTCTCCTCGCTTCCTCCGGCCGGTGTCCTCTGTATCTAAAGAGTCACCGGGGATCCCAGTGACATTGGTGCATACAGCCATTGCTGGGGGCGCTGCCCAGGAGGTTAACAAATAGCAAATGACTTTTGTGAAATGCACTCCAGGTTTGCTGGATCACCCAGCTTCACTGATGAAAGTGTATCCACTCGCCTTGGAGAGCTTTAATATGTAACTGTTGTATTAGATAGAAGGCTTCACATGGGTGGGAACTGATGTATATGTTCTTTTGTAAATCTGTGTACATCATATAGGCACTCTTTATGACAAAATAGGATATTCTTGTAAAATGCACAGATGATTCATAATGCAAAGGGAATGTAAACATAGGTGTCATTTTGAACGAATGAGTGCTTCTCACTAGAAGTAGGGGTCCAGCTGCTATTGTCAGATCTGTAAATCCACTTTCTAAACCAGTACTGCACATACATGTAACATTAAATAATCTGGCAGTGATACACATAGTATAAACAATTGCTGCAGAAGCTGGTTATGTATGTCTGCAAATAGTTGAATTAGTGTGTGACCGAATTTTACATGTCAGTATTATGTAATTAGTATATACATGGCAACTTAAATGATGATTTAAAATAAAGCAGTTTTTAAAATCCTGTTTTTCAAAATGTCCCTGCTTTATTTTCCAGTTACATTCTTCCCTAGTTTTATATTGCAATATGGGGAAGATAGATAAAAATAGGAATGTTATGGCCAGCAGCAAAAGTTCCAACAGACGAACAGTTGCAGGCATAGTTTATTTAAATTGAAAATGAGCACATATCAAAATCTTTATATGTTTATACACGTTCTGGTTTCCCGGTGTTTGAGGTCATTGGCTTTCTTCTGCCTCACTCTGTGTACATCAGGACTCTAGTACAATGTGTTTCATAGTTCAATATAATTCCTCTCTGTTCCACCCTGCATTTTTCTTTTTGTGATGTCCATTCCATCTGCTTGTAATCCCCCGCACTAGCATATCTCCTACCTTTAGACTTTTATAAAGACAGACAGCCCAGAGAATGAATAATGCAGTTCTGCTGCAAAAATGGGCATGTATTCATAGTGGTAATTGCTTAGTGTACAAGGGGTAATGGGTAAAAGAGTTTGGACACAATATACTCAGTAGAATTTAGAGAACCTAATAAAAACACTTAAAGACCAGCAATTGTTAAAACATTACTAATATTTCACCTACAACACAGAATATTGATTGTAGTGATAATTATTTAACCATGCCCCATGCCCCAAATGAGTGGTCAATGGAAAAAAAATGCCCTGCTGTTGATGGTCAGTGGGAAATATTTGGCAATATTGGTCAGTGTTAGAAAAATGTCCGATGCTTTAGTTTAGTGGCGGGAAAAAAGAGTTCCAACATTGGGGTTTAAAATGTTGACCTGTCTGTAGCAATAAAAAATGCGAAGGTGTTAGTGGTAAGAGAAAATCAGTCCTCGGAATATTCAAACATCTTATCAGACTCGTCTAATTTTCAGAACCCCTTTTAAAATTCAAATATCAGGTTAACTATTGCTAACACCAGATCAATATATCTTCAACATTCCAGATCAGTTCCTTAACATTTGGACCTTAGAGCAGGCCCTCTTCAGAACCACCTAAGCTCCGCTATAAAGCTCAGATCGGCCCCTCTTTTCTACTCTCCAGAACCCCAATCAGGCCCTCCATAACCCCTTCAGACTTCACAACAAGGGAGGAGGTGGTGATAGGTTTTACCTACTCACAAGCATTCCAGCTCCCATCACTGATACATAGGAAAGGTTCCCTGTTGACAGTTCCACGGATATTGGAACATTTGGGAGGGGTATGCCCTATCAGCCGGCAAAGAGGCCAAGAAAGACTTAAACATGCAAAACATCAGGTAGAATATAAAGTATATCTTTTCATTCAGCTTTGTTATTCATGATTACATGGGTGATGCTTTGACCCATACTTACATTTTGAGGTTACAGTAATGAGAAAATCTTTTTGAAAAACCTTTTTTTTAGTTGCTTACAGGGACTCTATTTTAACAAAAATTAAAACAATAACACCCCGTTGTGTGTTAAATCTTCACTCCTTTGAAGAACCTTTGCATCCGCTGTTATCCGACATGTGGGAATGTTTCAGCAGGTGCCTATCTGGATGTTGTGGTCTCTCATACCGATCCTTATGTCATTACTGCACTCTGGATTGACTTGTGAGTGTCCAGCGATGAACTTGTTATCCAGGACACACTGATACCAGAGGCACCCAAAAGTCTTTAAGAGAGCACAAACTAGACACACCACCCCTATAAGGTTAGGTAAAGGACTTTTTAGCAATTCAGTTACTTTAAAATAACAGGGGGGCTATTTGAAGATTATAAAGCTATTTGGTTATACTCAGATTTTGATACTGGAACAACATGCACATATGTCAAGGGGTGCTTAAGGCAAACAGTGGGGGTTACTTGGTAAATTTACTCTCGAATACAGTTCAGAAAGCTAAGAAGCATTGATTTGGACTGTTTAAGGACCCTGTAGGTGGACACAATGCCATATTTTGTATATACAACTGACCCAGCATTTCATTTTTAACAGTTTCTTTTATCCTTCCTTGGCAGCAGTCTCATTTTGTAGAACATATGCAGTGCTCTGATTATTTCATTTGGCCCTGTTCCCCGTACATAGCAATCATATTCCTTTCATGAAGAGACTTGTGAGTACTGAATAATCTATTAGGCTAATTATCCAGCATGAACCTTTGTAGACATGCATTATATATATAAATTTTTCTAATTAAAATGACTAGAGGGGTTTTCTATTTTTTCATTTTTTTTAGTCCATTTTACTGAGCTGCTGTATAATTAAACGTCTACATATTCCATTCAGTTTACACTCTGTGTGGCAGCTTTTGATAAAGATTTCAGGCACATGTAATTATGTTATTAAACATTTGGGCTGTATGGTATATTGTCTCCTTTATTAAGCTAAAGATTTACCATGTCTATCAAATAAACATTTTAATAGAAATGTATGTATACTGTAATGGGTTTGTGTAAAAAACAATAAAGGCAAATCCACCAAAACTGACATACAATTATGGGCACAGTTTGTTTCTCATAACTTTTAAACAACTTGGAGATCCGTTTGACGATGTGCTGGCAGTATATGGTACCTATGTTCATGTACTAGTAGTATAGGATAGGAACACGATGTATACATCTGATCTGAGCAAACAATCACAATGTAACCATTTAACACCTGCAGGACAAAAACCTATATATAAACACACACATATATATATAAATATTTATATATATATATATATATATATAGTATATTATACTATTGTAATGACATCTACAAATATGACAGGCTATGTCAGAAAAGAATAGTGCTGTAAAAAAATGGACATTTGATTGTAACTTGGTATGCTACAAATTAATTTTGGAAAAAATGTGCAAGAAATGTATGGGTATTTCCTAAATGTTTGCCAGGTCCAGTGTTATCAACAGTTTGTTACTTATATAGAATTTATATAAATGTTACATATAAATATATTTACTTACACTTAACTAATACATGTGTATGAACACCTCAAAACACTTGCCTCTAAAATTATACATTTCTGTAGTAGTAATCATTTGGCTGACCTGGCTTAAACATGTAGAATAAGAGTTTAGAACTCACTTGATACATGATGCGTCTAAGACATTGGGCATGATTCATTAAAGCTTTCCATAACTGGAAAATATAGACTATCATGGGAGAACCTGGGTGATCCAACAAACGTGGAATGAATTTTTTAAAGCTAATTTGTTATTAATTGGCAAATAGTTTCAATCCTGAACTAGATCCCTTCCAGGATAACCCAGGTTCACCCATGATAGTATATCTTCTGCAGCCTTTAAAAAATCAGATTGAATGAATCGACAAAAGACAGCTAGGAAATATGTATTTCTAAAAGGATGTCATCAGTGGCAGCATAAAGCCCTAAAAACCCTAAATCCTTATTAGATGACCTTTTAGTTTGCATTGTAATTAGGGGAAAGACCAGCTGTAAGGAGCCCTCTCACATTCTATTTTGGGAAAAAGTTCCTAGAGTTCAGTTCCTCTGTATGTGACTCTACAAATTGTGTTAGTTTTTTTCACAGGAATTGACAAATATTTCACTTAGTGTGCCTGAGCCAAAGACATGTATATGACTTCTGCATGATGCGATAATACTTATTGAAGCTGTGTATTGAGGATCTGTCATACTAAATGTACTTAGAATATTTGTGTGCTAAAACTTTTATTGCCTGCAGCTTGGTGATTGAAAACTGGGGTAAGTTTAGAAAGCAACTGTATGACTTCCAATAATATGACTAAATCCTACTAGGTTGTATAATTGTTGTCACATTTTAAGATGAATTAGGTTAGTTTAAGTCAGTTGCCAACAAGTCTTCCAGCAATGCAAGATGTAATATATCCTGAACTGTCCTCTGATGTTATTCAAGGTAAGCATGCCTTTGTATGCTCCTATTAAGTAAACTTCTGGACTGTGCACTTGAGGTCAAATTTATGGCGTCAGTTATGTACGCTTCTTAATAAAAAAGACAATTTTTTTGGGAAAAAAAGGTATAATATTTTAAATGTAATTTTTCAACAGATTCATGCAAGAGGTCAGCTGTCATCCATGTACCTAAGGCTCCATTCATGCATCTGTGGTCAGATGCAGTGCTATATTGTGTGTTATGTCTATATTACCATATGTTGCATTAAGGCAGCCCATTCATTTACTATATATACTCAAATATAAACTGATCCAAATATAAACTGAGGTAAGTATTTTCTTCTTTTAAATAAATTAAGGTGGATCATTTGCTCCTGTCACCAATAGTTGGTGCTGTTTCCTCTTGTAAAATGTGTTACAAATACATGTTTTATGTTTCCAAGAGCATGGCTTGTTACACATTTCACATCACAGTACCATCTACATTTCAGATCACAGTACCATCTACTGGTAAGACCCAGGTATAAACAGAAATTCTTTAATGTAATTTTTGGGGGAGAATCTTGGTTTATACTGGAGTATATATGATCAATAGGTTGTCAGCACACACAACAGTAGTAACAGATCTGCACCATTTTACCTTGAAGCATCACTGTGCGCAATGCGCTTACAGTGCACAGTGTGCTTACAGTACTTGGCACTGCCATGAAGGTGAATTGCTTTAGTGGGGTGGGGCATCACTGTAGAAGCATGCTACTATTAGTTACAGTAACAAGCCTTCAAATAGGTATGTTACCAGAATGCATTATGCAATAAAAGACAAAGAAACTTAGTCATTGGCTGTTCTAGCAAATTATAGAAATATAAAGCCGAAGGTTTTTCTTCCTTTTTTTTTTTTTTGAAAAGGAAATTGAGTGCATGTTCTATTTCAATATGCTTTTTAACTCTTTTACAAGGCTGTGTTTTTGTTTTGTTTTTTTCGGGAGGGGATTGGATAGATAATTCAATGAATTTAGATGTTGCTGATATCAAACCATGTTGCTGATCACAAATAAGATTGTTTCACCTACTAACATACGGACATTTTTCATAGCACAGTTGCCAAAGAAGCTAGCTTATCTGCAAAGAAACAAAACTAGATTCTGTGATCTAAATGTGTACAATTTTGTGCTGCAAATCCTCCACAAGAATTTATTTAAGGCAATTACCATGACCATGAGGGAGACCTTACCATGACATGATGGTTGGTGTTGTATTAGCTGAAATGTAGCACACAGATCACAACATTCCAATATTGCACAAAGTCCTATAAAATAGTTTTCAAGCAAAGCTTACAATAAAAATTTGCAGTATGTAAAAGAGAAATTTTATTATTATGTTACATATCCTAAATATAAATTTTATTACACAGTATTTATATAGCACCAAGGTATTACGTAGCGCTGTACAAAGTCATGTTACTAGCTGTCCCTCAAAGGGGCTCGCAATCTACAATATACTATAGTCATATGTCATTAATACAGTAGGTAAGGTCAATTTGGGGGAGGCCAGGTAACCTAACTGCCTGTTTTTCGGATGTGGGAGGAGACTAGAGTACTCAGAATAAAACCACACAAACACGGGGGGGGGGAACATGCAAACTCCTTGCACATAGCGCCCCGGCCAAGATTCGAACCGTGGACCTAGCACTGCAAAGGACAGAGTGCTAACCACTGAGCCATGTTGCTGTCCATACTAGTCCATATAATTTAAATAGACATAAGCATGTTGTCAATTAGCAGGAAAGAGTACTTTAAACAATCTCCCATTTATCTTTCTAGTGGTATGTAATTTGTATTTATTGTTCACAAAAGATTTGAAATCGAAGCTTTTTTTTCTATGAAAAGCAGAACCCCGCAGTCAGCAGATGTTTCTAAAGTTAGGTTGTCCAACATAAGGGCCATGGGTCGGAATGTAGATGAACAAGTTGTTTTGCTTGGGCCTCAGCTTGCTTATCAGCCACAACTCTGCTTTCTATTGGGGTGGATAACAAGCCAACATGCACAAGGAGTGGAACCAGGTGGGTAGCACAGACACAGACCTGAGAGTAAAGTATAAATCTGGGACTGATACTGACACAGCGGAACAATGGGTTAGATGGGTGAACACTGGAATGAGGATATATAAATGAGAGAAATAGGGGTATATCAGAAATAAGGAACAGGGAAGCAGAGACTATTTTCGAAAAATGGGGACCTGGCCAAATATGAAGTGGAAGTTCCAAATGCAATGAGTTCCAAACTCCTTGCACTTCTGCAATTAAATCAATTGGGCCCTGGAGAAGGTGGAGACCCTTGGGAATGCACAGCTTTTCCTACTCAAAAATCATCCCTGCAGGGAAGTAAGCAATGGGAGAGGTATAGAGGAAAGGTAGTGGTAGGTACTACCGTGTTTCCCCGAAAATTTGACCTACCCCGAAAATAAACCCTAGCATGCTAATCATGCAAGGGAGAAAGATAAGCCCTACCCCCTATCGGCTTCTTTGGAGAGTGCGGTCACGTGGTACGAGGAGGGATACCAAGAGGACGGAGAGAGCAGAGAGAGAGCAGGAGATTTTAAAAGCACTGGAGCAAGGAGTCAAGAAATCACAGGGTGGTTATTACCTACTCTGGTGTGACACTACAACTTGAATAAGAGGTTGGTGGACTCTCCTTTAAAAGGGTCATTGCTAGTATTTCATTCATTAGCAGTAATTCAAACTTATTGATTGATTTTCTTGTCTATTTATTTGTCTATTCTTATTCATGACTTCTTGTATATAACAGAAAAATATGTGATTTTGACAGGTCACAGGTAACACAGAGGTATCTTTCTATAGATCTTTTGTACAAAAATAAAAAATAGGAAAAATAAGACATCCCCTGAAAATAAGCCCTAATGCGATTTTCAGAGGTAAAATTAATATTAATAACAATAATAATAAAAATGAATAATAATAATAATATAAAGAAACTTCCCCCCATAATAACGTCATGATGCCAGAACCCACCCACTTTCCCATCGCAAGTCTGGGCCTGCCATGGGAAAAGTGGGTTGATGGTGTCCAGAGACACAAAATGCCCACCTCCCGGAGCCTGCGATGTCTGCGGGAGACGTGGTCTTCGGCTCTGGCCGGTGCGCCCAACCCAAACAGGGTCCTTCTCCTGATCCCGCTGGTGGGTGTAACAGCCAGAGCCATGGCCCATCTGTCAGACGGCCCAGGGTTTGGGGAGACCTGCACAATGTATTACAGTGCTTCTGACCTCAGCCTCCAGTCAATAAGTATTGCACAGTAACTTTATTCCTATTTTTTTTAAGTACAAGGCTTGTAGCATAAGTGTATATTGAGTCAGTTTATTATATTTATAACCATTCTCGTTTAAGCACCTCCCACGCTTGTTCTAAGCTGTAAAAAGTAATTGAAACTTAACTTTACAGCAAGGTCTACAGCTAGGTCAATACTGGAATTCTGGCAAACCAATAGATATTTTTCTATATTTGCAAGCTTTTTTGTAGTACTAATACATGGGGACATGGGCTTGTTTTGAAGATGAACAAAGCCATTGTGCAGACTTTTTTCATGTTTATCTTTGGAGATACAAAAATAGAGGATGAAACAATGTTCTAAAGATTTTACAGGCAAGACAACATTTATAGTAAATATGCTTTCATTGATCCGGTTTTTTTGTCACTGCTGCACTGCACAATGTCACAAATATAACAGTAGGTATTGTAATGCTTATTCTATAGTAAATATAATTATGTATCTTGGCATATAAAGAAGTGTGTGGGTTTTTTTCAGGTCCTCTAAGCTCTGGGCATGTCCCAACGTAAATTTGAAATGTGCAACTTTGCCCTGTCAGCCAGTGATTGGCAATGTCAACCAAGTGGTCTGTTGATTTTTAAATGGCAGCCCACTCTTTCTATAGACTAAAGGTCAGACATTTACCTAAGTTATGGAATTGTTTTACTAAAATACCAGACTCTTTACTTGTATGCAGAATGTATAGCCAGGAACGTTTTCTTAAATAGAGTTTGGAGATAGAGTTTGCCTTTAATGATTATTCCCTAACTCCAGCAACCTAATAAAACTGACTACATTTTGAACTTAAGTTTCCAGTGGATATGCCTGAAGTAATAAGTTCTCTTTAAATTGGAAAAGATATGGTAGTATTTAATTAATTTCAGTAAATATTTTGATCTCTAAAAATGCTTGCACAGGACTATGCAGATATATAATTACAGTTCAGGTGATTGAACATCATAATTAATTTGTTCTGCATTGCTGAAACAGAAGAATTCCATTTCCGTTCTTGAGCTTGAGACTAGAAAAAGTTATATGATTCCCCTAAAGATGACACAGGCAGTAACTGTTTACAAGCGTACCTAAACTCACAATTTTCACAGTAAAAATTCTGTTTGGTTTTTTTTTGTTTAAATGCAACACCCAACACTTTTAAAAAAGATGCATCACCGCCCCCTAAATTTTCATCCCCTAGGGCAGGGGTCGGCAAAGTTTTATGGCCACTAGGCCATTTATGGGGTTGGCAGGAGCACACTAGGCCGGACCTGCCCTAATGGCCCCGCCCACCACCAGGGAACACCTGAAGTGAAATCCCTCTCCTCCGTATGCATTGCCTTTTTGTGAAAAGGGAAAGAAATTGCTGATCTCATGCATGCACAGTGAGATCAGCTATTTTTTTTCCAATCTACATCACCCGATCTCGCGCCTAAGTCAGGTGACGTATGAAGAAGAACCAGGAAGAATAGGCGAAGATGGCGGCTCCCGGAGCACTGGCACAAAGAAGGATGCCGGGACGACGGGGGACCCGATGGAAGAGACCTCCGGACCGATCGACTGCCCTGTGGCATTAAAGGTAAGTACATTTTTTTTGTTTTGGGTAGCTTTTGAGTTTAGATCTTCTTTAAGAACATGTATTTGCTTTGCCTAAGGAGAATTCATCACAAAATAGTAACTTAAAAAAGGGTTGAGATGAAATGGTAGTTCCAATGTACTAATTGTTTGTTTTAGAAGAAAAAGCATAATTCTTCTAAAGAAGTCAGCAGTCTCCAATATAAATATATATATATATATATATATATATATATATATATATATATATATATATGTATGTACTGTATATTGGTTTATTATAATCAAGTATAGACCAATCTTTTTTCCCTAAAATGCTATTAGAAAAGAATCCTTGATAGTACTTGGTTTCCACCAGTAGATGGTGCTGTGTCCTGATATAAAGTGTGTAACAAGCTCTTTTTATCTGATATTTGTTACACACTTTACATTAGGATACAACACTATCTACTGATGGCCAAATATTATATATATATTTCACTTAAAGTCCAATGAGATGAAATTACATGAATTGCAGGTGAGTAGCCAATGATAAATGCTGCAGATCTGAAAACTTGACTATCATTGTATTCCAAATATCATCTATTCTATCTATCTCATCTATTCCCTTTATACTGTATAATGTAATAGGAATGTTTGAATCAAAGAAGTGACTGACATTGCAGGTGTTTTGGCATGTAAAATAGTTCACACAACTGGGTAATTATGAAAGTTTTTTGGCAATGCGTATGTTACTTTTACATGCTGCATAAAACAGATTCCTATATATTCTCTGTCAGTTCTTCACTGGCATTTGCAGTTTAATGCATTACTGGGTTGGTGATGCCCAGCTAGTGTGGCTTCCACTTGCACATCCTTTTAGAAGAAAAGGCATAATTCTTCTAAAGTAGATAGCAATCTCCAACAGATTTCTTTATACTGTACATCCAGAGTCTATTGTTGTATGTGTCTGAATTACTATTCTTAACAAATCTCATCTCTAATCACTATCCTCCCATTTCCTTTCGCATTTGATGTGATGCAGACACTGTAATTGTGTGGTTTGTGTAGTCTGAATGTATGAGGATGCACGTGACACAAAAAAACATCTTATTTTGAATGGACGTAGGCGCAGTGGAGTTTATTTTAATGCAGATTGATACTGATTGTTGTCCTATGTCTGTTTTCAGCTGAATCCAAGATTTTTTCCCTCTTTCTTTCTCAGATTAGATTAGTTGGAGTGTTGAATTGTAGTGAACATTTGTTTTTTTTCCAGATTCAGAATTTATCATTTTTTTTAAATACAGTTCTAATCATAAACATTGAAAAGCAAAGTGCAGTATTACAACCAATCTGGTTCTATGGGTTATAACAATATTTAAAGGTTTTATTCTGTTTCTGGTAACTTATAAACATCTTCATAGAGTTAAAGTTAAGCTCCAATGTTTTTTAAGGGTTAATGTAGAAGGTTTGTCCTCAAGGGCCAGGTTTTTCACACTTTTTTAGTATTTTTCTTCTAGACTGCAGTACGGTTTGTAAGGTATTTTTTTTACAAAGAGTCAGAAAATAACTCTTTTTGGTTACAGGTAAAACTATGAAATTAACCATTCAGCTTTGTATTATAGCACTTACTATGATGCTAAAATTTTACATATAGTAATGCTTATTGCAATATACTAAACTATAACATGGTACTATAACACACTGGCTTTATAAATACTTTAAAAAATGCTAAAAGTTTAGAATTAGTTTTTTTTACCCAAAAATGTTCTTGAAAACAATGTACTGCTTTTACATATAAAAATCCAATGTATTGCATTCAATACAGTTATTTTGTATTGAATGCAATACAAATGAATTTTGAATTTCCCGCCCCGCCCGGCCGGGACGTACACACGCACCAACGTCACCAAGAACTCCCCCAGTGACTCATCGGATGCAGAAGCAGAAAGAAGAAACAAGACGGAAATCGCGACTATTTACTAACCTTCCCTAGGTGTTCCAACCCCGAGTGTGACTCAGGGTTACCACTTGTAGCAACTTTTTTCTACCCCGAGTCACACTCAAGGTTACCGCTAGGGAGGTTAATGGACAATAATTACAAAACTTCCCTCAGTTCAGTCCTCTGTAATTGGGTAAATATGCAGTTCATCAATATGGCCCCTCAACCATATGTGTTATTTTCAAAGATGACAAGTTTAGTGGTAAATTTATTTGTGGTGGCCACAAGATTTAAGATAGATGTCTTTAATTCTAAACTTTAGACAAGCGGATAAAATTAGGTGAAATACACACTGTACCTGTTTATGTCAATTTGAAAAGATTTTATGTAAATGGTTCAGTGACCGTACATTTTCTATATTTAAAAAATACAGGGATTCTGACAGTCCCTCAAACATTCTCTGGTGGGAATCAATTACTGCCATTGAAAGAAATGGACCTGGAATATTCCCACAATGGTATGCTTGAGGGAATATTGGATTCCCTGTTTTATAAAGGGAACCCTTACAGTATTGGTCATCAACCTACTTCCTTTAGGTAGTACAATAAAAAAAAGAGTCACCTCACTGGGAGGGTCACCACTTAGAATCTAGTTGTATGGGAAAATACAGATTCCATTGTAATATTCTTGCTAATAACTGTTTTTTTTTTTATTAATCCAATTCTTAAAAGAATAAACTAATAGTGTTGCACTAAATAACCTGGTTTACAGTTTCATAATGCCAATTTAATATACTGACTTTTAATATTTCTAAGATGACTGCTTATCATATTAATTTCACCGCTGCTTCATTTTTTTTTTCCTTCGCTATTTTTTTATTTCCTGATTTTAGGATCGGCATATTCACCACTGGAAGATGATGAGGATGTATATGCATACTCTAGATACCGCTACAGAGGTGAATGCTTTGCCCATTCTGCATGCTTTTTGTGGCTGTCATTAAACTACTTCTAGCTTACTAAGGCTTTCCTGAAATCTGCAACATATGTAGATCCATCACAAATCTGAAACTAATTTCTTGATGTCTGTTTCAGGTTGTTTTTTTCCTACTTTATTCCATGTTCAAATGATATATTTGAAAAGAGTTTAATTTTATGTATTTCCTTTTACAGGGTGCAGCTTTTATCCATTAGCCTACATTTATCAGTGTAGGATATACCAGAAATACATTTTTTCCTTTTTTAAGCAATTCATTAGGTCGCCACATCTTGTTTTTTTTTCATTTGGTTGCTACAGACTGAAATTGTGGACACTTTTTTGTGTCGGACCACAGGTTTTCTCTAATCAGCAGGGCTCCCACAGGGTTGCCAGATTACTTGACCTCCTTTTTTTAGAAAATGAATGCTTTACACTGTACATGTGGACTTCTTCAATATGGTTACTTGAGACTGAATAAACAACTGGGTAAGTGCATTAATGGGAAGGGTCAATAGGGTTCCACAGTATAATTGGCTAACATCCTACGATGGGGCATTAGTGGGCAGCCAAACATAGGACCCATTGGATGCAATATTGGCCCCAGACTACATTTAGGTGAGTGATACAAAGAAAACTGTAATCATACATGATTTGGTTCTGTTGTCTTTTAATTTTTTGGAAGATCAAGGGGGAACTGAGTAAACTAATAGGCAGAGTAGAAAACCTATTTATTCACACATGCAAAGGCTTAGAGTGCTCCATATTTTATTACCTGCTGATAAATTTCAGCCAGGATTACTCTGTGCTAGAACTGATACCATGCTGTTCTTTTGACATGCAGTCCTGTTCATAATGCTGTGTTCCACTATTTTCAAATTTTGGGAAAGTAGCATCACAAAGATTGTTCCCTGCATATAACAAATGTATCCCCAGCTGGCATTAACTTGAAGAAATGCACAATATAACATGTAATCCCACAAGATTAGCTTGTATCAGAGTCTCTATGAAATACGCCTGCTAAGTAAACTAAGAAATCCTTTCTGTAGCTCCTACAATAGGAAGAAAAAAGACGTACAAAAATTGGTTTCCTTATTTTTATAGATGATTCTCAAAATCTTTACATATAGTAACTAAAAAAATATGATCTAAAAATGACTAAATATCACATAATTTAAAGAAGGAGTCATTTGATTGCTTTCTTACAAGCTTAAAACAAACTCCCATTTTCCAAACTATAGTAAATTGTTCCATATTATTGGTAACCATATACATGTTCAGTGTGAGATTAATGTCCAGACATCAGGACCCACTGCAACCAAACATTTATTTTTGGTAGAATAGGAATACTGTGGAAACAATGTAAGGTCTGTGGATTAGCTCAGGCCGCAGCCAGCACGCTTCCCACCAAAAGGATGTAACAGACATTAGAAGACTTTATAGGGATAACAAAAAAAACAGCTTCTTTTCAGCAACCCAGGGGGGAAAATAATTGTAATTCTCCATAAATCAAACAAACTCAAATCAGCATCAACAGCTTCCCATGTAACAGCAACACCACGTCTTAGCTTGATTCCCCCCACCAAGCTTGTTTGCAGGCCACTTCCTCTAATTCTACTCCTCCCTCCCTCTTGCACACACCTGAGCCCTTATGGGATTCCCACCTTCCTGCTGGGCAGGTGCAACTCCTGGTGTGTGACTCCTTTCCCAACACACTAGTTTAAAGGGACCAGTGTCCATATATATGGGAAATGTACCTTCCGTCCAAGATCCCCCCCTTCGATCGTGTACAATACATATGTTCCAAAGGCAAAGTGAAAAATTATGAAACAATCAAAAAACTTCTAATTTGGAAGAAAAACCGCTCATAATGCTAAATGTTTAAAGTATTAAAGAATTCATGGAAAGTGTAAGTAAATCCCATAGTTTCTTTAAAAAAATAAACCAAAACTTTTAATACAACAAATGAATACAAAATCATCCAAAACATTAAATTAATGACCAGTATATAAATATTTTGACTCAATTTGCAAAAAATCATCTTTGGGTTATCCCTTCTGAAAATACACTTGGATTACAGTATACTTTATGCCTATACTTTCAGTTTTGTTTTTTTGCTAGAAAATAGATAAAACATGTTACTTTTATTTTTCATTGATTGACTTTGGAGATACTTTGCTGAAGCCCAAGAAAAAGGAATCTCTTGAAGGATATTTTTGTTTCTGTGATAGCTAAAGGTTTTGGATCTTTCTCTTCCAATGCCAGTAAGTTTCCTAGCAGAGACTTGGAGCGGCATTTAAAGAGACAGCCTTGAAAGCCTGGTAAGCAGTATGTGTTCTCAGTCAGTTCTAAGACGGAACATTTGGCCACCATGCCCTGCTAAACGTTGGCCCTTTGTTCAGATAGAGACTGGGTATACAAGGAGGATAGACCGAAGAACAGGAGATAAGAATTCCAGATTTGATGTCTTTTAATTTTTTACTTCCTAAAAACCAATCGTTTTCTGGTAATTAAAGGGTTCCCTTCGTCAAGGTTTGGAGCTGTTGAATAAAATATATACTGGACTAAAAAAATTGGTGAATAGTATGATAGCTCGAGATGCTTTCTCCATGTGCTGGTTCATGCCCTGTCCTATAGAGCTCATAGGAGTTTAAAAAGAAATGTCTCCAAAGGAAATCCTTTCTTAGAAAGTTGTCACAAAACCAAGTGTCACCATTGCAAAATTTACTTCATTGGAAAAAATAACAATTGCACAGCTTTGTATTTGTAAACTGACCATTTTAAAGAGAAAATTATCATAGGATAAAATACCAAACTGAGTTTAAAATAACTACTGCCTCTTAGTGAGTTTACTCTGTTGGATGTTATCAGATCATACCCTTCATTATCCACATGAAATGTTAAGGATATGCAAGCCAGATGTACTGCAGCTGATGCTTATGTTCAAGGCTGGAATACATTTGGCATGCATAATAAGAAATCTTTTGTTTAGCAGGCCATCCCGGATTATGAATTTCCTTGCAGTTCTATTAGTAAAAGTAAGCGTCCAGAATTTATCCTCTAGGATTATTGACATGTTATATCACATTACACAAATCTGTGCTTTTTGAAGGCCCAAACCCTTTGTTAATATGTTTATTCAGCCACTTTCCTATTTACAAAAGCTCACATTTATCTAGCTGTCATAAACATTTTTTGGGATGTTGCCATCAAAGGTCCATGAAGGCATGTTCAGTAGGTTCAGCAGTTGTGCTGAGTCGGGTCCTTAGATTTGGTAGATGAGATTTTATCTTTTTAGAAATTAGAATGGATTAATATCTGGCAATTGGTAGAACACTACATTCTTTTTTTTAAATAGAATAAAGCGTTTAGCTGTTGAAAGATTAACAGTGACACTTGTTTTTTTTTTTTTGAAGATATACTTCTTGAAAGTTTATTTTAGATACATTTACAGCATGCCACCAGATCACCATATATTTGTAGTTTAAACCCAGTGGACATGATGTTATATCTGCTACACCATTACTAGTTCCAATGGCAGTCATTTGAATTCAGTTTAGGGTTTGTTGGCATAAAAAAGGGAACTTAATGAATCACATATAGACTACTGAGGAAGTTATCAGTGCACAACAGTTGTGGCAAGATCAACAGGAATTTTATCAAATCTATCAAGCATATTTTGCAAAACTCTTTCAGTGGTATATTTATTAGACTGCATGAACCAAAATACATGTTCATTGTTGGAGTTTACATACACTGTAATCTGGTAGTAAAGGGAACCCTCCAAAATGACATGATTTATGTTTTTTTTAATTATTTCTAATGTATATTCAGTTACATGTGAAGTTGTAGTGGGTATACGTTATTGTTTTATGTGTCTGTGTTACTTTACATAGCATTTGTGCCTTATATTCTCAGATACCCCTTGGTGCTCTCCCATAAAAGTTAAAAATGGTCATGCTACCTGTACAAGTCCTTCCCGATCCTATTATAAAACTGTGAAAGGGACTCGGTGCAACATCCACTGTCAGAAAGGCTTTGAACTAAGCGGGGCATCTCAAGTTATCTGCCAGGCAGATAAACGCTGGTCCGGAAAGTACGTATGTAAGCGTAAGTATCCTGTTTCCACTTTTTGTGTTGTACTAGTTCCTTTTTTTTCTCCCAAGTTTTCATGGTTATATATATATATATATATATATATATATATATATATAAATATGTGTTATAGTGTTATATATTTGTTTTATTTCTACTAATTTAGATTTTAGAATTTGTGTAACCCATAATACCCAAAAATCAATTATTTTCGTTACTTCAAGTAATTACTTTCGTCTTCAAGTTTATTTCCTTTTCTTAATGGTAAATGACACTTCATTTATTTCCCTATGCTTAGAAAAAAGATGTCAAACTCTCACAATGCCAGTAAATGGAGGGTTTAAATGTACAGATGGAGCATATTTCAACTCCAAATGTGAATATTATTGCTCACCTGGCTACCAGCTGAAAGGGGACAGAGTTGTAACCTGCATGGACAGCAAAAACTGGAGTGGGAGACCTGCAACTTGTGTAGGTAAGTCAATTAAATACAGTTCAAGCAATGATTTAATTAATGAAGAGATGAGATGGTATAAAGGAAAATTCACTAGACATAAATAAATGTATGCAAACATTTCCTAATGTTTAAAAGTAGAACTTCATCATATTAGTTCATTTCTCTGTCATTCTGCTCTCTCCTCCTCCCAGCACATGAGCACTGTGGCACCGTTGACTAATGCTGTTTCTTTGTGTCCCAGTATAAGCTCTGCTGAATAGAGGACAAGCTGATAGGATGTCAAATATTTTCTTGTATTAATTAATACAATTCTATATTAGTTAGTGGCTTCCCAATCTGCCTGGTATCTAGTTTTAATTTTTTGTTTAAAATATCAACGCAATTATTAGGTTATAATTAAAAATCTTATTTTATAGGATATACCTGACACCACTAAAGTAGGCCATGATTACAGCAACCATATATATATATATATATATATATATATATATATATATCACACAAACATCTTCCTACCTTGTCTTACTTCTTGGATCCAAAAGCAAGGAGACACATTTTTTAGGCTATTGAAAGTTCAAGAAAGCCTCCGGGATAAAATGCTATATCCGCTAATGTGCAGGTATAGTCACGTCATGTGTTCGATGGCGGATAATTTACAGGACGTGGTAGACAGCATATCTTCTATAATGTTCGGTGTTAGTCAGAGCCTGTCAGGTCATTTCCAGAGAGATTTATGGTCCTCCAGCAAATTGTCTAGTTCTTCAGATTTTACTGCTTCTTCCTCTTCAGTCTACAGTAAATTACAGGAGAAGGATTTCATCATCTATTATACTGTATATAGTCAACGTACTGCTGTCTCTTCTTTTAATGTGAGTTCTAGATATTGGAAGTGTTATAGTAAAGCAGTGGTTAATGTTGTGATCACATCTGCAAAAAAAATATATTTCAGAATTTTTTTTAATGACTCCACTTAGTTTATTTTAGTTAAATAATAACTGATCCACTATCAAATAAAATATGTCTTATAAAATAACAACCTATTGCACTTTATATTTTACATAATTCCAGGCATAGTTTTTATTCTGTTGGAAAACCCTGTGGACAGTTTAGAAGAAATCAGTGTAAATTACAACTACAATATTGGAGGGTTTTACATGAACAGGTGACCTATTCCCAGCATTGGCAATGAAAAGAGGAGAATAATTGTATTTATTAGTCCAAGGGAAATTTAATTCCATTCCTAGGTATTCTTTGTGAAATAATGGGGCAGTGCATGAATGCATCAAGATTTAAGTTAAACGATGAGGCTGCCTGAATGGCCCAACGAAAAGAGGATAATAAACTAATATACTTTATATACTTTACATTTCCCATCAGTTATAAAGGGGACTGATTTGGGGGTTGATTGGTTACCGATTAATCTTTACTCTGCAACATGAATATTCCTTAAATTTGGAGAAAACAATAAAACTGTGCTCACTTTAATTAACTAATCATTTGCAGGGAAATATCCTTTATTTCCTACGCACATTGGTCATTTGAAGTGACAACAGCCTAACTTTACTAGCATTCACTTTACCGAGTAAGCATGCCTCCTGCAAAGTGAACATTCACTGTATTAAGTGACTTACCTAGCCTACTTCTCTTTGTACTTAAGTAGTAAATCAGCTACAGTAACATTTATAGCCCTTATATATTACACCCAGTCTGAAAGCATGCTGAAATATAAATGAATAAGATTTCAAATTATTGTAGAGAGATTACTGGATGAAAAACTCTGAATAAATGTTATTGGTTATTGTATTGTGCATTGCTTTGTCCAGGACTTTTCCTAGTTAAATGCTGCATTTCAGTTTAAATTAAGAGAAATTAAATGACTGCTTGTAGTACTATAGAATTACCACTAGATGGTAGTACAAACATTGGTTTCTCCTGCAGCAACATCAGCTGTTCATCATGGTCATAAAATGCAGCTATAAAAATAAAGTTTGTGGATGTGATTTTTTTTCCAGCTGTAGTAAAAGTGTGCCATTTATATTGTATTGTTTATTCATTTATTTTGTTGTTCATTCAGTGATAAAATGAAATACAATTTTTGTGAAAACTGACCTCTGCTTGCATTACTGCACTTCACACAGCATATGGGAAAAAATTCTGCACTGCGGAGATGAAAACTGATGGAGCTGCTAAAAGATGGCTTGTGTGTGTTCTTGGTCTGAAAAGTCTCATGAAAGACTAACTGATTTGTGCAGGGAAATATTTTTCAGTGGTCTTAAGAGATTTTTTTAATGTAAACCAGTATCAATTTACAAATTTATAGAGCTACAACGTTGATAATAATCTTTTAAGAGATGTAACAACTTGCTGGTGATCACTTCTAAAATGGCTATTACTTTATAGTCATAGCTATTGATTACCAAACCAGTGGTACAAATGGTTTGTTGTTCAGTATTGCAGTTGTAACTTTTAGCAATCAATTACCCATGGCTAAAGCATTGTGTGATTAGGGGAAATTGATCATCGGCTGAATATAAATGTCAAAAGCATTCGTTGTGGAGCACTAAGAATGTAAAAGAAGGCATCAACATTTAACTTTAATTGTAAAACTGGAGACTGGCCTTGAAATGTGCCCCTTTAGAATTTATGGAGAGGATACACTTTCATTAGTGAAGCTGGGTGATCCAGCAAACCTGGAATGGATTTCTAAAACGTAATATGCTATTTGTTAGCAAAAGTTTTCAGTCCTAGTACAGATCCATTTCAGGTTTGCTGGATACCTCAGGTTCACTGATGAAATTTTATACTTTTCAGCCTTGGTGTCAATAAAATTACCCCGAGAGTCACAAAATGCTCATTGTAGGGAACTGCACAGACTTGCTTTTTGCATTGTATTACTTAATAGGCCAATGTATAGTTATCATTCGTCAGCTTCCTCACTGATGATTCTGTATTCATCGTCATGCATATCTTGTATTACCTGACATTTGTGTGATGTCTTTGCAGATTTAGAGCCACCAAGGATTCAGTGTCCAAGTGTAAAGGAGAAAATAGCAGAGCCTAATAAACTGACTGCGAGAGTTTTCTGGGACACTCCTGAGGGACGGGACACAGCAGATGGAATTTTAACAGAGTAAGCTTGCTGGGAAAAAAAATTCATTATTTGTGACTGACTCCATTGGAATTCAATATTCATAGCACAAAGGGCAACATTAAAAGAAACTAAATTAGCAGTAAATGACTAAAAAGCTATTTTCATGTGTACAAAGGTATCCTCCAAATACCATAATAGACACCATTCACATAGAGAGGGATTAAACCCAGTTTTATTACTAAAATTATTAACTGCTATTTAGATTTCTTAGAAGCTGCACTTGAACATCCTGTACTGTTGTAATTGCTTTCTGTATTGTTGAGCCTTTTGTAATCTTTTAAAGTTGTTTAAAAATTATCTAATTCAACCATCTGGCTTATTTAAAAAGTCAGTAACCAAGCATTTCTTGATCCTTTTATTATTTTATTTATTTATTTTTTTTTGCTTTATTGAAGAGCAAGGAAGTTGACATATACATTATTCTTGACCTTTTTAACATGGGGGAACCCTTGAAATAACCGTTCAGGTCTTCACCGTACCCCTGCTGTAATTACTATATCTACAGATCACAGTACATTAGTGTGGTGGACCATTAGGAAGAATGTCACCTTTACAGATAGACCAGGGGTGTCAAACTCAAATACACAGTGGGCCAAAATTAAAAACTTAGACAAAGTCGCGGGCCAAACTTAAAAATTAAGTAGCACCGCTACTTCAATTCCCTGCCTCTATAAAACAGTCCAATGCGGGGCCACGCATAGGCAGAGAGGCCGCTGGTCTTTAGAATGATGCGGGGAATTGTGGTAGCGGCGCTATTTCACCTAAACTGACCTGAGATGCACAAATTGCTTATTGTTCAAGGACCCCCAGCAACCTCTGGAAAAGCTCTAGGGAACCCTGGTTTAGAAATTTTTTAGTAACCTCCTAGTTATTTTTTTGAACTGACATTGGCATACACAAATGTTTCTTTTTAGTGGTATCACCAGAAAACATTGAGGGAAAAGCCCCCCATGAAGAAACATTGGACCATTTCCATGAAAAATAGAAATGCTATTTACTTTAAAGATTTTTTTTAATTTCCTGTTTAGTTCCATCATTGATTTACGAAGTAAAATAAAATCACCCCGGTGGAACATGAACAGTGAAATAACCTGATAAGTGTTTTACGTCTTCTCTACTCTATCCCCCCGCCCAGTGCCCGTACATATCCTTTGTTATCATCCAACATCTTCTATTGTTCCTCTAATAAGCAAATACCAAAATCCATTAGAAATATTAGACTTGGCTGCACTCATTCCACCTGTGCTCCACTGCTGGTTATCATATTGGTGGTATAGGCATATTAGATGTTTCGGGTTCCTTTATTACTCTGCATGGAAACTAATATATAAAAAACAAACAAATATATATATATATATATATATATAAAGGTGCATGGCCCATTGAAAAGTAAATGCCAATTTATTGGAATTAATGGTATTTTCTTTATTGTATCTGTCCACTACTCACAGCTCACAACTTTTTATGATCAGATGTGAACTGAATCTGAAGGGCATTCAGCATCGAAAGAGCCGGATTTTTTATGTTCTAGTTGGTAACGTTACTTTGATGTGTTGGTATATATCATTTGAAAGTGCCCAATCTGAATTTTGATTGCTTTCTAACCTTGAAAAATGATTGGAAGAGCCAATCTCATACACGTGTTTTAGCACTTCCAATTGGAGTATCAGTTGGATTGGCCAGTCAAATGCAAAACAACATCACATTGATTTAATTGAAATAGACATAATGGAAATCAAGCAAATTGTTTCCTGATATTTGTTTTTAATTTATATTCATTCAAACCAGTTAAAATAAAACGACTAGTGAATGTACAGCTTATGTCCTTTTTTTCTCTTTTTCACAATAAGTGTAATATCTAGTTTATGGGTATGACGAATTCTAAAACAAAGGGGTTCAATGCAAGCAGAGACAAGACTACCTGTAGAAGATTAGTATGAAGTATAGAAGTATTATATGCAGAGACGTGTGAAATGTATTTTGTCTATATAAACAATCAGTAGGGGTGTTTCTGGGTTTATCTATTGATCTCATGCTATGCCGAGTTCTGGAATAAAGGTGATATTCAACCACATATTTTTATATTTAATAAAGCAATGTTCAGAGTGCGGTAATCCAAACCAACAATCCAATATTTTCTATAGCTTTCAATATAGTAGAATGTATTTTCCTACGGAGATAAACAGATGTTCCAGTCAGAATGTAATATTTCAATACTTAGACCCTACATGTATTTTACAAGGTGTATTGCTTAAAATATGTTGTTGTTTTTTTTTAGATATGCTGCCCCAGCTACACTTAAATAATCACATTCTTTTGTACAAGCTCCACCTCTTGTGTCATGCAATTATTTCTATGTAAATTAATTCTAGAATATGGAGCTGGAGGCAGCATGCTGTTTTCTTTTATTTGCCTGCTACATTTAATTATACAGACTAAATAATAACACACAATAATAAATAATAAACACACAATAAATAATAGACATGGTTTACTAAATTATAGCAACATTCAGACTCATCTCTCTAAAACATGCATCCATTTCCCTCATTTATTTCTCTTGATGAAGGTATTGATATTTGTATATACCCCATGTGTATGTCATGGTTCCAACGTTTTTAATATCAGAACAAAATATGACCCTAAAGCAGGTTCTAAAATTATTTAAGCACTCCGGCCTTTGCAGCGCTCGGTCCTAGGTTCGAATCCAAGCCAGGACACTATTCGCATGGAGTTTGCAGGTTCTCCCTGTGTCTGCGTGGGTTTCCTCCGGGTACTCTGGTTTCCTTCCACATCCCAAAAACATGCAGTAAGGTTAATTGGCTTCCCCCTAAAAATTGACCTTAGACTACATTATGAGCATATGACTATAGTAGGGACATTAGATTGTGAGCTCCTTTGAGGGACAGATAGTGACATGACTCCGGACTTTGTACAGCGCTGCGTAATATGATGGCACTATATAAATACTGTAAAATAATAATAAAAATAAAATAATAATAACCTCCCACTACACTCGGAGTCCACTCGGTCAGGATTTATATAACGATCATGTATCGAAATATATATACCGAAACCATGTGTGAAGAGCATTTCTCCTGCAACCCTTCCAACCAAGCCATATTTGTTCAGTCTTTTTCTAATTGTACTGTTATGAACTTTAACATTTAACATGCTGAGGCCTTTTACATCAGATCTGTAGCTTGTAGCATTGGGGTACATTTCTAGAACTTTGGGAAAGATTGGCAACTGCCTTCAATGTTTTCTACCAGTGAAAAATCTTTATAACTGTAGAATGATGGATTTCTTGGATTGTTTGGAAATTACCTTATAAACCTTTCTAAGTTAATGGGCAGCAATGGTTTCTCTAAGATCATTGCTGATGTCTTTCCCCCTTGGCATCGAGTTAACACACACCTGAATGCTCCAGATTAACAGCACCTGACTGTTACTCTTTTTATCCCAACACAAGTGGTAAGGGTGTACTGAATTTTTTACACACTTCTGTTACATGTTGATTTAGTTTTGTTTAATTACTGATGACACAGTGTAATATGGTATGTGTTTGTGTTCACCTGAAATTTGTATTTACCTAATTTTACGACCTGTTCAGGACTAGAAGATTTTTTTGAATGTTCTGATACATTAAACCATGAGTTGAGAGAGGGTGTACTTTCTTTTTCTCATAACAGTATATATTACTGGAAGCAGATATATGTACTAAAATATATTTATATATATATATATATATATATATATATGTGCAGTGTACAAAATTATCTTATGACCCAATGTTCGGCTTCTCACCCAACTGTATACCTTACCCTTTCATACATCATTTTGTAATATGGTAATCAGCATCTGAAAACTTCATACCTTTACAATAATAACCTCTGTTTACAAATGGAAAAAACATGACTCAGTGCTTTATTCGGTAAATGACTATTAAAGCCAGTACATTTTTCTTGCAGACAGAAATTCTTGTAAAGGCAAGATAATAACATTACCACTTCACAGCCTGCAGTTTTTCATTGCATTTGTGTTCTAGGGCACATTAATAGGATAGACAAGTTGATTATGCTGACTCTTTTCTTACAGTGTGACATTAAAAGGCTTGCCATCGGGGTCAGAATTCCCAGAAGGAGACCACAGAATCCAGTACACTGTGTATGACAGAGCAGAGAACAAAGCATCATGTAAATTTAATGTGCGAGTCAGAGGTATGTAAACATGGGAATAGTCGTTTTTGTAAGCAGATATAAGCTAATGATCCAAAAATGAAGGAGAGCTATTTTGTCTCTCATTTGTTTTACAATACAATAAATCATTTGATGGTAACAGTGGTGCCATACAATATAGATAATTAAGTGCATTTGAATGGACATAATTTAATATCATCAGTTCAGTACACAATATTACAACCCTAATACCCTTAGGATCTTGCAATATGGTTTAGAAATAGACAAACATATACACACTGGGAGGTGTTTTAAGTCCTATAGAGATAATAAATGAATACAGTACATAGATATACTCATATAAATATAATCATATACAAAAAAAGTCCATAAATGTTTCAGATGCTAGCCAGAATTTAAAATATGAAGGCTTTGACCTCATGGGAAATGATTACTTATACAGGTAGTCCCTGAGAGACTTCCCACATACAGATGACTCCTAGATACGAACTGGACTTCCCTGCTCGCTGGTCTGTAGGACAGGGGCTTGATGGGGCAGAGGGAGGCGGTTTGCATGTCTTGCAGAAGAAGTCCTTTGGTTGTAACTCTTTAATGACCAAGACAAACTCTGCAGTTGTTTCTTTTTGCATATCAAAGCACAGCTTGCTCCAGAAGTTAATGAATGTCTAAGCTCCATAAAGTTTTTTCTTTGTTTGTGATGTACTCACAGTGATGATTTTTTACAGTAATTTACACCATGCTGCTTAATAATATGTTGAGACAAACATCTGTCCTAATTGCATGTATTAAAATAATGTATCTGTTCCGACTGATGACAGCCATAGTTATCACTATGGTGATAACTATGGTTGCCCAATAACATTGCAGGTTTCAGTTCTTAGGCTGTTTGTATTCTAATAAATGGAACGGAATGTTACCTCCGTTTTTATTTATAATATTTCTGGCCTCTGATAGTTCACTTAGCAGAAAGATTAGCTTTACATACGAGCACATCAGATTTTAGCAAGTGAAGCTATGTCATCTCTCTAAGTTTAATTATATTTTAACAATATTGTGCAACCTTTTATAATGAAAGCAAAGGAGCAGATTTATGATATAACGGGCCTGATTTATTAAAGCTCTCCAAGACTAGCGAGGATACACTTTCATCAGTGAAGTTGGGTGACATAGTAAGCTTGGAATGGATCAGGTCCGGGATTGAAAACTTTTGCGAACAAATAGCAAATTTCTTTTAGGAAATGCATTCCAGGTTTGCTGGATCACCCAGCTTTACAGAAAGTGTATCCTCTCCAGTCTTGGAAAGCTTTAATAAATCAGGCCCAGTGAGCAGTTGATATGTAGACTTTAATAAAAAATTAACTTCTTTTCATAGCGGTTATGTTTTTTTTAAGATAAGGGTATTAGTTAAGGTTCACTAACAATGTAATGCAAATACCAGACACAATATGCAGCTTGTTAGTGTAACTGTGGGATGTTATCCTATTATTCTCAGGCTGTTGACAGGGTAGCCGTGCTTTATCCTCCAGTGGCTCGTAGGATTAACTGTGAAGTGCAGCTATTGAATCAATCAGCTCATTCTCCTTTATTCACAATGCATTTCAGTAATATACACAGTGACAGCAGTTGCCTGTTAATGATTGCAATACAAAACAGCCTGCTTTACCTATTAAGACAGTAAAGGGTAGTAAAACATTTATTGTGCACCTGCCATATGACATCTGAGACTTTATTCCATAACTTTTGTAACCCGTGTTACCCGACTTACATACACATTCAACTTAAGAACAAACCTACAGTCCCTAACTCTTATGTATCCCGGGGACTACCTGTACATAGGTGATTTCCTTCTCTACAATACATAGGATCTTAGATGTTTTTATCGGTGTGATTTTCCAGATTTTGTATATGTTTAGAAACATTCCATGCTTAATACAAAATTTGCTTTTCTTCTCCCAAGTCAGGCGCTGTACTAAGCTAAATGCCCCGGAGAATGGGTACATTAAATGTTCTGGAGCTGGTGATAACTATGGTGCAACCTGTGAGTATTTTTGTGTCGGTGGTTATGAACTTCAAGGAAGTCCAGCTCGTGTGTGCCAGTTTAACTCGGAATGGACAGGGTCAGAGCCAACATGTTCCTGTAAGTAGATCATTTTTTTTTTACAACTTAGAGTTATGCAGTGGCCAGCAACACTATGATCACTATATATTGCTGTTTACTTATTTGGATAGGACCAATATAATTTAGGGTCCTTTTATCAATTAACTGTTCTTATTAGTCCCTGCCCCAGGGGAACCCCCAAGCTATTATCTATATTTCAGTTATTTAGATAAATGACTCAGAACGTTATGAGTTATCAAGAACTGATAAACTATTCTACTACATGTACTGAACTTTTGTATCTTCTATTTGTTGATTAGGTGACTTCTATGTAAGTATGTGTTATATATAATAGTAATTTTTGATACAATTACTATCATTTATCATGGAATATATCAGTTATGTTTTTTTTAAATAATGGCAAATTCTGAGATAAAAAGCCATATAAAAATTCCCATGTTTGCATATGGATTCTTTTACAATGCAGTGTTATAAAATAAAAGAGACCCATTGTAGGAGAGTGGTATTATTAATATATTATATAAAACATTGCACAATAATTTCTTAGTGCTGTAAGAATTATAATTATTTATCAGCACTCTTGTTAGATGTTTCTGCAGTTTACAAACGTTTGTCCAAAAGATTATTTAGGCTCATTCATGGCTGTCACTCTCATTGCTTGCTAGGTCAATACATTCACATGTCATTACATTTAAACTGATCCCCAGAGCAGAGCTTTCAACAATTAGCTTATTTCAATCATTTCAGTCATGACCCAAAATGTGTACATGAAATCCCAAAGCATTAAAAAAATAATCTAAAGATTTTCAAAAGACAACATAATGTTGCTAAAAAGATATTTGCTTCTTCAGAGGAAGCTGTATTGGTAATAAAACCTATATGGTAATCACATCATGTTCCTATTTAGGTGAATCTTGGGTGAATCTATATTAAATATTTGATAAGATCACAGTGTTACAAAGCAGGTGAAATGCTAAAGAAAATCAATTCACTGTTTATTTCTGTAATTTAACAACAAATATTGAGCAATTGATACCATCTGCTAATATTTGTCAAGCTGTATTGACATTCCATACAGTTGTAACTGTCCTAACACACATGACAATATTAAATGAACCATTGACAGACCTAATAGTTTCTGATGAATCATTGCATGATAAATGCATTGCTTAGACAGGTTGGACAGGCTTGCATTGGAAATGGCTGTTGCCCAATAACATTGCAGGTTTCAGTTCTTAGGCTGTTTGTATTCTAATAAATGGAACGGAATGTTACCTCCGTTTTTATTTATAATATTTCTGGCCTCTGATAGTTCACTTAGCAGAAAGATTAGCTTTACATACGAGCACATCAGATTTTAGCAAGTGAAGCTATGTCATCTCTCTAAGTTTAATTATATTTTAACAATATTGTGCAACCTTTTATAATGAAAGCAAAGGAGCAGATTTATGATATAACGGGCCTGATTTATTAAAGCTCTCCAAGACTAGAGAGGATACACTTTCATCAGTGAAGTTGGGTGACATAGTAAGCTTGGAATGGATCAGGTCCGGGATTGAAAACTTTTGCGAACAAATAGCAAATTTCTTTTAGGAAATGCATTCCAGGTTTGCTGGATCACCCAGCTTTACAGAAAGTGTATCCTCTCCAGTCTTGGAAAGCTTTAATAAATCAGGCCCAGTGAGCAGTTGATATGTAGACTTTAATAAAAAATTAACTTCTTTTCATAGCGGTTATGTTTTTTTTAAGATAAGGGTATTAGTTAAGGTTCACTAACAATGTAATGCAAATACCAGACACAATATGCAGCTTGTTAGTGTAACTGTAGGATGTTATCCTATTATTCTCAGGCTGTTGACAGGGTAGCCGTGCTTTATCCTCCAGTGGCTCATAGGATTAACTGTGAAGTGCAGCTATTGAATCAATCAGGCTCATTCTCCTTTATTCACAATGCATTTCAGTAATATACACAGTGACAGCAGTTGCCTGTTAATGATTGCAATACAAATCAGCTTGCTTTACCTATTAAGACAGTAAAGGGTAGTAAAACATGATTTATTGTACACCTGCCATATGACATCTGAGCCTTTATTCCATAACTTTTGTAACCCGTGTATTTTTTTTTTTTCAAATGACCCACGGACAGATGTTCTCACTATTTCTTACTCTTTCTAAAAACTCAAAAATATTTCAAGGCTACCAAATTGACCGTAGCCAGAACCTGGATACTCATACCTTTAGTCCTGATGTGGTAACAGTTGTGATACACTTAAAAAAAAATTCTAATTGACATACACACCCAGGTCTTGCAGCCATGGTTAGATTTTAATGATCTCTGTAACTCAAGCAACAAACTCCTTACTGTCCAACACTGCAACAATCACTAGTCGGCTGTCAGCTGTATTGGGGAAGAACACGCTCTTTCCAACACTATTCCCTCTTACGTGCAATTAGATAATTCTTTTAATCCCCTTTTTTGTTTTCTTTTCTTCTTTACTTTTTCTTTCTCATATGTCACAGCTATGACTCCTGCCACACTCTTTTCTTTTTAGCCCTCTCCCTACTTCTAACCAAATACTCCAATCACCACTCAAACACACACATACACCTTAGTGCTTACAGATCCATAATGTGAGACTACCATCAAGTCAGATACTCAACCTGGAACTTTCACCATGACTACCATTCTCATTCTTTTCTTTCATACTTCCTATACCGCCTATACATACTATTTCTATATCAAAGTTCCGACGGCCAATCAAATTATTTTTTTTAACAATCACAGCTAAATGTGCCTGTTTATATCTGGTACAGAAACCCCTAGAACAAGCCAAATCTTCAAAAACAGCATCCACCAGTCATGAATATTCATCCTGGGTGATTAATTCTTCCTTTAAAATCCATGAGCTAGAGGACAACTACAAAGGTTTTATACTACCCAAAGGCATACGATCATTTCCCAGTTCTATCACATTCCATTTACCCCGCTTTTATTATTATGCCCTCTCATTAGAAAATGACTGTAATGATTTTCTTGTCTATGTCTAACGCAGTTATGAAAATTAATGTTGGGCTGAGAAATGCGGTTGAATTTTTGGATCAGTTTTATGAAAAACGAAGATTAGTTGTTTTGTCAACACCAACTGCAGCAGATATTTACTACAGAATACAAGTTGGAACTCTTCAGGTATGAACAGATAAATAAAATTATTTTTATGTTAGATTACAGCTGGAGAGTTTAATCCATTATTATATTTCACCTAAAGTCACTGATAGGAAACTATAACAGACATTGCAGTATAGAGATAACATACCATCGGAGCTTTACCCTTGTTGTAGGTGTACCAGGGGGTATTTTAGGATTTATGTTATAAGATGTTATATGTGGGTAACTTCATACATGAGCAGCTGATAGAAAAAGGTTAAAGCAGAACCCCAGCTTTTTACACAAACTCCCATCCCAAGTCCTTAGCCCTCAAACAGAATGAAATGCCATCAAACCTTGGTTAGGAAGCATACATTGAATTCTAGCTCATATTAACTGATAGTTTTTACGCAAGTATTCTAGCAGAAAAATTCTTAGCATGTGAAAATGTAGATCTGTGTTCATCCAGAGGTTGCTAGGAGTTCCTTGAGCAATATGTGCTTCTCAGTGACACCAGTGATCTTTTTGGCTATCTGAGTGGCAATTTTCCCCCTGGCCAGCAATCTAAGAGAAATTCTTCCTACTGACTGCCACACTAATGTACCAGGACCTGTGGATAGTTATTTGAATAGGGGTTTCCTAAAGACCTTAAAGTTTTTTCAAGGGTTCACTCATGAACACTGATGTAGACTAAACATTGTTGCCTATCTATATGTCTTTAATATTTATATGTCTGTAGTATTCCATGTCCCTAACAATAATATGGCCAAGCAATGGTTTTCTGCATGTGTGTATTATATGTATATGGCAAGGCGCTACACATGCATGTGTTGTATTTTTGATAAATAAATTAAACTTGATGTAAATTAACTGTATGCTTTATGATGTGTTTTACTTTTGTTTATAGCAAGCCCAGTGCGGCTTGGATCTGCGGCATGTGACTGTCATTGAATTATTTGGTGTGTACCCAACATACATTGGAAGAATAGGACGCATGCTACTTCCCCCAGCACTGGCACTACAACTCAGGTATTGTAATATTACAATTTGTTTCTGTACATGAAGAGTTGATTTATAGGTCAGCCAAGGTAGTGTACAGCCACGCCAATCCATCCGTACCATGCCAGTGACCAAAGAGTCTCTAAAAATTAGAAATAATGGCTTTGAAATAACCAAGCTCAGCTATGTTAAATAATAATACTCTAAAACTATATGTATTTGGACAAATTATAGTATCTATTCTAACATTTTTTGGTGTTTATTATTTTGATAAATAAGAGTTCTGGACACTTTTTTTTAAAGTTAAAGTGAGCTTTAGAAGGATGTTCCTAAAAATTGGCAGACAGAGGTAAACAAACTAGTCACCAGTATAGCATATGCGCCCCTGCAACTGATCTTTGCCCATGTTTATTTTACCATGCTTTTTTCTGAGTCTCTGAGTAGAGGTGTCCATGTTGGTAGAGACAAGGTATTTGCTTGCAATTGCATTACTGTTTCCAAAATTCAAGTTAAAAAGTGATTTAAGGTACTGCTTAGGTAGATGTGATTTTATCCTTTGGTACAATAACCTTCAGTGGGAGATTTCTGTTTCAAAAACTGATAAAATTTTTGTCATGTGGGAGAAATTGGAAAGAGAAGAAAGAAAAATGCTTATTCATACCTATATACCAGGTATTTCTCTTTGCTCCTGATGCCCAGAAAAGGAGTGAAGAGGAGGTAGGTATGTTTTGCTAGGGATGTCAGCAAACCTGTTACCTTGCCCTATGTAAGAACAGGATAGCTTTAACACTGAACCTTGAGTCCTACACCCTTTAAACATTTACATTATTATTAGCTCCATCAGCCTTCCCCCTGACACAAAACCAACCTCTATCCTAAGATTGGTTTATGTCTACCAATCCATTCTCAATTTTTACTTTATTTCTAGTGCAATGTAGTTCCTAAATTCTTTTCAACATAAACTGAATTTGACTTTTTTTTTATTTTGTTCTTCCCATATAACTTTTTGTATCCTTTACTTAAGAGTTTATATTTTCCAGTAGCAATATGCATGGAGAAAATCCCAAAATATATATTCCTAAATAATGCAAGCAGCTGCTAGCCAAATAATCTCTCATGCTGGTAGTAAATTATTTATGATGTGTAAATTATTGACATTTTAATATTCAAATCAAGTTAAATAAAATTGCTTAGTTACAAAAATATAGATGCATTTCTGATCTACATTACTGAGAACCTTGTTATAATAGCACATCTATCTACAGTTCATACTATATTCATTTCATTTTTTTAGGTAACAGATGGGAAATGGCAGAGAGGCAGATGCAGAACACATGTGCATAGACATTTACTCCAAAATAATTTTAGCAGTAGTGGCTATTGCGGGAAATTACAATTAGATACAGAAGAGGAGAACATTTTTTAGATTGCATTTTAAAAAACACTTAATTAAGCTAGCCTGAGTATATCATATACTATAACATAACATATATCTAACTAAGCTTTCAGATATTATTATTAGATAATATTATTATTATTATTATTATTATTATTATTAATAATACAATTATTATTATTAAAATCACAAATCTTTTAGTGGTGGATAGAGGATGAAAAAGGTTAGAACCTTTTTTTAGAACCTTCAAAGTGTTATTGTTGTATGTGACCTACTATTAGCTTTGGTGACCATTGCCTCTGGTATAGATATTGATACAAATTCCAAAATGACCTGTAAACCAAATAGAAGCAGGGGAAACTGATGTATCCAAAACAAAAATTTAAGGAAAATCTATCCAGTGAGACACAAACCACAAAAATATAAAAATCCTTACGAGGGTCTTCACCATACCCCACCTGGTCCAAAACTTAGAAAAAGATTTTGCCTTAAATAAACTTTAAGGAAGCTTACTGTTGGCATCTTTTAAATATATTTGGTTGGGCCTGATACTGATTAATATTATGGTAGAATTTTAAAATTCAGCACAAAGACTTTCATGCCACCTCTTTTTTGTAGATTGCTTCTACGCATCCCAGAAAACCGATATCAGATGGTCGTTTTGGATAAACATGGAGTAGACAAAGAACGATACATCATGCCTATCAACAATTCTGATCTCTTCACGCTGATTGATGCCTTCCCCATTCGAAAAGATGAGATGCAATTTCAAGCTGAAGTTGGCCACACATGTAACTGACATTTGCTGAACATGATAAGTGAAGATATGGTGCCGAACATGACATATACCTGATGTACAGATTTTCATAAAATACATTTTTTCAATGTGTTTGTGCCTTATATCACAAAGCTGTGGTCAGAGCTGAATTAATCAGTCCTCAGGGCATAGAGAAAACCGAAAGTTAATTATCGGGACATTTTTTTTGCTCTCAGAAATGTTTTATTCACTGTCGTATTCTTTATAGGTCTTAAAAATGCTTTCATTTCAGCTGCCATCTGCACAAATGAAACATAGGTTATTATTGGTAACTTATTTAGTAAGAAAGACTAGAATAAAACATTGACTTTTTTTGTACATACAGTATCTGCTGATATAAGATGTACATGGATCCTATGCCAGTCTTGCAGCCTTACCTATATAACAGATAAGTCATGCCACCTTATACTTTATGTACAGTTTCCACATTAAAAATAGGCAAGTTTTGTAACATTTTAATTACTTGTACAATTTGGGAAATTCTTAGGATACATTTTTATATAATAATGATAATAAAAGCTTTTATTAATAAAATATTTTGTTGTATATTGTATAGTGAAAGAGAATTATTGTATATGCTTCATTACTGAATAGAATATTAAGTTTTGTATACCTCGTCCATATATTTTTTGTATAAAACTTATAGGTGAAAGTGTTTAATTTCCTAAATACATCATACATTTTTACATATATCTATGTTAATACAGTATATGGCATATATCAGTGGTGCGTCAATTATCAAAGTTTTAGGGGAATGTATCCTTATTGCAATATGGAAACTGGCACTGCAACCCGTTACAAACCCAACAGCAAATGAAGTACAACTTCTCACTTCCTTTAACCTTTGAGCAGAAGAGAAAAGAGGATAAGAATGATTTCCAGACAACTATTTTTAGCAATTGGATACTTAATAATGCCACCTATAGAGGGCTGGGGGGGGGGGTCAACCCACTAGCCTTTTTATGGAAGGGACAAATTACTGGGGGCTAAAAAACTATACTGCGCAAAGTGTGCCAAAGTGCTGCATTGATTGGTGGGCATGGTAAAAAAGGGGTGTTTCTAAAGGACATGGTTTATGATGCCTACTGTTTGTCATTGACCAGAGGTCCCACCAGCCCAACATGCCTTATAAGTACAAACCTTTTTTCCTCCACCCAGTCCTTCTCAAAATGATAGCCTATATCTCTGGGCCTCTTTGTATTTCCTGTAGGAGAGTGCTGGTTAACTGATCATATTATTACCAAATAAATCTGTTGCAAGCTTTTGGTTGAAAGTTCTTGACATTTCATTTTTTCTGGCTTCCAGACGTTTTCTCAATCCTGTTATTACTTAGTCAATATTTAACATTTGAACACAATAAAAACAACAGTATTATGTTACCATTATTCAGTAAGGCTGGGTCTACATGAACGGTTTTTAAAACACATATAAACGTTCCTACCACGTTTATATGTGTTTTTATGCACTTTTACAAGCGTTTTAAAGCTTAACTTTAAAACGCTAAAAAACTTTTATAAACACTCCCTCTTGTGCTGTTAAAACAGCTCAGAACCATGGAGACAGGAATGCCAAATGACCTCTAAAGGTATTCTTTTGTTTTTGGGACCAAGATGCAAGCAGCAGATCTTTTTCGTCACACTGCCTCCACCTGCCTGCTTTTTTTATAGTTAATGAAAAAAAGTTAATTCATAGTTTCAATAGCCCATGTTAACAATGCACAGTCATCCAATCATCTCCATAATCCAAAAGTGCTTTTTCCTCAGATTAGGCTTCTTCATCTTCTTTCATTATTCTGTGGGACAGTTTTGGTTTTCACATGCTTTTACAGGTGCTTTCAGTTGTGGACAGGGGCAACGAGGGTATTCAATGGCTTTACAACCCATTCCACAGCATTAAGTTGTTAATCAATGTGTACTACAATAGATCTGATATCCTTCACAGACCACTTTTATTAAGTACTAATCACTGCATACTAGGAATAAACACCTACAAACTCCGAACCAATCATATCACCAACACAATGTGACTCTTACGCTTACATTCTTATGCTTGACCATTTTTTGTTGGCAGAATGGTGGTGTCTGTCCCTGCCCCTTCTGCCCCTGAAGCTAGAAAAAAGGGTATGACTGCACTGAATATAACTGTTTCTAAAAGTTACTATAGAAAGTTATGATAGCAAAAGAAAGAAGGTTTGAGAACTTGAACAAAGTAAACTTTTGACATTCTAGTAATTGGTTAGAAGGAAGTAAATCGATTGATGTGGTTCCAGGCTTTCACAAGGTGGCTTTGGGAAACCAACTCTAGTTCTTGGAAGGGTGGGGACTTGGTCAGTATTGTGCCAGCTTGGCCAGATTTAAATGATAATCGATGACAATGTTATTAATAGGAAATAGGTTGTGTTTTTTTTCCAAAAAGGTAAAAATCTTAGTAAAACTACTTTGGGATTGATTCACAATAAAAGCTTAAGCTTTTTACTTGGAATAGTGAATTATCATTTGGCAAGAGATAAATCACTCAGCTCAGTGAAGTAATGCTTACTTCAGCCATCCAACTATAAAAAAAGTATTTTTTTTTTACATCTCATGAATGTGATTGGGTATATATTACAACGTGGATTTTCTCCACATTACCTAAAAAAATCTTGAGTGGTAATTCACTTTGCTAAACAGTGAACAGCTTAAGCTCCTTTTGTAAATTACCCCATTATTAAATCCAGTGTTTATAAATGTATTAGAAGCACTTAGTGTTCTATAAAATAGACTCATTCTGTGCTAATGAAGCCTGGATATCCAGAATGTGTAAATTTCTAGAATATGAACCCTATTGTAAACAGTAATACTTACAAAAATGTACATGGTACATCGGGTAAGGGTGCCCCCCACTTCCTCCCTCCATGAATCTCTTAGTGATTATGCTACATTACTTCCAAGTCTAAGTGCAGGAAAAATAGAGCTGTCCGAAACCTATTAAGGAAGCTACCTTTGGGTTTGACACTTAGAAAACCAATTCACCAAATTAAAACAGCAGATAGCTTTCTCTCTAGGCAGCCTTGAAAGTACTAAAGTAACAAGGGATACCAATTTACAAAAATCTCCACTGTTGACAGAGATAATAGTGCAGGAGAAAATGGGTCCAGGGTGTTCCTCCCACCATGCTGAACTCTACATAGTATGGATACAAGACCTGTCACTCTGAGCAAGAGGAATTATTACAGGAAACTGCTGCACAGAGATAAACTGCAGGAGTTAGGTAATGACATTTTGCAACTGGATACTATTTCTGCTCTGAACATATCTGAGCAATGTAGTACAAAGTATAAGGATATTTACATCAGTGTTCTCCCCAGGCCCTTTTAGATGGGCACACCACCCAGCACTTTTCAGTAACCACCTGGCTGTTTTGAATTGTTTACTGAAAAGTTAGGTCATAATATATTTATCACCACCAGCGTACAACTTCTCCCCACCCAGCTTAAAAAAATTGCTAGGGAGAATACTGTATATAACAGTGTAATATTTTGTCTATCTTATGTAGTAAATATACACACTGTAAAGATGTCAGGAAAGCTTTTACTTATTCCGCACATTTTCTGTGCTGTACATAAAGTAAAATCAAACGGACAAAAAATTCCACTTTTTAAGGTTCTAATGAATCTAACATTCAACAACAATCTCTGGAGAATATTCCTTATGCAAGTGTTTTAAGTGGCAGTAAGTGGTTCTCCAACAGGGAATGGTGCTGAATGTCAGACTCACTGCCTTATAAATAGACCCCTTGGATTCATTACAGAAAATCATTTCTTTTTATTTATGAAAAAACAATTTTAATTAAAATTGTATTTAACGCGCCCATACCTGAAAGACAAGCTTGTTAAAGAACAAGCAATCACAATTCTAGGCCTGAGAGTTCTATAGCTATATCGACATTACATGTAAATTAAAATAAAGGAAGCTCCGATTTAAAAATGTAAAATTCTATACCTATGTTATAATAGGTTATTAGGACACATGAAGACACATATGTACTAAACAATTTATTTACATCCCTTTTAAATAAAAGTAAAATCATATGAAATATTGTTTTTTGTAACTAAAGACTATAGATATAACTTACAATAAAAAGGTATACTAAGAATAATAATAGTATATTAATAGGAATTTAGATCTAATAGGAAGTTACATCTGTAGCTTGAACCTTCAGCAAACAAGTCAACAACGAGAGCTTCATTAGGTGCAAATGTGACTTTATCCAGCTGAAAGCCAATAGAGACTTGAACAGTCTGGAAATTTACAACACTTGGCTGAAATCCACTACATAAATGTTTTAACAATGTGTAATATCTCAAGATCTATTAGGACATTTAGGGGTCTATTTATAAATCTGACATTCACTGAAACATTCCCTGGTGGAAAATCAATCACTGACACTGAAACACCTTATACCTAGAAGATTCTCTAGCAGGGAATGTTTCAGTGAATGACAGATTCACTGCCTTAGAAACAGACTCATAGATACATATATGTAAATGTTATTAATAGATTATTTATGTCTTTAAATTGAATGACTTTCCACAATTGCTTTAGAAATGGTATAGAATAATCTGTACAGTCCAATTATCAGGCACATCTTAATTGTAAAATAATTTATTTGTCTTCCTGAAATTCCTCAATGCTTGTTATACATTGCAGAATTATTACCATCTCTACTAGTTCATATGCAAAGACAAGAACATTAGATTTAAAATGACAATATAGCATACATCATAACGTGTTTTTACATTTATTCAGATGCAGCCATAAATGGGGTAAAAATGAATAAGAAAATGGAATAGACTTTAGGAATCTAAAATGTACATTGTGCTATTGTATTTAATCATTCAGTAAGTATGAAAATACTCTAACAATGCATTTATGGGGTAACACGTTATTTGTGAACTCTCCTACTTTAATGGCATGCCATTCCATGTACTTAAATATTCACATTAATGGTGTTAAAGATTATGCCATGTTGAAATGTAATGTATTCTCACAGGATAACATAACAAAATAAAATGCACTTAGATGTCATTTTAATTTAATTTTAATACTTGTTAGGTGCATCCACACCCAATAAACAATTACTTCTCCAGCAGGTTTCTCAAACCCTCAGCAACAAGAACTCGAGCTAGATGGACTATAACACAATACCATTTTGTGGGATAAAAGTGCTTAGGGAATTAGTATTCAATCCCAGATTATTAAACATGAAAAGAAGGGCTTGACTAAGCCCCCATCTCCTGACTCTATAGCAACCTAGTGTTTCTATAGTAATAATTACAAATCTGGTGACGACATGATAAATTTATTATCAAATTATCTATTTGTAGAACTGCTGTGTTGTAATACATATTTTGCAGCCAGGATGTAACTTCAGAAATATAGATATGTATATCCAAAAGGCAAGAAAAATTTGGACAGATGTGCGCCACAACAGTGTCATCCTCTTTATCTTCTTGTAGGGTGAAGCATGACTTACATCACGTGTACTTCATGCTTTAATTATCCTAGCTTTCAGCATTAGAAATTCTATGTATTTCAATACATATGGACCTGACATTGAATATTTACTGTATCAAAATTGTGCTATGTGTATTTTAGAATAAAGATTTGAAAGGTCAGAGAGGAGATCAGGAAAGGAAATGGCTCTCTTTCTTTTCTTCAACAGTTACATGGAGGACCATATCATTTTGTGCAAGTCCCCATGGTAGTAGGTGGAATATTGTGGTATATGAAAAAACTGTTAAAATGTATATGTTCACTGTTACATTACATTTATTGGCATTGTAACCTCCACATACATTGGGAATGCAAGCTACCTAAGAAGACTGCAGTGACATCTTTACAATATACATTGCTTGGCCAAAAAAACTCTCCAAGTATTTTGGGACAGAGGTATGATCTGGGCTTGCTTAGTTTGCTTGGCTCTAGGTTCAGCTATGTTATGGGCCTGATTTAATAAACCTCTACAAGACTGGAGAAGATAGATTGTCATGAAGGAACCTGGGTGATCCAGCAAACCTGGAATTGACTATCTGGGCTTAAAAACATCTGTGAACTAATAGCAAATATTTTTTATAGAAATCCATTCCAGGTTTCCTAGAGCACCCAGATTCCCCATGATAATCCATCTTCCTCTGTCATAGAGAGCTTTAATAAGTAAGGCCCAACATGTCCAAATATGATGTCAGCTGGCTATCTGAATGTACTGAACAACCAGTTCTTTATATCAATGGATTTTTTACTCCCTGATGGCACAGCCCATGTCAAAGAGTGGTTCAGAGTACATGAGAACTGGCCACCACAGAATACAAACCTTAACCCCACTGAGAATATTTGCAATGTACTGAAGAAGACTTTAAGGGCCTACTCCCCTATAATCAGTACAGGATCTTGTGAAAAATAAATACAAATCTGGATGGAAATAAATGTTGTGACATTGCATAATTTTATTGAAACTATACCACAGCAAATGCATACCGTAGTCAAAGCTAAAGGAGGGCCAATGAAATATTACAGTGTGTGACTTTTTTTGGCCAAGCAGTGTATTTTCTTTGGCTTTATTTATTTTAACACAAATTCACAGTTAAAATAACAGGAAAGAAATGTCAGTGGAATTGTTGTGCAATAAGTCAATGAATTGGGATAGATATGTAATAAGGCCCTGTGATGTCTATCGGAAATGTTCCCAGTAACAAGGGCTTTAGGTACCAAGTATGTGTGGTATTAAAATATTTGGTCCTATTGTGCTTTCTTTTCTATACACAAATCAGTCTAAAAATAATTGATACTTTTTTGAGGCATAAATAATACATTAATAACTGAGGTCACTGACTTTGTAAGATTACTTTGCAAGTGTTAATTATTAGGAGAATCTCTATATGATTTTATGTAAATCCCCGTCTGTACAAATGTAATTGGTATGTAATTAAACTAAACATTATCAGACCTATATACAGATGTGCAGTATCAACCCTTTAATTACAGTACTAAAAGCTATGGCTGGAGTGCAGTCAGTTCAAAATAAGCAACACTGAAATGCCAAGCACTGGAATCCAGGTGAAACAGTCAACCATTGGTATCAGAACGTCTTGACAGGTTTAGGACTTCTGAGATGCCTTCTTGTGTCTTGCCTTAGTAGATCTTAGCATTAGTGTTCCCTCAACTGATGTTCCAGGATTGTCCATCATTTTCTGCCACAAATACTGCTCTTCACCTTGTGCATCCATCCAACCAACTTCATTCCCATAACTTGTACCTGTAAGAACAAATTCAAGACAAATTATAAGTTTTGTGCAAATCTTTTAATTCTAAAACATCTACCGTATTTTTCGGACCATAAGACGCACTTTTTTTCCTCCTAAAGTGGGGGGAAAAAGTGCGTCTTATGGTCCGAATGCAGAGGTACAGGGGCATATTTTTTTACTTCGTCTTATGGTCCGAAAAATACGGTACATTAACAGTATAAAATATTTTCTCTATTTTGGAATCCGACTTAAAATGACAAAATAAGGTCATTAAAAGTTGGTACATATATTCAACAAATAGATTGCTGCAAGATATGCAGTTTACGCATGTTTGTTTGATTTCAAATGTCTTGACATTTCTTTCATTTATCCACACAAATTAATTTTATGAATAAAGATTGTTTGGAATTTTGCAATAGAGAAAACAGGTTAAAGAAAAAAGGTTTAGTGCTTTAAACTCTATGACTACACATATGGCACTAAATACACACACACTTGTATATATTTATTTATGTATGTATATATATATTTTTTTTTTATTGGCTAGAGAAGGAATCAATAGGGTTTAACAAAGATATATTACGCTTTCCCTTTCCATCAGTGAAGGAAGGATCTACACTGACAGGGAAGGAAAGCAGACACAGTTTCCAATGGGTAATGACATCCAGATTGGGTATTGTAGTGATTGCAGGGTCAGGAACCAATTATTAAAGTTAAACTAAATTTCCACTTTGCAAAGTACAGGATCAGGCAGGTTGTGCCAACGAACTGGTAAAGATGCTGAACTGTGCATATGCGCATGTTGAAAGTGAATAACATCCCAGTATAGCCAATCAGAATGGCCAAAGATCGTCTTTAGGAGTAAGAAAAGAAGGAAGATGGCAGCTCCCTGCAATTGAATTGGGATAGATGATTCAAATGGATTTAGTTCCACTTTATGTCTCCTCATTACTGCCCTTATAAATTACCTGTCTAATGACAACTTAGGCTTCGTAGACACATGCAATAATTGTCGTTAGAAAACAAACGATTAACGACTGATCAATGATTATTCACAATTATTTTGAACAATTGTATTGTGCACAATTCTGTACATGCTTAAACGATACGATTGTTCAAATATAATCCACCAATAATGTACACACACTGGATACGGTCGTTTGAACGATGCAGGAAGTGACATGTACAGCAAAAAGTTTATCACAGAACAATCCACGATCACTGAACGACCGTACACACAATAGATAGCGAACGACTGTCGTCCAATCAGATCCACCTGGGATGGTCGTTCCCTTCGAGCGACATTCCTCGTTCATCGGTGTCGTTGTGCACTTTTTTTGTCATCAATTATCAGATGATCAGTCATTAGTCGCTCGTTTCCAACAATAATTATTGCATGTGTGTTCATAGCCTTAAACTTAGGTGTCAGGTGCACCTATGCCTGTAAACTCCAAGTGGAACAAAGCAAAAAACTGCAAGTAGGAAACTAATGACATATTGCTTTGCCTCTCACTCAGCCAGTTTTAGGTCTGCTATACAGTGAACTGCAAGAAGCTGAAGCTAAGCCAAATGAATTTAGCTATTTGCCCAGAATTCAGTTTTAACTAGCTTTATTTTTTTACCTTAACAAAAGCTTACTCATATTTGTTTAGTTCATTTAAACTTTAGGCAACAAAGTGGAAATCAGTACAGCTTATCAAACTAAAAATGAATGCATTACCATAACTAAACCCTGATAACCAGCCCCTGTAATCTTCCAATACAAACAATAATAGACCAAACAGAAAGATAATTTAGAAAGCAATATAGGACATGCCATATGCATTATCAAAAGAAACATCTTGCATAAATGCAGACAAAACTCTTCATTTAAATAATACATTCTCTTTAGGCTAAACAGTTCTGCAGCTGTAATTAAAACGAGAATGTTGATTATTTAATTTAATAATAAAAAGCACAATGAATATTAAAAAAACATTTTTAGAAAACTGATGCAATGGATATTAGAATAATGGACTGACATACCAAACAATGAAACCATTTGTTTTTCTTAGCTGAGGCATCTCATGAGCTAATTACAATAATTACAATGGTATATATCTTCACAGAGGAATGATTACATTGTTGTCAGCTGAACTACTATCAAATTAAGCATCCATGAAATTAAATTTAAAGGAGATTACAATGGAGACTGAAGATGTCTGCAGGGTATGATGCCCTTTAGCAGATTACATGCCAGGAACTCCACTCAGAAGTCAAATGGAAGCTTTAATTTTCTGACACTGCAAATTATGTTCTAAGCAGAATCAAACATCATTAAAGTGCAAAATACTTATATACCAAGTACTGTCCCAAAAGTCATTAAACTCAGTGTATTCATTTAGGATACACTACAAATAATAATAATTTGTGTAATCCCAAATCTTAAATCATACAATGTAATTCCAAAACAGGCTAACATCCATAACAATACTAAAAACTTTACATATTTTTTAAATAATAAATTAATGTAAATGTACTTTATATATTATTTTGTCATTTAAAAAAAATAACTTTACAACCCAGTTTCTTTGGATCCCATCAGTGAAGTGTTGTAACAACAAGCCCAAACCACGAGGGAGGGGTTATTGGAACAGAAAGAACTTTGTATGCTTCAGGCACACTAGACGGTCATTGCAACCTTTTTTTGTACTTCCTTTGTTGGAACTTTATGTTCAGGTCACTCTACCAGCTGCATTTACCTTCCTGGCAGCCCCCCATATTTAGCTACCAGAAATGCAGAGATGAAGCCCTGTCCTAGCTCCAAGTTGTCAGAATTCTCTTCCCAGCTCATGTCATAGAATTGTATTTATTAGTTGCCAATTGCCTACCACCAGAGCTATTTATGTGGATGGAAGGAGAATCATATGCTCCCCACATACAAGATTCCACTGTCTTTGATTTAGCTGTGCTTATGACAGATCAAAGGTTGCGTTTGACCTGCTTTGCTCCGTGTTTCGTTAGGACACAACATGTCCTCGAGGTGCAATGGAACTCCCTTACAATTCTCTTGAAAATGGCATATGCAATATGGCTTCTACCAAGAGAAATGCACTTCAGTGCATGAAGAGGGAGATGGCAAAGACCATAAACCAGAAAAAAAACTTGGCAAAGACGTTGGCAACAACAAGCTAGATGTTGCATCGCTACAGGGTAGGTGAGATTAGTTCCACTTTAACATTTCTTACACTGCTTTTACACGCCAATTTTACTACTGTCTTTTTACAAGGCCAATCAAAGTTTTTCTGTGCACCATTTGTGCACCAATTGTACCAATTCATTTTAGGCTCATTATTTTTAATTACCTGCTATAGGAATGGATACACATCTATTTATTTACATATAACCCCCATTAATATTTTCTTTGGATTTAACAGGATAAAATATATATGATTTTGTACTTACCACTGCCACAATTCAAACAAACTCCACCAAGAAAAACATTCCTTGTTAAAGATTCCTTATCCCATACTGTCAGATCCAGAGAGATGTTCTGTAGGTCACTGGGCTCTAGACTTGTGAAGGAGAAGGTGTGGTTCCACTGAGGATTCACTGACTTTTTAATTATGGGAGTTTTGTGCTTTGTGGATTTGTTGTTATCAGGCAATAGGTATCTAGAAGATAAAAAGCCATACACTTAAAGTGCTTCTCACACTTTAGGATTTATGATTTTATAAAGCAATCACTTTTTTTTATGATTTACAGACATTTTACACACTGAACAGCCAGACAGGTGACACATATAGTGCTCCCAATTAGGAAATCCATCTTTTTGGATCAATAATCTGTTACCTCTCCTCCTTCGGGCTCCCTAATGGACTGTAAATCAGCATAATCATACCTGACCAGTGAGCAGAGGGCTGACCAAGGAAGCAATTAACTGGGGGCCAGTTAATAAGCCAGGAAAGCAGTATTGCTAACCCATGAAGTAGCAATGTGTGTATATCACAAGAATGGCTCGCCAAAATTACTGATGGGTTGCAGATAAAACGGTAAACATATATTTCTCTTAAAAAACAATAGCAGGGAACATTTAAAGAAATCCCAAACTCTTATCAAGTTCCTTAATCTTCTGTTATTCAACCAGAACCCAGACTGCATTTCACAGTTGGAAGAAGTGTGCTTACTGAAGCCTATGTATGGTAATTCCTCCCCATACAGAAATACCATACAGAGTTTACACTTTTAACTGGATGACATACAGTAGATCTAGCATAACTCCTCCTTCCCAGACAGAGAGTACTTTACTTTATTGCACCACCTCTCTATTCTATTGCCAAAAGTAAATAAAGAAAATATCTGCTACTTCCAGGTATGGAGGAGCATGTTACTCACCTGTCTCTTATGTGTCATTACTTGTGATAGGCACAGCACTGCCAAATGGGGTTAGTAATACAGTGATCAGCCTCCTGTAAATTCTAAGTACTGTAGATCTACCGTCTATAACTCCCAGCAGCTAAATACATCACATGTGGGATTTAAGAATAGCTTTTCTATATTTTACAATATAAGTCTCCCAAATGACCAAGTCTGTATTTACATCTTCTTTCCTGTTGAGCCTCCTGTGTTATATGGTTAAAATATCAAATACAGAACATAGTCATTGCTGTACTGAAATGTTACAATTTAGAAATCAGGTCTTTAAGTAGCCCAGCAACGTTTTTCTAAGACTCTGTTCCATCAATCAGCAATTGGACACAAAGCCAATGTAATTGCAAGCTATGGGGAGATTGCCTATCAATGTTTTTCTTTATTCTGTTTTAAATAGCCATTTTGCTGCCATTTTGTGATATTGACCTTTTTGAATAATAGTTGCTTTGGTATAGTTCTATCTTGGAAATTCACCTAATTACTCACTTTGCCCCATGACTTTTTGAACAAATCCAAGAGAGTTACAAAAAATAAATGAAGAATTCTTGAATTTATTTTCTGGAAGAACATGTCTGTAGTTCCATAGCAAGTGCACACATAAAGATGACAATGTCAGTGATATCCCCTAAATCCAGCAAGTGAGAGTTGTTACCCTACAAGAATAAGTTAAATGGTCAGAACTGTGACAACTTCTAGATGAAAATATATTGTGCTATGTATACTGCCAGATGCATGTACAAACTACATAATAATTTAGGTTTTGGTTTTACATGCACTTTACTAAGGCTCAGCAACAGGAATATTTCCGACTATATTGATTTTCCCACACCATGTACAAATATCAGCTCAGACACACTACTAATTTTATACTTAAAAAGACGAATTTAACCTTAAATTGTATGTAAACCCTATTAAACATCTCTTTGTTCCCATTTTGGTCAGTTGTATAAAGAATTAAATACAGTTACATTCAGTACCTGCAAAAATAGTACCTGCCGATCCTCCCAATCCAGCCATCTTTCAAGTAATAGTGCACTGCCGTGCACCTTGCAGCACGATCTCAAGCATTTTTATTAGTCCTGTCCTTTTTACTTCTTTGGAACACTGAACCCCTCTCCCCTGTATGGACATCAGACAGCAGTCCTAACTCACTTTTCATTCCCGCAGACAACACTGCTCCTGCCCTGATACAGTACTGTAAATGAGCATTGTCACCAGTGGGCAGAAAGTGCCAGCAGGTAAAAAAGAATACAACCAATTACAATAGAAACAACCAATAAAAAAGAAATGTCATGTTGCCACCACATTTCAGATTTGGTTACATTCTTCTTCTTGAGATTTAGAAAATATCCGTCAGCTTAACATTAGTCTGGCGTTCTGCTGTTGTTTTTTTTATACAACACACTCATTACAATACAGAATAAGGTATAAAAAGCATACTGAGTACAATATAAATTGAAAATAAAGTAATCATTTCAGTATGAGGTCCCATTCAAAATAAAAATGCTCAGCAGCACTGGTGTAAATTATTCTAAAAACAGAATCGGAGTAACTTCTTTTCACCACAATTCTTTCTGAAGTCATTCTGAGCCTTGAAGCTGTTAGTGTTGTTAGGCAAACCTCTTACAGATAAATAATCTGAGCAAAAAGTTTGATGTAAATTTGATAATAAAATTAAACAATTAATAAACATAACAATTTGCCTTACCCTTTGACAAATGTGTCTGAATTCCCCCCGGATTTTACTGCAGTTAGATTTTTGGCTTCCTTTATAAGTACTTCCACTATTCCTCCAGTTGGCATTTGAATTTTTTTTGACTTCCTAAAACTTTTCTTTGCTAAAAAATGAACAAAAAATAATTACAATAATTCAATGGACCGACTTTTCTGTTTAAGGTACCAATTGGCCAAATCAAATGGACATACCAGCACTATAGCCTAGATAGAAATTGCATATTGATAACAAAAGAAAAAAGGAACATTTGAAAACCACAACAACAGACCCCTCAGGGACAGACCCCGCAACAGCCTACCCTACCCACAGCACCCCTTGGGAATGCAGCACCCTAGAGTGCCAGGACACACAGTTTAGAAACTGCTGCAGTAAACCATTCTACCAAAGGTGGTGGTCCCATTTTTCAGAACAGACTACTAAATTTAACTTTGGAAGCTAGGACAATTACCTACCTATGGACACAGGTTCCAATGGAAGAGTGAGGTTTTTCTCAGGTGGGATGTATCGTAATCCAACTGTTATTTCTCCTTTATACTGCAGGATTACATCAGATGTCATATCCATCTAAAAAAAACAAGAAAGTCAATGTTTCCATTTTATTAAACATTATTTTTCTTTTGCACGGTGTACATTAAAAATCTATTCAAGATGGATGATGAAAAAAGAATGCTCAGTTGTTATAGAGACAAAGTAATACATAAATATATTTTCTTTTTTTTTTTACAAATGATAATAAGTTGTCAAAAGAAAACTGTGTTCAGAGAAACCTGAAGTTATCACAGTTCTGGATGATGAATCAGCACAAGGCATAGATCACAAGGGACTGGGTTTCTTTGCTTGTACTTGAGGCAACTTTTATATCATTTAACTGAGATTGGGGCTACATTTGTGTTTTCTGGAAACATCATGGACCACCCCATTTTTTCCAGCATCGCATATAAGCATGCAGGTTGATGTCAATATGGTGCAGGGAGGGGAGAGCGACTAATGCATGCAGTCCCTCTGCTATGGGAAAGGCCAAATTGTGTGTCCGGTATGCAGGACTGGTTAGTCCTAAAGTGGTGGTGGGTGAAAAAATAACCAAAGAAGTGCTGAACCTGTATTTAAACTTAACTCTAAGATTGAAATTGCAATGCTGTGTAAATACAGAGAAATACAGAGATGTGGCATTCACAAAGCATTCACAGATGGTGATCATAGTCTGTCTTTGAAAACACATGCACCAGGAATCCCCTGCATTGCATATTTGGTAAACATCACACTCCCTGATTTATAAATATGCCCCAACTTAATTCTGTTTATTCATGTAAAATTAGATGCACCTTGGCTTGCAATGTAAAGGTCTCATCCTCTTGATTTTCGAAGTTCCAGGTGTCAAGAGGAACATTAACTTCTCCCAAAAAGCTGTTACGTCCAAACCGATCATTATGCCACACAGATAATTGCAGCGTTCTGGTTTCCAGTTGGGTATGACTAATTACATACTGTAAAAAATATTTTAAAAAATGTAAAAAAAGAGTACAGAGTGTTAGGTTAATAAAATAGTAAAGTGTAATGAGATTTATAATTTTATGGCAAAGGAGAAAGAATTTAGGTGCAGTATAATCGTATTTTAACACTTTGAAAGAATTATGGCAAGGTTATTCAGACCGATGTAGCCATTCAAATAATTTCATAGGGTGAACAGCTGTTAAGATAGGACATGATCATACACATAAAACATCTTATGGATGGTAAATTGAAAAAGAAAATATTACCAACCTGGTCGTATTATTTTAGCATGAAAGTCATTAGTAAATACTACCAATAATTATGACCTTTAACCTGAGAAGAGAGCAGCAATAAGCTTGAAACCATCTAGGAGGCCATTTCAGACTTGCATTGAGCCACAGTATTCAGCCGCAGGCTCAAAAATAGTCCCAACCTCTCCCATTCAAGTGAATGGAAATAGCAAGAAACTATTTTGTGTGCACGGCTGTGGCATGTTGGACTTGCAGGTGTTTTTATAAGAATCATGCTGCAACCACATACAAATTTGGGTAAATGTGGTGTGGTTTGCTGCTTCTTAATGCACAGCAGCTCAGGTATAAAAAGGCTCCTATAGTCATAGGGTGGTCACAGATATAATACTTTGAGAATGGTGGGTTTCCAGAAACGATATGCACTCTTTGCTGTAAGAAAAAAACTGCCTGATATGGCCAAATTTAGCCAGGACAGGCAACAAATCTTGTCTATCGTTACTAGCAGACATCTTGGCTGATTAAACCTTGGGATTGCTTGGATAGTTTACAAAAATGTGTCCAGTTAATACTGTTTCCTCTTATATAAACTGTTGTTGGAGATGTGTGAAGGTGCTTCTGCCACTTTCCCTTTTTTTGCAATTCCTACCCAAACATGCAACTTTATAGTCAAAACAACTACAGGTCTAAAGCTATGTTTCACTACAGCTTATATTCGATGCAGTGGTATTAGGAAGCCCGTTTTAAATTTGTTCATGAAAAGTTCAGCATCCATTATCTGTAGTTAAGGAAAATAACTTGAATGAGTTTTAAAATAACTGTTGGCTATTACAGTTTAATGACTCGGCTCCTCTAAAACACATTTGTGGTTTGTATTCCCAAATTTCAATGAAGGCGAACTGATGTCTTTTTTAAATCAAAAAATGCAATCTCCTCCTTTAACGCATGAGTAAACATCAATGCTGGTACATATTTGCACCTGCAAATTTTTATGTTTTACAAAATGTATGAATGTAAATCAAAAACTCTGGGAGCATCTAAAACATTTTTAGATGTTCTTGTTTAATAGGACAACATTACATTAAAACGTAATGCTCACCTGGAACACAGTATTTACAGTAAATATGATTTCATTGTTACCACCCATATACTCGTACAAAGCTATTTAGAAGAAACCAGAAGTCAATTATCAAAACAAGACTACAACAATCAAAGAGGCTATACACTGGCTGCATACATTTGCAGTTGTGGTCATGGGATAACTGCATCAGCTATAATAAATATTTCCCTGGGGCTACAATCTGTTGTGTTAGCATTGAGTCTATAGGACTGCCTGCATGGTCCTCAAGTCTAACAAGCTTTTTTTGTTTATGGAACTGTAAGGACGTCTCAGGAGGTAAGCAGTTTCATATATGTTGAAACCAAGTCAGGAAGCAACCATTCCATTGTCAAAACCATTTTTATTGTACATTTTAGTTATTTCAATATATACTCAATATATACTTTATTAAGTTGCTGTTTGGCTAGTGGAATAGTAGTGGACATTGAGTATAGTAGTAATAGTCTACTTAGTGTGATAACAGGGGCACATTTCTGCACACACAGCTAGTTGTCTTGAAAGAAAGGACTCAACCGAGACAACACCCAGACAGACGTAAAGTTAGATGACAGTAATGTACTCATAGTGTTACAATTGCTAGCCTGGTCACTCTCATGCTATCCTGGTTCTGTGAGTTTTTCAGCTGTTGGTCCATACACTTACAATGCAATGAAAAGCCCTACTATTTAATTGTAGACAATATGAACTTTTCAGTCTCTACATTTTTTAGCCCCTGACCTAAAACATCAAACTGACCTCAAGAATCATGCAGATTACAGTGCCAAAATGGTTCCAATGGTTCTCGCCCAATAATCAGCGGATCCGCAGACCATGGACGACGAACGATCCTAATGCAAGGGAAGGGGCAGAGCATGCAGTGGGGTGCCCCTTCGTTGCTCTCCCTCTCCCCTCTGCATTGAGCAGGATGGTGCTGTATGTTCAGCACTTGTTCATGCATGGTGCAGTGCTTAGTCATTGGAAAGGATCTTGAAAGACCCTTTCCAACAACTATAATTGCACGTGTGTATGAGGCTTTAGAGAATATAGTGCACAAACTGAACCTTTTTTGTAGACATTTGACCCGTGTTTATGATTACTATTGGGATATTGGGGACATAGGAAGAAGCTGACATTCAAGTATGTGATTGTAGGGTGGACTTTTTAAACAACATGAAAGTGTATATATGGAAATTGTATATATATATTTTGGGTTTACACCATGTCTTACATTGGTGGTTTGTTTTGTGAGCCAGTCACTTGTTCTGTTTACACATTAGACTGTTTAAGAGGCAGTGTTTTAAAATGCTTTAATATGTTTATTTAATATGTATAAGGGGCCTAATTCTTTACACCAGCCTGTCTCCACCTTTTCAATATGGAGAAACCCTTGAAATAACTTTCAGATGTTCTGGAAATCCTGGTATATTTACTATATTCAGAGCTCACAATACATTGTCAGGGTGGTCAGTATAAAAAATGCCTCTTACATTGCTAGTCAGTGGGAAGAATGTCATCCCTATAGATAGTCATGAATAACATTGGTGTCACTTAAAGTGACCTGAGAGGCACAAATTGCTCATTGCTTAAGGAACCCCTAGCAACCTTTGGAGAAACCCTGGTTGAGAAACCAGGAATGCATGAGGTGCTCTACATGGAAGGGATGCTTCAATGGGGTATTTAGGGGAAATTTAGGCCACGGTGTTTTTCAATGACTTCCAGATGAACTGTAGAACTGAAAAGCTAGTAGAGTGAGGTTTGGCCATGACACAGAACAGTTTAGAGGACAGGAAGTATTACATTTTTTACAATCACATTTTTCATGTTCACTAGATAGTTTCAAAGGTTCTGCTTCTAAAAAGTGTAATATTTTGCACAGTTTGCAGCTTATTACTGCTTCTTATCTCTGCCTGTGGTGTGCACATTTCAAGCAAAGAAAAAATAGATTTATTTGCTACATAACACCAAGTAACCAGCACTGATCCCTGCTTAACCATCACTGCATGTGCTTCATTTTCCAGCAAAGGCTTGAATTTGTCTGATAGTTGCTAGGTTACATTAAAAAGACCCGAATTGCTTTGTGCACTGATGAAGATGTATACCGAAATGTTAAAATGCTATCCTAATGCTTTTCAAAATCTAAAAACAAAAGGGAAAGGAAGCTGCAGCTGGGCAGTGAATTGAAAATGTAAATCTACTGCACTTTGTTCTATATTGTCTGGATTTATAGTCCAGGCTGAGAGAGCAATCAGAACCATTACTTGTGAGTGACAGGAATAAATATGAAAAGAGACTTTGCCAAAGTCATGTAAAAGCACTTCTGCCTTGTCTGACAATCTGTGATGACAGTCCCGTAAGAGACAACATTGCATGGGGTTCGCTTCAAATATTTTTTCAATACATCACTGCATTATTTTGCTGGTGTTTCTGTTCAATGATTAGATGTGTTTGAGGACTAAAAATGCCAGTTACACTCTTTCCTTTAGATTATATTTTATATAATTGATTACATGAGCACCTTTATTTTGACAGTAGTGTTTACAAATTTATTAAAGTAAAATATACTTTACTTGCCACTAAGTTGGGTTAATCATATATTAATATTAATAATATTAATAAACAAGATTTATATAGGGCCAACATATTATGCAGCACTGTACATTAAATAGGGGTTGCAAATGACAGACAAATACAGACAGTGTTCACTCTTTCTCAACTTTCCTTTTGATCCCTTACTGTACTTACTTAAAAAAAAGTCAAGATTTACCTAAATCCACTGCTGCCTATATCTATGGATCAAGAATTCATGATCAGATGCAGGTTTCACTAAATGTAGCCATTGCTTATTAAAATTATTTTAATCACATCCTTTTTTTATAATCTTTACATTTATGTAACATTTGCCTAAATGTAAAGTTGCAAAACTCCACAGATTGATGCAGGACATAGAATACCTGAAGGCTGTAAGAGAGTTATTACCAAATACTGGTAAATGTGGCGACGGGAGGTCTTTAACATCCAATGATCACTAAGTCACCAGTAGAAGCACACACAAGCTGCAGGAACCCCTGGTAGCGATTCAGATCCCAGATTTTCAATTACATCTAAACATATGCTGGTTAATGGAATATAAATGGGGAAAGGCTTATAGAAAACCAGAAACTACTTATATTACCTTTAGAACTTCATTGAACTCAGGGTTGGTTGTATTAGTCTTAATTTTTGTCTTCCTCTTACTTTGCCGTGACTTGTCGGGAAGCAGATATGACTTAACATACCTGAAAAAGTAAAATTGCATAAACATGCATATACCTGCAATATAGATATATTATTTTTACAACTACTTTAAACAATTGTCTTGGACCTAATGTGTCAGATTTATTAAAGCTCTCCAAGACAGGAGAGGATACACTTTGCCTCAGTGAATTTGGGTGATCCAGCAAACCTGGAATGGATCTTGTCCAGAATTGAAAACAAGTAGCAAATTACAATTAACAAATCCATTCCAGGTTTGCTGGATTACCCAGCTTCACTGATGAAAATGTATCCTCTTCACCCTTGGGGACGATACATTTTCATCAGTGAAGCTGGGTGAGCTTTAATAAATCATAGTCAATGTTTTAAGCTATCAGATTCTCTGCTAAATGCTTTCTCACCTGGGCCAGTGAATATGACATAATTTGACATATCCCTGCAAAACTTTAATTTTTAATACAGAGGTATATTAAAAACTTTTTAAAAATTGACTTTATCATAAAGAAATGAAACAACTTACGGGTCTGTTCTATTCTTCTTCTCATCAGCAGTTGCTAGATTTCTACAGCTCTTCACCAGAACATTCAAAGCACCAGTTTTATAGCTGTAAGTAAGATTGAGCACAAGCTCTCCGGAGACTTTTGCATTATCAAAGTCCCAACCTTCACTGTAGACACTTGTCATGCTATTAAGACTTGTCTGGAAAAAAGAAGACAAAAAATATATTTTTTTAAATAAACTGGTGTTTGAAGAGATGGGACATGTTGTCTCCTAGCATCACAAGGAAAAGCATAAACTATATACAGTACATCACTGAATGTTGCCTTGTGGCACAAAAATCCTAGCAAATAAATCACTCAGGCAGATTTAAATATTAGAAGGACCTAAAAGAAAAAACAAAAAAAGAAGCTCAATGACTGCACAAATAAAAATAAGTACAGAATATGTGTTTCTATAATATTTGAAAAATAAGTTCTTCTTCTTGTCCTGGACAGGTTGTCCCAGAGTGTCCCAGCTACCTACCCCCTTCCATGGATGACCTTTTTAAAGTCATAAAGATGTCAGCTTAATGGAATATCTTACTGCACTATAAATGGACAGGCTAGATAAATTCAGTTGTACGTGGGAGGATTGGAATACCTATTACTCACATATATCCGCTTAAAGACATGGGACCAGACTAATACAACTTCTTTCGCCTTACTCATATACCCTTTCCCTTTCTACATCTTTTTTCTCCTCCTGTTGACTCTTGATCTGGGGACTGAGTTTAATTTTAATATTAACTTGTGTTTATATGGGTGTAGAAGTACATAGTCTCTAATTTATCCTTCAAAGGGGCTCAGAATCTAATTTTCCCATGCTAGTCATATGTAATTTAACCTAACTGCATGATTTCAGAATGTTGGAGGAAACAGAGGAAACCCATGCAAAAATGGGAATAACATGCAAACTCCATGCAGATAGTGTCCAGCCTGAGATTTGAACCTGGGACTTAGCGCTGCAAAGGCCAGAGTGCTAACCACTGAGCCACCATGCTGGAAAATATCCTACCTGGAGAAAAAAGGTTACTATACCCTTGGAACACGTCTAATCTGTGATTTGAGATGGATACTTCTCACTAAATTTACATAAGATGATACTATATAAGGTTTCCTATATACCCATTGTCCATGTATTATTTATTTTACCAAAATGTCTTTATTATTGTAACCCCCTAGTTTTTTTCTGTTTGCACCAATTAATTTTATTTGCTTAATAAAAATACAACTTTATATTTGTATTATAAGACTCAGTTGAGGGAAGCAATATCGTGGTTGCCAAAGCTGACATGACTTGAAAGGCGGTAATTTACTGCCTATTAAATTTAAAAATTACAAACCCCAGTGGCTCATTAGGTTGTCCTGAAGCCTTTAAGTCGACTCTGTCAGCCTCCATATTTCTATCCGTACAGGTTTACTGTGCTCATCACAAAACCTCACAGGTATGCTTAGCAAAAAAAAGACAAGCGCCCAATAAACTAGCCATCTGCTGACTAATCCATTCCATTTGTATTTTTATAACAGCTAAAGCTTTATGAGCCATTGTCTTTTCTTCAAGTAGAAGTTTGAAACCCATCCAAAAACTCCCAAGTGCCTAGTAATAGTCAGAAGGGAACAGCCTTTGAATTATTTGCTATTGATTTCATTTAGAAAGACTTTACAGCAGGTGAGCACGCTAATGTACCATCTAAAAAAGAGATTTAAGTGATTTGGCAATCTAATCACAGTTGTGAGAAAGCATGTGATAGGCTTATTGTAAAAACTCAGGAGACAAAGTTAAAAAAAAGACAAAATTGAGTGCTAATTTTTTGTCAAGTGGAGTGGTAATTGTTAAGTCTGTATACAGAAAGGCATGTACAATTGGTTTTTAAGGCTACATAAAAGTTATTAACCCTGCTGGGTTGTATAGTAAACTTTTAGGCTATTCTAGAATAAGGTAGGCAAAGAACAATGCTATGAAGCTATTTATTCAATAAAAATAAATCCAATATATATTTCTAAATGCAAGTATATGACTCAAAGTTGCTTGTATTGTTAGTAGTCATATTGGGAGACGTTGGTGCAGCAGTATAATAATGGGGTGGTTAGTTCACAAAATGACTCTAACATTGGTGGCCAGTGGGAACAATATCATCCCTAGACAGGTAAAAAGATTGATGATGCCTCTTACAACAATATAAGGGGCAGAAACTGCTTATTACTTAAGGAACCCCTAGAAACATATGGAGGAACCCTGGCTGGGGAACACTGCAGAAAGGTGATTTATGTGAACTGCTGAACTGCAGTATAAACAAATTAGGCCAACACCCTGCCTGAACTAGCACAGCTGTGTACATATCAGGATTTGATAAACAGAAATACCAGAGGAAATAAAAATGAATGCAGGTTCTTACCAATTAATAAACAAGTATCAGGATGGAAGTGTGGACATTCCCATGCAGCCTCCCATTGTTTATATCCACACATGAAGCTAAGGTTATATGAGGGAATGTGAGAAAAGCTAATAGCTGAAAAGGCCAGGGACATTACGAGTTAGTGGGAGAGGGCATGATGATGCTAAATATACCTCCTGCAGCTTCTAATGCTTCTTGTGGAGAGGATTCTCTATAAGGGTGGAAGAAGAAAGGTATGGCTGGAATTGAACTTTATATAGTGTAATTGGGTTTTAGGCATTTTTTTTTTGTTTAGGCTATTCTTCTAAAACTCTAATTATTATAGCCGCTATAAATTTATGGCTACGCATAAAAACCATATGCTTTTGGTTGCAGCAGGTTGGTAACCATAGATAAGAGTGTTTTTATGTTCAAGTTAAAAAGTTCATGTTGAACTAAAACACATATATTGTTTGTATCATCTTGTTGTAATAATTATTCCTTTTTTTGTAAAGCTGTTGATGGGCATGAATGCAACATTTAGCTATGTTTATTCTACAGGCTGAACTTTAGTTTTACAGAAATTGTGATTCTGTATAGTACTCGCCAGGGAACAATAACTAAAAGACTACCCATTAACAGTTACTGATGCATTTACTTCCATTACATGAGATGAAAGTGTGCTACTCCATTTTTGCTATACCTCACATTGTAAAGTCCAACCTAACACCCTATTTACTGCAAAGATGCGTGTGTGCATGGAACATTAAGCAGAGCTTAGAGAATACTTCCCACTGAGCTGTAGTAATGGAATTTTTTTTTACCATTTTTTATAATCACCAGCAACAGTCATGGTGCAGCAATCTACATATCTATTTCTGAAAGAAAGTCTTTGTAAAATCTAATCTGAATAAAATGTGTGAATTTGCTGATTATTAAAACATACATGTATTTAAAATAAAGTACACTAGAAAAGTAAGGGCTTTAAAGTACATTGCAAGACCAAAAGGTAACCGAATTAAAACAAGGCTGTCAGCTATGCGTAAATCTTAAATATTAAATATTTTAAACTGTATTACTCAAGCTAGATGCTTTGCAATTGTGTTCTTGCTTCTTCTGGCCACCCTGCTTAGCTAAGGATAGACTTGTTCTAGGAGTCCACTTCATGGATCCTAAACGCACCAACAAAAAAGCTGCACCAGGTATACAACCAGAATAATGCACTTTATGCAAGTACTTTATAAGGGGATGGAATACACAAAAACAAAATGTATAAATATATCATCCAGTTAACCCATCTGAAGTACAAATATTTGCAAGGCATTATTATTCTGTTTTACAAAGTAGATTTCTATTAGCAAACAGTATGAGGTTATAAAGAAAAAACAAAAAACAAAATATGCAGTATTTATTCATTTCAGTAACGAGTGATTGATGTTTGCAGTACCTCTGTGCAGAAGGATCTTTGGTGCTAGCAGCTCTAGAGACTTTGTGTCCTTGGGGTGAAGTGATTTAGGCACAGCCTAAATCAGCGTATACAGTGTATGCTGGCAGCGTTGACTGAACGTCAATCAATCGTTCATATATATTTCTTTTTACCTACCGAAAAGGATCTGCATTGTACTATAATCTTTAAGGATACCATTGGCAGCATTTTTACTTATTTCCACACTTTTTTTATATATCTAACTTGTGTGTAAGCAGACACTTGAATCATGTTCCCAGGATAAGGTGATTCCTAACACTCATTTTTTCCTTTCAAACATCCAAATACCGTACTGTCCCTATATCAATACATTCCCCTGAAGAAGACTAGGGAGGCGAAACGCGTCGAGCTACATACTATGGCTATGGATTATAGCTAGAACTATATGTCTAGTCTATATACTCCAGCCCAGTGAAGTTTTACCTGGACTGGATACATGCATAATTAGCTATGTATGTAAATTATGTGTGAAAACGAATATGTATCAATGCATATTTATTTGTTGCACCTAAAAATCTTGGAGCCTGAACCTCTTTCTTTCTTCTCTTTATCATATTTAAACATTTTGACTACTATAAGAGGTAGCTCCATAACCCAATACTGGAGGGAGATAAACTCATTGCCCTAATTCTTCTGAGCCTAGACTGCCCTAGAACTAAAAGTCTAAAAGTGGACAGTGAAAGCAAACTGAGCACAGTGATGATCTGTACCTCACTCTTCTTTGACTGCCGATCAGCATTGTAAACTACATACACACGTCAGATGATTCTTACTTGAAATGTTGTTCATCAATCTAATACGGTGGATTATAGAATGACCTATCGGGAACGACCACCTTCCAAAGAAGTGAGCAAGGCATCATCCTTCCCCTTCTTCTCTTCATTGAACTGAATGGCAGTGTATGTACAACACTGGTGTGTTCACCTGTTACTGGAAACAATCTCGAAAGATAATTTCCAGCGACATTTATCTGATATTTGTATAGGGCTTTACTTATCAGCATATGATTATTAGCTACTTCTGTAGCTTCATCCAATCTTGCTGATCAGGACCTGCAAGATGCTCAAACCAAATCACATGTAAGTGATTATTTCAAAGGATGATAATTAGAAAGCTGCATTCATTTTTGTTTTTGATCTAGAGCCCAGCTTTAATGTGAATTGATAAGACTTAAATAATTTCTCCATGCTGTGTAAATAATAATTATAAATGTAAACTTTTTCTTCAGGAACCTCCTATATATAGGAATGCTTTATGTTTTTTTTTATCTTCGTTACTTTTTAGTTTTCAATATAGATTTTGCTCATTGTTGTGTTTTTGCAGTTCTCACACCGGGTACGTTTTGTAAAAAAAAAAAAAAAAAAAAAAGAATAATAATTTGTAATCATTGTTGTTTGATGTTGTTTTATTATTGTTTGTTTCATGCATATTCTCTCCCCTGATGAAATGTTGTATGCACAAAATCAGTCGGGACTCTGTATGCCAGCTATGCTTTTTTTTCATTGCCTTTCAGTAAAGCCTGAATAGCAGCTGTTATAAATCCATGAGACATGTCTTCATCATGGATCCCATGCCCATGCAAATTACCTTTCTGTTTGGATTCATGGACTGAAGTATTGCAGTTGGTTCTTGTGCTCAAGGGCTGGCATGTTCTCAGTATTCACTTGCACTGTGAGGGGTGAAGATTGCTTTATGTATGTACTGTTGCAGCTAGAATGTATCTTCTACAGGGAGCCAAGCCTTCTTTGAAGTGTAGCTACACATCATTCATCGGTTTGTGGACTCTGTGTTGTACATTTTTTTAAATTGCCATGTTTATGTACAAGACATGAAATCTAAGCAGATTCTTATATTTTGCTAATAATTCTGTCTCTCTTTTTCTGCAGAATTTGCAGATAAATTGAACATGCTGTTGTACATCAGATCAGAAGAACCAATACCAATACATGATAGAGCTGTCAGAATCCTGGTTACTATTCAGTTCACTTCTTACCAACATAGATCAGCAAAATGTCCATAAAAAGTCACAGTTTGTGTTCACATTGGGATAAAAGAAGGAAGGAAAGAAAGTACAGAAGAAGGGTAATAAGAAAAACTCACTGTATCTGCATCAGCATCAGGGACACTTAAGTGGGTCCATTTCCTGTCTGCTTGAGAATTCTTTCCAGAAGAAAAAAGGAGTAGAAAGTAGCAAAGGTAAAAGACATTAGAGATAGATAAGGTTGGAAATAAAAGAATTAGGAAAATCACATTTTGCAGAAGCTTTTACTTTAAAGTCCCTGTAAATCAGCTGAAAAAAGTGTAATTTTAAGTAATACCTCCCTGAACAAAAATTGCAAGACAAAAAATGATGCACTTTGTAATTTCTGCAATAAAACATTTTCTTGCATGCTCACAAACTCACTAAAAAGCAAAGGGAAACAGACATAGAAAACAGGATTAAAGATGGGCCTCCCAAGGCCAAGGGCTTGTAAGTGGTTACTATGTGATCTGCTACAGTGATAATATACTAATATAAATACCAATGACTATGTTAAAAAGCTGATAATATTCAAGAAAATCTTTTATTTGCCTTTTATTGCCTCTTTTTTCTCAAATCTGAAGATTTACCCTGGATGTGTTATCTACGGGGCAATCAGATTTTCAATTCTGTTTTCAGATTTTTGTATTTATCTTAACACCTAATATGTTTAAAGAGAGAACTTTTATCACTCCTGTACTTTTTAGCACATACTTCACACCTTGACTGCAGGTTTTATGTTTTTTGTTGTCACCTGTTACCGGATTCTTTATATCCAGTCCAGTGTGACAAAGCATTGGATATAATGGCAGAAAAAAAAGCTGCAGCACTTCAGAATCTCCTGCACTGCTACTTAGCTTATGTCAAAAAGACTTTGACATAAGGTTGATCTGTACTGAGCCAAAGAACATAATGCAGACTACATAAACTTATTTTAGAAAAAATAACTTGAACTATCATTGCTGCTAAAAAAAACATGGTAAGCATCTTGTGTTCTTCTAAGAACCACAGAGGGTCCACTGTCCCTATTACATCCCATCATAAACAATAGTATGAGTCTGTCTGTTTATTCAGATCATAACAGTGACTAGGGTATCTCAATATTATTATGTGGTTTAAGTGAATATGACAACAAAAAGTCCAATTTCAGTGGACATACCATTCAGCTGAACATCACATTTACATGTGAATCTCACAACAAATTCTCATTAGCAGCAATCTGCTCTGAGCGTTCACTTAGACACAAAATGGGTGTACTGTATGTATCAATGATTCATTTTGCATTCCACAGTTCACATTCACCCGATTTACAAAAAGTTAAAGGTGGACAAGCCAAATGAAGCTGCCAAGAAGGAGCCATTGACTCTAAAGCTGTGTACAGATGTTATACAAGCGTCAGATTTCTGTCGCTGGAAACAATATTTGGGTATTGTTTCCAAGGATGAGATACCAAATGAATGCTGTACACACAGAGCTGTTCTGTTCTATGAAAAGGGAAAAAGGTAGGATGAGTGAATGGCACCCTGCTGTGCTCTTCTCTATAGGAAAGCATAGAGGTCTTTCTACCTTGGTCATTCACCAATCTGCCAGGGTGGATTGATGAATGATGTCAGGGTACGTAGTTTAGCATATGCAGTATCAGTAAAAATTCAGATAACCTGAGGGATCTAGAACACTTCAGCAACATAGAGAGCTACTGCCAGCAGAAGAATGCAATGCCATTTTTCATGTCAGAGTGGCCCAAACTTTTTATATTAGGAATGTAGGCTGGTATCTTCATAGCAAAGTAGCTGCCAGCATAAGCTTACTTAATATGCTGATACTAGCCTCACTATTGCATGGGAGATGGGGACTTCAGTGGGGTTCCCTCAAACAAAATGGGAAGCCAAAAGGGATGACCAAATGGGAAGCAAAAGGGATGACCAATAAGTAAGGCGGTAGGCATTTGGAACATCTATCTACACCTTTATGGGAATAAAGTTCCTTGTGACATCATTATCCATATCTGGACTTATTATTAATATTATTAGCCAGTGTTGATATAGCGCAAACATATTACATAGTGCTTTACAAAGTCCAGGAATGTTTATCCCTACTGCCCAAAAGCAATTTAGTTTGAAGGCACCTTGAAATACTTTAGATAATATTAGCATTCAGTAGGTCTTCTGTACATCATTATTGTACAAATGATCCCTGTGATAATGTAATAATAAAAAAGAGGTTAGGAAAAGCCAATCATTGATTTTACTTACCATGGAATATGCACTAAGAGTATCTGTTTTGCGTGCATTTGTGGCAGGGAAATCCTCTTCATTTTCATCTAGATATTCCTGCAGGAAAAACATTCCTTTGTAAATACATTTGATTATGAATATAGTTGCTAACTGATTTTAAACAGTTACACACCAGTGTGTTAAAAAACCAAGGTAATGTAAAGCCAAGAACAATGTAATAATAAAGGAAATAATAGCAAAATAAGATAAACCCAGTAGTAATGGAGGGAGATCTCTTGAAGCCTATATGTGTTATCTATCACCTCACGTCACAAATAGGTTAATATGTCAGCTGTAAATACTATAGGTTATAATAGGTTACTGTGTCAGTTGTAAATGATTTAGCAGCTTGCTTTGAACAATCTACAAACTGTTTGAACTTGTATAATTTATGCTATCCATACTCAAATTGACTTTAGTTTCATTAATATTTAATTTGCTTGACTTGTTGTCTTTTGTTTAGAAACCAATTGATCCACATTGATGCACAGTCAAACAGAGTAAAAGTGAAGGGAAGATAAGCAGATGTGCCAAGCATTAAAATACAGAACTAGACCTGGTCACGAAGATCACCGGAGAGACTTCCTCTTCATCCCCCACACAAATTCTACTACACCATACTTATTGGCCACCGGAGAAATACAAGAAGACTGTTTCAAGTCTTAAACACAGCCAAGCTATTGATTCCGAGGATGTGGAAATCGGCTGTAAGACTCACTGCTTGATGCAAATTGAACGCATAGAGGAACTGATCCACTCCTCTTGGGATGCTATGACCAATTACTACGCTACCTGGGCATGTTGATGGAACTTCCACGAATCCCCAAAATACCACATTCTTAGTAATAGAAATCAGTAGATACACAATTTGGCAAGAGAGAGTTTTTCTCATATTACCTTTTAGTCCCCTCTCTTCACCCTTTCCTCCTTACCAAACCCTAGGATCTGTAAGGTAACTCTGAAGATATGTAAGTTGTGAGACCAACATTCTAACACAATCATGAGTACTAGCTATGTTATGTCTACTTGGCCCGCCCCCAATATGTGATAAAAAATCTCTTTAAGATCCAGGTTTCGTATGTCTTATTGTGTGATTTTGTTATATTTATCCTTTAATATATGTCGGTCGCTTATGTTAACTCTACATATACAATTTGGTTATTCAAAAATGTTCTTTTATTTTATATTGTTTCTAATATGCATCATAAGGAAAATATGTTGAAAGATGTTTATTTTCCTTTGGCAACTCAATAAAGTTTGTTTTTTGGAATAAAAAATAAAATAAAATACAGAACAGAGAATGATCAAAAGGTGTTACACTCAATACGTATCACTTTTGATTGATCTAATTAAGATATGATTTATAGTCAATTCAATAAAATGATAAAATGGACTTCTAGATTGAACAAAAATATTAATGCACTTATGGCCAATTTTATATGAAAAATGAGTATTCTAAGCATTAAAACTTATAGTTATATACAGCAGATTTATTACTCCATCAGGTAGGGAGCAAATATGAATGCCCAAGGCAAGGAGGCAGTGCAATAAGGAATTCATGTTTATGTATGCTTTGCTATTAAAAATACATTTCAGCCAAAATGCTTCTTCTAATTTTTAGTACAATGGGGAAGGGTTACAGCCTCTGTCCCATTTATCTGCAGCATACCGTTGATCATATAGGACACTAGCAGCAATCCAAACCAGGAAGAGATCCAAACTTGCACAATTCTGCACAAAACGTTTTTTATTTCTGTCTGTGTTCCTCATACATTGATTCTGACAAAAGAAATTAGTTTGACAAAGCAAATGGTTTCTCTCTTTGACTATTATATCTCCAATCAATTTCACATTTTGAAGGATTTTACTAGGGGATGAGTTTAGGAATACTTCCCCTTTAAAACATGCATGACTTTTTAGACAAACAGATCCAGACAACCAGTAACAAAATGGGACTGATCTGGACTCCCGCTATTTTCTAAAAAACTGAATCTCTGAGTATGATAACTATGTAAATGAGATAGTTGGTGGCTCAGAGGTTAGCACTCTGGCCTTTGCAGCGCTGGGTCCCAGGTTCAAATCTTGGCCAGGACACTATCTGCATTGAGTTTGCAGATTCTCCCCTTGTTCGTGTGAGTTTCCCCTACATTTACTCCGGTTTCCTCCTACATTCCAAAAACGCGTTTTTATGTTTTTGGCATCCCCCAAAATTCACCTTAGTCTGTGGTATTGATATTTGACCATAGTAGGGACATGGGATTGTGGATTTGCATTGGGTCCCGAGTCGTCTTGGTATACCCCTTCATCTTGTGCGGGGGAAGAGCCAGGGTCCGTTATCTTTTTTGCTCCCCCACCTATGTCAACTGATCGCCTACTGCACAGACGCAGGATCGGGTGATGTTGATGGAAAAAAAGAGTGCTGATCTCACTGCGCATGCAAAAAAGCTCCTTCTATACATGCCTAATCTCGGAGCAGCCAGAAGCCTCCTGAGAGGATCCATGGCGTATGTATACCAGGAGGCTCTGCACTACCATTCTGTCCTTATTGCCACAGTAATAAAGACAGAAGGGGGGAGACTTTAATGGTTTTAAACCTCCTCCCTGAAAAAGAAGGTAATTTTTATTTTATATAAAAGGGTTGTCTAACCTTTTATGTAAGGTAAAAATTTTACTTTAGATCTGCTTTAAACATGAGTTGAAGCTTAGATTACAAACACAGCTGAATGAGTCACAGTAGTGACTTAAAACATCCCCCCTCTCCCCTTGCTCAATATGGATCTGTAAAAAGAATACAGAAAGATACAAGTTCAAAGGAGAAAACTACAGCTGTTCTATCTTCTTACAAAACCAATATTGTTATAAACAAAAGTGTCATGCTTGTGCCCTGGCAAATTTTTTGTAAAACAATTAAATGGAATTAATACAAGATAGAAAACATTAGTTATAAACATACAAGTTTAAATCTAAAACCAATTACTGTTTCCCTTTAATACATCATGTCTCTTTAATAACTATAAAAATGATCACTGGTGCATTTAAATTGTTTTTACTCATGGTTATCTGAGCAATACACTCATTAGAAGCTGTAGAAATTCATCGTACTTTTACCCTTCTTGGCTTGCGTTTAAACTAATTTGCTAGCACACATTAACAGTGAACATCACAGCTTTCCCAACACTAGCAGACTGTGGAGACTAATAAAGCAAAGCAGTATCCTGCAGCTCTCTTGATGCTAATCAATAGTGTGAACATTTGGCCCGGCTTTAGATGTAGAGCAACGCACTGACACTTGTAATCGACAATGCTTCATCAAATACAAAAGGGGATATAAGACTAATTTTTATCTGCAAGGACTGATCTTTATGATTGACCACATGAACAGTAACAGCATCAGACCACACACTGGTACATTGAATTATTTTAATGAAATATGCAGTTATTATTCGTTCTTCAAATTAACTGCTGACCAATTCCACATTATGAGCACAATATTATTAGCAAATGGGATCTATTTTATGTTTGACAATAGATCACTAATACAAGGTAAGGAAACTTACAAAGGAAACTGATTTATCCAAGGTGGACAAAACATATAGTACAGTAATGGTAGGAGATTACATGGTATTGAAAAATTACACATCTTCAGGACCGGTTCAATGCCAGCAAGGATGAAATGTTTTCTATTTCAGAAAACCTTATAGTGTGTAGTTAAGGGGTTCCACATGTATCAGAATCCCAGCTGCAATACTCTTAATTTAGAAATCTCCCCAGGGACATGGAGGACTTTGCTCTAATTGGACTAATCCTTGACAGAGCTTTAATTTTATTCTTAACCTTTCATACTTAGACAAAACTTTTCAGCTTCTTTGGGAATCCTTTTTTTAATATTCAGCGACTGTGCACTTTTACTTTCAATTTTTTTTACTAGATACTAGTTACATTATTATTAGTTGTGTGAATGTACTATAACTTTAAACCTATGTGTATTTAAAACTGCTACTTTCATAAACATTTATAATTGTATAAATGCAAAATGTTAACTAAGGTAATGGTATAAAATATATAAACAAATGTCTAATTGAGTAAAAAGAATAAAATAATCAGCAGTCTATGTTATCTTATTATTTTCTGCTATTCTGTTTTAGAACAGCAGCTATAGAGTTCCTGATCTTGTCTAATATGTCATATTAAAGTGGAATTAACTGAAAAAACTAAAAGTCACCAGATGATAGAACTGACATAAAAACATGCAAAATATCTTTAAAAAAACCTCTGGTTCCTAGCGGCTATTTGTTGAATCCTGACACTGCACATTACACGGGTCATGTGATGTGCAGCGTGGCTGACACATAAAGCTACTAGGGGCAATGCATCTTCCACTCATTAAATCATCAGTGGTTGTCCAATGGCCAAAGAGGATTGCCATGGCCCCAGAAGTCTGCTGTGGAGTCACTGGTAAAGATGATGGCTTCCTATGATGCACCAGTGACAGGATCCTCAACCTGCCATTACTGAAGGCGCCTGCAAACGGGTAAGTTTGTGCCATAACCGGCAAGTATACAATACTTACTGATTATGGCAGAAGCTCACCAACAAATTTAGTTTTGCTTAGGTAACATATGTTTTTTAGTACGAAACATAATAAATGAAGAAAATATAAAAAAATAACACTGATATTTTCTTTTATGAATCTGTATATCCTACTGGGATTTTTCATTTTAATTTTAATTCCTTTTGGAGCACAGCTTGAGAAATCAACCACATACCCTGGGATGTAAATGAGGTAAGAAAAGCACACTTGTAAAGCCAGAAATATGATGTTAGCAAATGGAAGCCAGATGAACAACCTGCTCTTAATGGTAAATTTACAGCAGGCTTGGAGGAGAAAGCCTGAAGGCCTCTGATAAACAGAAATCACTGAAAGCTTGGAACATATTCTAAATAAACAGAAATAGACCATCTGTACTCATTTCCTGCCATAGAGAATATCCAGATCATTTCCAAAACATGACATTTCAGTATAATGAATAATAATGAATAAATTACACAGGCGGTCAGCTAACAGACACTAAAATAATTGTAAATATATGTTCAATGACTGATAGCCACATTTGTCTATTTTGCAACTCACCAAATCTGTGTTCAATCCTCCAGGGACCGATACAGATTTACTTCTTATGCTTTGTGTATCTTCTTTTCCCTCTGCATAGTGTCCACTGAGATCCACTTCTGACCGACTGCGATCTGAAAATATGTGTTCATATAGTTTACTAATAAAAACATGATTTCTAGTTTTTATTCTAAATAAATAAACAATAAAAAATAAACAGTATTATTCAAGGGATTTATCCAGTAGCCACCTGAGCAATTTAATCTGAACATGTATTAAAAAATGAAAGTAGCAGATACATTTATTGAAACCTGAAAGTCCAAAGATACATAGCAGCTAAAGTTCTAAACAAATTGTCACCTCCCTATTTTCCCCTCTGTCCTGTAGTAATTTTAAGATAATATCTCCTATATTTGAAGGTTTTAGCATTCTGATTTGTTTTGTGAGTCATTCTCCTGCAGACCTAAACCCCACTCTCTTGTCTGCTCCTGTTCGCAGTGCACCCTACTCTGATCTCTATACGATATATTCTGCTGCATTTAGCGCTACATACTTTCCAAACTACTGTGCCCTGTACACCCTGTGTTGCTGCCTTATCAATGCTTTTGTGTTCTGTCCTCCATAAGATAATAATATGCCACCTGACTTAAATATACAGGGTTCTGCAGTCTGGAACCACGTCCTATTAACACCCCCCTCCCTGCTTCCCTTTCTCTACTACTACTACATCAATCTGCACAGAGGGATGACTCTTCACCCTAGTCCACGATCCTTTCGTCTCCCCTCTCTTCATTCAGTTCATAAAGTTTGCTTTGCTTTGTCCACTATTGGCTCCTGCTTTAGCTCAGCCATAATCAACCTCACCTTCTTTGAATCAACTATTGTCAGCCCTACGCCACTTCATGGTCTATGATAATATCATCCTCTTTAACTTGTCCATGATCAGATCCCACTGTCTGTTCTGTTTTCTCTTCTTGATCCTCCTTTCTTCCTTCCCCCTCAATATACTTGATATTTCATCAGCTCACATTTTGCCTCCTTTCTGTTTCTTTCTAGTTAGTTCGTACTCTGGCCCTCCTGGTAAGTTGGACTTTCTTTCTACTTCACTTCTTTCTTCTCCATCACCTGCTAATAACTGCTTTCATTCTGCCTTCTCTATGCTCCCCTGGTTTACATTTAGCAAATGTTCTACTTCTATTATGTCCTTTCTCTGCATGCATGTTTGGCCACCATCCTGCCTCCTCTTTCTATTCTCATGGTCCATAATTTGCTCTGTCCCCTGGTCTTCCTCCTCCGGCCACCATGATCAGCTTACATTTTGCATGCTCCTTTGAATAATTTAGTGAGATTCCACCGTTGTCCAGCTAAAATAGTTTCATGTGCAGTATTACATGTCATATATTGAATCAATCAAAAGCAAAAAGGTATCCAGTCTATTTGAACCTGTTCAGAAATGGGCACACATGAACAAACATCCAATGTGAAAATTATTATTACAATAGATTCAAAACTGTCCCTGTATTCTTTTAAAAAATATATCACTATATACACTATATCCAGAGCCTAGTTTCGTCGGTCTTAGTTGCTTATTAAACAAACTATGCAGTCCCTTCTTTGTGCCATTCCTCTAATTGCTCTCATCTCGTACTTTGTCTTGTTCCATTAGGCAATTCAGTTATTTCTGTCCTTGTTGTGATTTACTGCGTTTTCCTTGCTCTTATACCATAAACTTTAGCAGTTTCTTCTCTGGCTACCCTGCAAGAATAACTAAAAGGAGTATGCCCATTTTTACATCATATGTCTAAAATCATAGATGCCTATTTTAGTAAATATTTATTTGAGTGCTATCTGACATTTTAGTGTGAATATAGAAAACCTCCTTGCCTTTAGTATCTGTAAAGGAGGCAAAGTAATAAGATATGTTTTATGGCATCAGAAAAATGTTCTAATAATAGGTATATGTTTATTAGATTAGATGATAGCTCAGAAGTAGCCTTCAGGCTGATCGTCTTGTTAATGTTTTGCTTGCTTATGAATTCTTATACTGTATAAACAGTTTTAGACATCACCACATATAGGACAAACAGGACTGGTTTAAACTACGCAGTGACAAAGGCATTTAAATGATAAATTAAACAGTTATGAAACAAATGAGAAAATGCAGTAGAGCAGCTTCCTTGCTTCACATGACTACAATAAATTACATTACAACAAGAAACAAATGACTGACCTACCAGATGCTACAGATACCCTAGACAAAGCTAAAGAAGGTGTGCCAGAATTCTTTCTTCTATTCCCCTTTGCAATGTCTTCAGGTATGCTAGAACTAGCTCTTACTCCACTTGCTATCGAACCCTGGAAGAAAAATTACTTTGTTAAAAATGCTTTTCTTCTGAATGACTGCATTTCAAATTTTTTTGGAATTCTGTAACATCTCCTGCATGCAAGGTTCTGCCAGTTTGCAGTAATATACCAAAATGATAGGGTCTAAAAAAAATGTTCTGCTGGCTGAATACCAAGTGATGCATTCCAGTGTGTCAGAGAAAGCCAGTATTTGTTGCTAAAAAACATTCTCTGTTTTATTCTACTAGGTCATTATGGAACAGAAATGAAAATATATTGGTTTACTATAGGTATGAAGGACAAGCAATGCCTCTACTTGTAAAACTCCTTCTAAGAGCCACTGCTTGAATCGGTACAGAGGACTATTACGGCAGGGTACTGCGAGGATTTAAGGAAGTGATATTTAGCCCCCTGCTGTGGCTTTCACCAGTGACGAATTATAATGCATAGATAAGCACAGATAATGTGTGATTACTTTGCTGGGTCTAAGATAGGATATGTAATATAAACAGAATAATTTTATTTAAACATGTAATTAGCATTTTAATAATGGGGGAAAGAAACTGCATTAAACTTCTGTTTTATTGGTAATTTGTTATTCTCTAATAGGCCTAAAGTTGTCCACAAATCTGTACACCCATGATACTATTTAATGTACAGTGCTGTGTAATATGTTGGCGCTATTTAAGTACTGTTTATTATTATTATTGTTATTATTAATAATAATATTAAAAAATAATAAATAATGATAATAAAAATAATAATAAAATACTGTAATTCGATACTCTGTACATGCAATTTATGGTGCCAATAAACAGTTTCACAATTAGTTACTTACACTACGGCTGTAGTTTGAAGATAAGCTGAGTTTGCTCGGTGTGGGGGATGTTTGGTGGACTGCCACGGTTGTACTGGTCTTATAGCCATTTGTCCGAATGCCACTTTGTGCAGAACTGATACTGCCAGCACCCACGGAATGGACACTTCCACTAAAGAGAGAAAAAATGAACGTTGCAACAACCCAAACAACCTTCTGATCAAGAATTAAAAGGTGATCTATCCTGCCTCCAAATCCTTTATGTAGGTGCCAACCCCAAAATAAAATATTAGAAAATGGAACAGAACAGAACAGGTTTTTAGTGGCAAATTCAATTTTATTGGATTAACACACAATATACAAATCATATAATTATTTATGATTTATTAAATCATTAAATAGCCTCTGCCAGGCACTCCATGCCACTACACGCTGGATACTCTCTATATGAGTTCACATCAGATAATTATGTGGAAATATAACCATTTATGTCTATGAGGTATCCCCCTTAGGAAAACATTTTCATCTATCTACAATTTGTAACGTTCTCCACAATTCCCCGCCAGAATACAAGATGTAAAGCCTATGTATTTTTTCACAATTCTTAAGATCAGGATTTCTCTATATAGTTACTAGGTCACCTTTCCTATGAAGTTGTGAATGGGAATGACCATAAGTCACCTGTTTGATCTATGCTACACAAAATTAGATGATTTGTTTTTTTGTGTGTTGATCCAATAAATAATCTGAATTTGCCACTAAAAAACAGCTTGTTCTATCCTTTTTCCTAACCTTCTGATCAATTTAGCTTTCAAGGCTGCAGTTTAAGGGTAATAAGCATTACTAATTAGCATTATTTTCCTGAATTTGCTGTGTGTCCACAAATGCAGGTCATCATATTCTGATAACATTGTATTGAGCAGTGCACAAGCACAAGCTGCTTTTTAAATGCATTGTGTTGGACTTTTCTATACAACATCTCCTATAGAGGTGCATTAGAAGTGCAGGGAATACAGGTCAAATGCAGCCTTTACTAGTGAAAGGCTGCATTTCCATTCAAATAGATGCATTTGCCTTTGAGCATCTATTCAGATGAAAATAAATTTGCTATTTAAATGCAAATGGGTTTGAAAAGCAAATGCTGCATTTTAAAAAGAGGCTTTAATGAAGGATTTTGCTTTCTCCCAATGTGTAGGAAATGATGATATGCTACAATGATGAAAGTGTCATCAACTTTGCTATGTATACTGCAGATTTCAGTTGTTGTGTGAGTTACTGGAAAAAGTAGTTCCACAATCCTAGCCTAGGGAGGAGACCCGGTCATTCTTGCAATGATTTTTCCTGTAACTGTGTATTGCCAAGATAGTAGAAATTAGGTGATAAAATATGCCCAGGCTTTGGCCTGATAAAAAATCTATATTATTTAGAAATGGTCAGAAACTCTCCATTTCTTCCTATACTACGTTCCAGGAGAGTATAGGAATATAGTATAGAATACCTAGTATAATTTATTATTATTTTAAACAGATTGAACTCAAAGCTTTCTTTAGTTTTGGGCAGAGTGGGAAATGGTTAAAACCTTGGCAGGTTTTTTTTTCATCTTCTTCTTTATGAGGAGATTAACCTTCAATTTATGACCCAAAAAAACAAAACACATAAGATAGATAAACCTCGGAGTGACATTTTTATCCTTCCTAATAAAGTAGTGACCAAAGGCATTAGCTGTTTCCAGATTTATGTATGTAGAAAATAATGAATTGTTCCTGGTCTATTGAAGTGGCAAAAAATGTATTATATTGGTAAACCCTGTAATAACCTTAACTAAATTCATTTCAAAAGGGATTACCAAATATAAAAGGGTTAACTAAAAAGGTTAGGATAAGGGTTCGAAGATTTAAAAGCTAGGTGTAAAGGAAGGTCAGATGGTAATGGTTCATGTAGAACATGGCTGCACGTTGGAGAAGGAGAAAGGGGGCTTTAAAATAGGGGATTATGGGCTGATTTAATAAAGCGCTCCATAAAGCTCTCCAAAACTGGAGAAGATAGACTATCATGGGAACCTGGGTACTGCAGCAAACCTAGAATGCATTTGGTCCATTTAGCAAATAATAGCAAATGGTTTTTAAAAAATCCAGTGTTGGTTTGCTGGATCACCCAGGTTCTCCCATGATTGACTATCTTCTCCAGTCTTGGAGATGTTAATAAACTAGACCCTATGAATACTACCAATTTACTTCCTTTTGTTAATGAATTTAAATGCTGGTCAAACTTTATTTTAAATTACTGTTGAATGTATACTTACATTATGGAAACTGGTGAGCTACGCTTGGATTCAGGACGAGAATCCATTTTAAAGCTTGCTTGACTAATTCCATCACCATTGTCCCGAACAGTCTGAAGGAAATCTGCTTGAGAAGCTTCTGGGAGACTGTGGATATCTACCTTGGACCTCCTGTAATACAGAGTAAAATCAAAATACAATCAAAACACATAGAAGTAACACATATTTCAAACTGCTTGATTGTCCGATTCCAGTCCTTGTGAGCCAGTAAATGTAGTATTGGTTGGTTCACAAAGATTCAGAAATTGACTGTTTTAGCCTGATTTATTAAAGCTCTCCAAGGCTGGAGAGGATACACTTTCATCAGTGAACCCGAGTGGTTTAGCAAACCTGGAAGACATTTCTTAAAAGGTATTTGCTATTTGTTAGCAAATGTCTTTAATCCTGAACCAGGTCTATTCCTAGTTTGCTGCATCACCCAGGTTCACCGATAAAAGTGGATCCTCTCCAGCCAATGGAGCTTTAATAAACAAGGCCCTTTTTGTGAAAACCCAGTTCTATTGTAGTACTAGGCTGCCCTAGTTTTTAAAAAAAAGCTAAATATAATATATATAAATATAAACAGATGTAGCTTTTATTTCAGACAAAATTTTAACATTAACTTTTTAATAACCATTATTGTTTTACTCCAACATAAATTGTGATGCATACTTATTAAAGTATTTTATCATCCTCCCTGAGATCTAAACATTATTTCAAGGGTTCTCCCATGTTTAAAAGATTGAGAAAGTCTGGTTTACACTGTTTCAGACTGTAGTGAGAATATATTGTACCAGTAGTAGGCTCTGCAGGCAAAATTAGAATTACAACTTTCCCTTATTATCACACAGTATTTATAAAGCACCATCTTATTACGCAGTGCTGTACAAAGTCCATAGTTGTGTCACTAACTGTCCCTCACAGGAGCTCACAATCTAATGTCCCTACCATAGTCATATGCTCATAATGTAGCCTAAGGTCAGTTTTTAGGGGGAAGCCAATCAACCTCACTGCATGTTTTTGGGATGTGGGAGGAAACCCACGCAGACACGGGGAGAACCTGCAAACTCCATGCAGATAATGTCCTGGCTGGGTATTGAACCTATGACCCAGCGCTGCAAAGGCAAGAGTGCTAACCCCATCCTAGCAAACCTAGGGGCTTTAGGGGGTAAGGAAGCAGATTGGGATATTCTTTAAAACTGGAATATTGAACCTAAATTGAGATATACACAGCCCATTTAAGAAAACAGAATTACAGATGTGGAAGGTATAATGTAGAAGATTATATTTTTTAAAAGTTTTATATATTTTTGATTATTTCAATTTAGTTATGTTATGTTGCACTTCGTATTACACTGACAGGTCTTTAAATCAAAGTCTGGTACTACATGCTGTATTACACAATTTATTTCTTCTGTGAGTGCTACCTGACTACTAGGGATAAAAAATGTTCAATGGGAAATATTGATAGACAAATATGATCACTACACTTTTGACCTTTCAGAGCGTGGAATCGAAGTGACGCTTCTTAAGCTCTGAGTGTCATGATTTGAATGAATACTTATTGCATCCTCTCCGGTTCTTGGCAGTTTCCCAATTCTTTTATCAGGACTGAAATAAAAGAAAACAATGCGATCAATGAGTACTATTTATTTTTTTATCAATACTAAGTACAAATATATTTTATGTGTCATTTCATTTTTCAATAATAGGTTTTATTATGAGAGCTATAAGAGATAGGTTATGCATAAGAGATAGGATATGCATAAGAGATAGGATAGATAGTTAAAATTAATATATTGGCAACTTTATAATTCTGATTGTTTCTGACCTTACACAGCACAGAATAATCCTGAGGGAATGATTCCTATAGTCCATGGCAGACAGGAGGAATCACTTCTACACTCTCACCTTCTCTAATGATCAGTGTATTGCTATAACATTGTAATTGAATGTATGCACTGCGAATGAATAAATATAGCTATATAGGTTGCTATACTTATGATAATGGTTTTATGATCTTATATTATGATAATTTATTGCTGTGCATCAGGGTCTTCTATGTTTAAAAAAGCAGGTAATTTAAACCCCAGTCCCCAGCCCTGCCCCCGCTATCCTGTCCTTGGAATCTCGCATAACACCTTCTTTGAATGCTGAAGGGTCCTGAATGCTGCAGAGCATGACAACATAAAACAAAAAAAAAAGATCTGTTCTCTGTGGCATTTTTCTGTGGGGCCAGGGTGGTTTGA
>NC_092858.1:129526276-129559672 GCF_032062135.1 Pyxicephalus adspersus
CGGGTACTTCGCAGGCTCTGAGTGTCATAGTTGGAACGGAGACTTTTGGTATCTTCACTTTTACCAGATTTTTTGTCGGTGATGCTAAAAAATTGCAATGATCTTTGTTACAGCATAATTTATAAAATATACTGAAAAGAACCCCTGCTTGAAAATACATGTAAATGCCACTGCACCTGATTTAATATTTATCTCCAAGACTACACTATCTATCTATAGACTAGGGAAGAATCTAGGTGATGGTATAAGCAGTAAATATACTATTTACCAAACATTCACTGCAGGTGAATCTTAATTATGCAACCGTTTTAAATAGCTCTGACTGATTCACCACCAATAATTGTTTGGTGAAATCCATCTTCTGTTTATAAATACACCCAATAATATACAACACATTTAGTAATGCCGTAGCAAGGTATTACTTATATGTGTTTTTAAAGCCCAGCTCCATTCAAAACTTTAAAATGAGATTTGGATAGAACTGGAAAAGGCCAAGTTTGTATTGCCAATCATGTGCCCATTTGGGAGAATTCCCCTCACTATCTCTGTAAGCCCTGTGGTTGTGAGGGCAGTTATAGAGATCATGAAAATATACAACAATACAATCTGCTGAACAATGCCCATCACATCCCATTGTGGGTGACCTAACTCTATCCCTTGTGTTTGTGGGGGTCAACATTTCAATAAACACTGCAATTCCCACCTCCCCATCAGAACTAAATCATTAAGCTTAGAAAATACACAGAACTGACATTTAAAAAGTGTCAAGCAAAATGCTTGTATGTTGAAATAGAAAGATACCTTTTAAAAGCATCACTATACAATATAGGCAAAACTTGTTACATTATACATAGAAATTAATAGAAGATCTACAGTTTACCGTTTTGCATTGCCGTCTGCAGCTTGTGCAGTTTCAGAAATTGCAGGCACTGAAGCATTTTCTTTTTTATTATTACCGATCTGTTCAGATTCTTCCTCAATTCTAGTGGATGCTGTGCAATCACACAAAAAAAAGAAAATAAACCAGTTTCAATGTATGATTAAGCATTGTCTGATAATTCTCTAGGCAGTGTGAAGCTGAAAGGTCAATGCTTTGGCAAATAACCTAATAGTTCTGACAACAATGCTTTCATAGTGGTAAAGGCTGCTAGCCATTTGATATAGAAAGTTATGAGTCACCAATCTGAACTCCCTAATCTAAAAAGACACCGGCGTGCTTGTGACAGCTTGCATTGCTATTCACTGTCTAATATTTCATATGATTATATTTTATGTGGCATTTGATCAACAACAGCATGGAAATGAAACTGCCAGTATTACATATTTTACTAAGGCATTGATGATTTATTGTAGCAGACACACCAAGAGTAATCATGAACTTGGTTTAGGAGCCTAGCCTGGGCATTAGCGTATCTCCAGATCTGTGCTACTTTCTGAGCACAGAATATAATGTACATAATTCCACAGCAATTAATCCAAAAATGTTTGTTTATTCAACTTTGCTATGTTTAGCTAAAAAAAGCAACCAGTATCCAGAACCAGCCCTCCAGCCCTAGGCCACTGATTCTTTAATATATAAATGTAGAAATACCTGGAACTTTTCTCATAATAGATTTCCTGACCACTTCAGTTCCTAGCACAGTGGCATTTTTGAAACGCCTGGCTCGTTCTTCGAAAAACCAGTCCCCAGTTGCTATCCTTATTTGCCTGTAGAAAATAAAAATATTACATTACTTTTACACATTACTCATATTTACCCTGTTATGCCTGAAGATATCTATTACCTTTTAGAGTTAAAGGTCATCAGATAGCCTCTGCTTTAACTGTTTGAGATAATGCTAATAACACATTTTTTTTTCTAAGTATGCATAGCAGTAATGCAAGACGGATCCCTGTAGTTATTGAGGATCAAGACAACAATAAGGATCTATGTTTGATAGATATTTGGCATTGAAGCAGCTGAGGCAGCAAAAGCAGCAAATTTTAAACCTTAGCCTCAAATATCAAGCCCTTACAATCTTTTCATACTAGAGTGTAAATGACACCCAGACACTTATGTTTTAGCACACTGCAACACACATTTTACATTGTCCCATATGCATGTCTTCTAAATATGCAGTGTAGAATGAGACCTAAGGCACTGCCACCACTAATTGCTTGTCTCCATGATTTTAATTAAGATTTAGTGTTGTGACTATACTGCTGTTCACTGTTCCCATTTCTTAAGGCCTTGAAATCATAAAGCTTTGCTTCTACAAGGATTGTCGCCACATCCACACATTGTCAAGCCATTGTAACTCAATATTGAGGAAATGGTCAGCAGCAAAAAGTAATACTGCTAAATACCCCTCTGTCGTCTGTTTTCCTTATTTCGACACAGCTTTCAGATATTAGTTCCTCTTAGTTGGCTGAAATTATATAGAAACTATGTGTGAATATACATGTATGATAGTGGGATTGTGTTTATAAAAAGTGGTAGGTGCAACCTTCATAGGACTGGTTAAATATGCTGTGTGACTCATCTACAGCCACAGGGACAGACAGCAGTGACACATACGAAGTTGGTGCATTGTAAGCTTCCAGATGACCTGTCTGTCCCTGCCTATTTGAATTAATTGGATACGCGGACAAGAACAGAACAGTGGAAAGTAGATAAGTTAATCTCCTTCCATTCTCTAGAAGGTTGAACCAAATAGCCAATGGAAATTTTAGTGCATAAATATTCAGATTCTGTCAGGTTTGCTCGGTTTGACGTGCTATTTATGCATACTGTGAAAGTTTGTTCGATTTTATCAGTGAGCAGAAATCAAACTCTATTCTGGAAACGTAAGAATTGTATCGTGTACTTGTCTAACATAAAAGCTTTCAGCAGCCCACATAACATGACAAAACACAGCTTCTCCTAATTTTCCGCCTTCAAAAGGTACAAAAAGTCACCAAACCTAAAACACAAATGGCATTACTAGTACCCTGTCTGCACTGGGTGTCCAATGTGGGGTTGGAGTTGTATTTTCTGATATTGGAGGATGATGTTATCCTCTAAATTCATTCTTGTCTAGAGTTTCATCTTTTTTGTCTGTTTGTTATGAATCTAAAGGCATAAACATGAGAAACAGCCACAGAGAAAGACTGGGGATCTTTTTGGTTGCTCAGGGGCACTGCCTTTGAAAGAAAGATTTCATACCATGTACCCTGGATTTGATTGATAACAAAGTGTAAAACCTTTTAACTATTAATATTTCAATTTTAATCTGAAGGCTTAAGAACAAACTGGGTAATGCTTCCTAAACAAAAGATATATCTATATATTCCTATGCTAGGATTATGTGAGAAACATGAGAATTTTTTGGAATAGATCTGCTGCTTCTTCATATCTGAAGGTGCCAGTTTGATCAGTTTATGTATCTTGTATGGATGCCCCGGATAGCTTAATTTGAAGTAGGAAAAAATACAAGTGGAAGTAGGCTCTGAACCACCAGGAATCCACCTATCCTCAGGAACCACAGTAGTTTATAGCTGGGCAAAGTCTAGTTTTCATCCTCAGACGTAAATGTCCCCCCAAAAAATGTCCTTTTAGCAAAGGAAACCCCCACATGCTGAGTGTACCCGGTATAGTAAAATACTTATTTTCTTCCTTGTTCCCAAAATCTTTATTTGGAGACCCTGGCTGGTGTAGAACGACCTTTGTAATTACTCCATGGTTAGGTCCTGCAACTGGTGCACTTATTTCATGAACATTTATTCATATGGATGATTTGTATTATGGTACCCTCCAGCTATCTGACATAGCAAAAACCTATCATAGCCCATCAATAAATATGGACTGGAACACATGAACACACAAAAAAGGACCCAGCAAGGATATTTTGCTTGCACAGAGCCAGACACGACCAAACAGAGGAGATCTTAGGAATAGAGAAAAGGGTAGTTATTCCATCATACTACACCACGGGTAGGTTGTTTATCTGTAAATATGATTTATGTGGTATAATTTTCAATACTACTGGTAGTACATATGGTATAATTTATATATAATTAATTTTTTTTTGGTTTCAGAAGAAATCAAACAGTTGTAAAAAACAAATATTTTCCTACCAATAATACTTACGCAATTTTGGCACACACATTACACTTCCAGACGCCTTCTTTTGTGACAACACGACATGTTTTGCATACACGAAACTGGCACGCTTGGCATAAGTCACCACGGTCAAAGATTAACCCTAGCTTCTTCTGGCAGCGAACACAGATTTTGGAATTGTTCTGGCGCATCCTGCTAATTTTGGCACCCTTCTTTTTAATTTCCAGGAGTTCATTTTTCAATTTCCTTGAATGAAAACAAAATACATTTTAAACAGATTTCATCTTACAGCTTATACAATATAATGATTATACTAGAAATTCCAAGCATAACAATCAATTAATAATGTAAGACCCAATGAAAATGATAAAATATAGATCAAAAGCAGAGAAACCTAGAAAATGTGCAATACACTTACCATAAATATTATGTGCAGACACATATCCTATACTGTCCCACTTGGGGAGACAGGGCCACTAGGGGGTGCTAAGGTGGTGTGAGTCCTGGGAAGGGCCAAGGTGCAGAGCCTAAGCAGTAACCAGGTGTCCTTCAGAGCCTCTAGTGGTGAGGATGTTGACCTGGCAGGTCAACTGCCAGGTTGAGATCCTTGGGCACACCAGGGTGGGCAGAATGATACGCGGTACCAAATCACTGGGCAGGAGAATTGTCAAGGAAGGCCAGGGTCGAGGCAGGGAGCAAGCAAGAGAGGTCAGGAACAAGCCAGGGGTTTAAATACCAGGAATTGTCAAAGTAAATAGACACCAGAGACACAGGGAACACATAAGACACTGGAAGCAACCGGAGGCACAGGTGACCCTGGGAAAACCACAGACAGAGAGGAACACTCGAACAGTACAAAGGAACTGGCTGGGAAACAACAGACTGGGCACAAAGGGGTTAACACAGAAGCAGGACAGGGAAAACACTGAATTAACCAACAGGTAGAGCAAACCAACAGGTAGAGGAAATACTCAGCAGAGCTAGGGGGCTCGGCATTAGTGGGGGCACAAACACTGTGTGTGCTGTGCTTTGTTTGGCCGTTGGGATGGGTGAAACTGATAAAACTTGGAAGAGCAGGAGCGCCCAGGGTTAGAACTGCCCACATGTGCAGGAGAGAGGCGCCTGTGCTTTAGCAAGGAAGAGGTAAGTGTGACAATGGGCACCAGCGCAGTCACATAGTCTGCAATGGCTATAGTTATACTCTTCCAAAAATCAATCTACAAAGCTGCCTCAAACAAACTACTCAAATAAACTATTAGTGATTGCCCAAATTAAATATGCCAAACACGCAGCATTCCTCGTAACTATATACATAAAGATACAAAAATAATTTTTTCTTATGGTACTTTTCTGGCATATGACATATCACTTCAAAAAACTTTTTATGAATGCATTCTATTTATGTACACAAGTATAAAAAAATCTATCCATCATTACTACCAAAACAAGGGTTGGCCCAATGCATTTTGCGGATGAATTCAACTGCTTCATGAGGAGAGGTGGATATTTATTGTTGATAGAAGAGCTACAAAATTCCAGCATAATCGTATGTTTTTATTCAGCTTAGTTCTGGTATTTTTAGAACATGAAAAATAGAGATTTTCCATTTATGACATACTATACGTGTTTCCCATATTGTACATGGTGGACTTTTTTAGGGGGGACGGGGTTAGAAAGGTCAAAAAGTTTCCCATGGCTGTGTTTCTGGCAAGTCTGTCTCATCATCAGTACACTGGAATTGCCTGCCAGCATTTGCAATTTATATAGATTGGATATGTCCCCACAACAATCATCTTGAACAGCAAGGAAGCATGGTGCCACTCTACTGGACATGCTTAATGTTTTAAAGAATCCACTTAGAGGACACAATATATTATTGGTATTTGTTACTGTTGTAGTTGAGCAAATCTAAGAACTTTAGTGAGCAGCTCTAAACAGGGGAGGACTGAGAAGTAATATGATTTCTAGCAATCACTCAATATGCAAATCTCAACTTTGGGTGGGATTTGTGTTGTCACTCAAATCATGTTTTATCTGTCAGGGTATTCCTGTAGATTACATTTCAAGAGATCTGGTTAGCCAGGGCATGCCTAAATACTAGATTTGAAATGTATAACCTGACTAGTCAAATATTGTATAGATTAATGTAAAGAGTCAATATATATAATATCAGACAACATTCATTACAGATTTTGCATTTTCGTGCATTATAAATGATGTTAAGGAAAAAAACAACACAAACAAGTAACATGATTTTCTTTATCTACTTTCAGTAGCTAGAACCAACAATGTCTACTGAATCAACAAAGATAGACTTTATCCAGTTACCTGTTAACAAATTGTGAATAATACTGTATACAGGCTTGCTAACTGTAAATGTGTAACCTGTTTTTCAGCATTCTTAACATGTTCAAAAAAGCACAGGGAACGACAGGAGTACTGGTTTAAGTTTAAAGTAGGCATTCTTACGTGACAGGTGTTAGTGTGTCTTCATTTGATCACAACATATGATTAGTTTTTGACACTGGATGCACTCCAAACATTGCTGGCTAGAACACATGTAAATAAATACAGGTGCCAACAACTTGGCCATCTTTTGGGATCTTCTAAGGATACGTTCCTAACTTTGCTAAAACGAATCTGTTCTATTTACATTTAATATAGAAATATAAATAGCACACATTCCAAAAAATATGGATTATGTATGAGTAGCATAATCATCGCAGTAGTAAATGCCCTAGTCTGTTTCTAACAGAAGGTTTGAGTTTGTGCATTGAACAGCCCAGTTGCCTATATTTGATGTGTAACTGAAGCAAATAAAATAGAGATAACATGGAAAAGAAATCACAGAGTGTCCCTTGGGGCCTATAAACAGAGGCAGAAGTACAGTATAATAGTGTGATTCCCGGGCAAAGATCCAGGAGTAAAGAAAGGGTTATTTCCTAACTAAGATTTCACCTATTTAATTCACATTGCCACATAAAAATCCGCTACAGTGTCCTTATCTTCTCACTGTGGCCTCACATAGGATTACACTAATCCTATATGTATTTTATTTATCATGTAACAAGAGGAAAAGTGCCTCCTGTTCAGTTTCAAACACAAGTATCTTTTTATCATTGTGGTAAATTATTAGTTTGCCAGTTATTTTATCAGCTACCCCCCGGGAGATACAGCACCATAGAATAGAAGGCATCATAGACTTCCAACCTCAACAGAAACTGGAGCCCAAGCATAACATAGAAGACAAAATCAGTAAATCTTAATTTTTTTCCATTATCAGTTTCATTAGTTTATCAGTTTAGCAGATTATACATGAAGGATGAGTATGATGAAGAGCAATAAAAGAAAACTAAGAGTTTTTTTTAACAGTTCCTTTGTTAGTTGTGGCAGCATCACAGAAAAAACAAGCAACAGAGCTAAAAATAAAAAAAATAAGATAAAATAGAATTCTTTGCTAAAATTTATTGCAGGTTATAGAAATACCAAAACACATCAAACAGAATTAGCTTTCTGGACTATGCAGAATGCGATTTATATATTTAATTTAAAATGAAGGAGGCATATCTGGGGGAGGTAGTAAGTTAATTATTGGAAACAGAGGAAGTGAAATAATGTAGTATCAGAAACAGCAGAGAGTTAAAATGCTGCAAGTAGTGTGACCAGTACAAAAACGAAACCACACAGTCGCTACAGAATTTAGGTACAAACTGTTCTCAGCTAAGGCATTTTTGAGGATGTTTGTTGCCACAGGCAAATGTCTGAAGTTAAGGTGACAAGGTACAGTACCAAAATAACACTACTGGCCTTGCTTGACCTGTCTGAATATTCTTTAACTTATTTTCCACTGTCTAACAGTACTTAATGTTGTACACTCAAAGCGAACAGTGCTGCAATGAAAGTGTTTTTGCAATTTAAGTGTACTTGTCCTGACTTTTTATAACTCAACATCCTCTTCTTTGGATCCATGTTTGGCTTGGATGCCACCAAAAGCATAAAGGCCATTATTCCCATCAATCGTGAATCCAGCATCTGTTGGATCTTTAACATCTAATTAATATTAATTATGACATTCTAGGTAATGAATGCCTGATAAATCCACATCTTGAGAAAGTCAGGAGATAGAAGATTACAACAAAATGAAACAATTAATTTGAACTGTGACCTCGAAGTGAATACAAAGTAAAAAATTTGGAGAAACAAAAATGTAGTTATCAATCTTCTTTCAATAGAGCTACACTTCGTACTCTGCTGGCCGTTTCAGGGACAAGCTGACAGTATACCATGAAATTATAAACTGAAAAAAATATTACTGTGTATTTTCTCCTCCTGTGTCAATGTCAGTATTCGTCTGTCATTTGCAACCCCTATTTAATGTACAGCGCTGCATAATATGTTGGGGCTATATAAAAATCCTGTTTATTATTATTAATAATAATAATAATAATAATAATAAATGTATAAAAAGTAAGATTTCACTCTACTTATCTGAAATAGTCTATATGGTTTCCATATTCTTCCACCTCTGTCTTTAGAACCTATTACATGTTCAGCCAGAGCCATGGGTAGGTGTTGTGGCCTACCCATGAATATCACAGCTATACAATAACAGTCATTTTTGCTACAGTTGCTAAAATGTGGGCAGCTAGCCTTTCAATGTATTCTGACATTTTGACATGGTTGTCTTTAATCAACCGTGTCATGATAAAATAATTGCCTTGTAATATCTCTATAACTGATGTGAAATTCAGGCAGGAAATTGCTTCATTTGCATTTAATAGGCATGTTTCATGCTGAGCTCCAAGGTATTCAATGGCCTTATGAAATTACATAGTAATAGAGATTGCTATGTGAAACACTGCTGCATGGAAAAAAGATGTATATGCTCTGGTAAGAGAAAAAACCATTACCAAAGAACAATACTAAAGAATATATGCTTCCACAATAACACTGCAGGCAGGACCACCAGTTCATGGAGTAGTGGTTTTCCACATGAAATATCAAGATTTATGATTATGATATATGCTCAAATGGTATGGACACCTTGCCATCACATCTATACTATTATAGAAAATAATTATACCAATATTAAAAAATGTGAGGAATCCCCTCTAATTGTTTGTTAAGACATCGTAGAAACTTGTGTGCTTCCAACCTTGTGGAAACAGTTTGGGAAGGCTCTCATCTGTCCCAGCATGATTGTTTCTCTGTGCACAAAGCCAGGTCTATTATGACATTGTTTGATGAGAATGGTATAGTCAGTCAGAGAAACACTTTAAATTGTTGTGAAGACTTTCATTGGACACACAGGGAAAACCAACTCCATAATAGGGCCTGAAATATTAAAGTTCTCCAAGGCTGTAGAGAATACAAATTTATTAGTGAAGCTGGGTGACAAATTTCTTAAAAGTGATTTGCTATTTGTTAGCAAATGTATTCTATCCTGGACCGGATCCATTTCAGGTTTGCTGGATCACCCAGGTTCACTAATTTAAGTGGTTCTCCAGCCTAGGAGAGCTTTATTAAATCAAACCCATAATGTCTATACATGTAGGTGTGATGGTAAAGTGCCCACCAAGTTCTGGCCATGTGATAAAGCTCTGTGTAATAACATTACTGACCATGCCAAATAATGTTTCTTTTTAATGCAATGTTCAAGTGGTGTATAAATCCCAGAGACACACTTTAAAATCTTGTGAATGGTCAGAGGTTTTTAAAACAAGCAGACCTTCCTTGGTCAACTCTCTCAGTAATAGATTTGGGGACAATTAGTCACAACATTACAAATAACAGAAATTAAAAGGCTTTCCCCCCGTTGAGTAAAATATAGTAATGGGCCCATAGTGAAAAATTATCCCAGCAGAGATCATAGGGATGGCAAATTATAAAATTCTTTTACTTTCCCAAGCAAGAAGACCCTCTGTGGGGACAAAAGACAAAATTCTGCTATCAAATAAAGTCAAATGGAAGTCAAATGAATACATTAAAATCAGGAAAAAAAGACTACATAACTAAATATCTGCCTTGGGTTTTCATGTTTGTACATTTCCCTTTAATAACAGCTTTACTTTGACAGAACAAAATTACTGAGATTTGAAATTGTTCTCTAACTGAGCATATGAATCTCAGAGAGAGATAAATGTAACACATTGAGCTGGCAGGCTGAACATAATTTAAATATTGAACTCAGCAATATGATAAAATAAAGCAAATTCTATTATTTCAGCAGCACAGTTTTACCATTTCTTTCCGGCACTATGTCTGTGATTTGCGCTTGGTAACTTCAAAGCTTTTGTTCAACAGTCTAATGAGTGGTGTCAGTTTTAGCTGGATACATTTTGTGAACAAATAATTTCCATTTAGATAACAATAATTTCCCAGCAGATAACAGCTTTACCTACTTTGAGAAAATTACTAGTTGCCCTGTTTTACTGCCTGCTAGCAGTCTGTGATATTTTTATTTTTAGTGGGAGGCTTTACAGCTCCCAGCAAGGTTACAAGGAGACATTCCAAGCTGGTAAATGCATAGCTGATAAGTATCCAGTAAACAGAATCTGCAATATCAAGCCTCTACTTTTGAATTTTCACATCCCAGACCTCTGTACCTCTTCTTCCTTAAAATATGCAACTGTAATTTTCCTTTTCTAGCTATAAACGTTCTCCCTCTCCCTCTTTTGCCTGGTAGCTGTAAATGGAATAAGCACATTTTTCTCACTGCATGTACTCCACAACTATTAGGCACTAAATGGAGAAGAGAGATACCTGTGTTTCCCCGAAAATAAGACACTGTCTTATATTTTTTTTGGCTCCCAAAAACACACTAGGTCTTATTTTCGGGGTAGGTCTTAAAAATAAAAAAAACTTACCTTTCGGAAGATGCAACCCCGAGTTCTGGCTTCTGACAGGCGGAGTGCATGTAGTATCACTCCGCCTGTGACAGGAGCCGGAACTAGAAAGAAAGCATCTGCTTGTGCGGCTCCNNGAGTGTGCACTCCCGCATNNCTTTCTTTCAGTGTCCCGCTGCCTTCACAGGGAAAGAACACGACTCGGTGAGTACTGTCCTCCGGTTTTTAATTTATGTATGCTTTTCTTTTCTTTTTCTCCTCTGACCTGCTGTATGTAGTTAAGGGGGATCTTGAGCCGGGGTGGGCTGGCTGTTACGGACCCCCGTGTGCGGGGGGGGGGGAACGGGGGGGGCGGGCGCTAGGGCTTGCGTGCAGATTATCAGGCTTTAGATTAGGATTTTAAATTTTGGGGGGTATTAAGCTTTAGTTTTTTAGGCTGAATTACAGTTTTGGGTGGGTTTTTTTTCTGAACTGGACAGATTTTCACTAGGACTTATTTTCGGGGTAGGTCTTATATTAGGGCAGGTTTAGAAAATAGTGCTAGGTCTTACTTTCGGGGTGGGTCTTATTTTTGGGGAAACAGGGTACATTTGATTTGTGTGCTGCATGCATTTTAATGGTGTAACTAAAGTCAGAAAACTAGAAAATCCCGACTCTTACTGCAAGCTTGCTCTATGTCAGTGGTTAATTAAGAAGTGAAGGTTCAGCTTACACCTTTAAAAACAAGTATATTCCATTATTGATGTAAATTTTTATATCTATATACTGTATATATAAAATTAAATATATATATATATATATACACATCAATAATGGAAATGTATACTTATTTGTTACAGCTGTACAAACATACAAAAAAACAGATGTAAATTTAATTGGGTAAATGATTACAGTTTTCCAGAATACACAACTATGGCCTTTACAGGATGTAGTGCAGATCATGATATCAGTAACTTCTGACCTTGCATGGAAAATGCTATCTTCCAATGTTTAAAAATATAATCTTATATTTAGACATATAGGAACTGTAGCTGGAAATTTCTAGAACTAAACAAATGCCAGTAGTCACATATTGTTAGAAGAATGACATGAAACCCTTGCCAAACCTATTATTTTAAAAAGAGGTACAATACAAATCGATAACCAAGAGATCAAATATTTATTGTTCAAGAGTGAAACAGCAGTGGGTGGACAGCACCACCTGGCCTGGAAGATAAGAGAAAGTAGAAATAGACATGCAGAACTAGGTCTAACCAGCAAGTATAAAAAAAAGAAGGAAGAAGCCACAATACCGTATGCTTGAGAATTATGAAGAACATGTTATGTTGTATACCTGGAATGCACAGATGTATGACAAACCAGTAAAGAAAAAATTGAAACAAACTGTGACAGACATTGCATTGAGGTTCCACAGGAACTGCTGATGATGAGTAAGGGTAAGCAACCTTGTTGGCTGTTGCAGGTATTGTAGGCCAACTATTCTCAACCAGAGTTCCACGGAACCCTAGGGTACCTCCAGAGGGTGCTAGGGGTTCCTTAAACTGAGGTTGATTTAGCACCCATTTCATGATGCCTGCAAAGTTCTGGGCTGAAGGTAATGCCTTAGAACCAACTGAATTACTCTGATGATATTTTAGGTGTCTATAAAGGTGGTATTGTAGTCACAAATCAGGAAGGGGGGGGGGGGGTTCTTTCTACTGGCCACCAATTTAAGAGGCTTTTTTTCCCCATAAACCCCAAACATTGGTTTTAGTACGGGTTCCCAAGACCTGAAAATATTTTAAGGTTTCCTAGAGGGTTGAGAGAGGCTGCTTAATGCAGTAATGAGGTGAACATTAACTTGAACATAGAAATTTATGAATAGACTTCCCTCCCAAATTGACCTTGGACTGTGTTATGTTTATGGCGTTTATGCTGCCTAATTTGTTGGCGCTTTATAAATCCTGTTTATTATTAATAATAGTATTAATAATAATAATAATAATAATAATAATAATAATAATGATAGGGATATTGGATTTGGGCCCCTTTGATGCACAGTTAGTTACATGACTATGGAGTTTGTAAGGTGCTGCGTAAAATGTTAGTACTACATAAATACTGGATAGTAATAATGAAAAGCCATCACAGTATCACAGAGATCTAAACCTAAAGGATATAAGAATCTGACTGGTAATTTAATTCTCAGATATCTGCCAAGAATCAATATTAGAAGGTACTTCTAAAAACCAATGCAATTCAATGAAATTCCCCCTGAAAATGCACAAAGGCACACTGGGCTAATTATTCATGATTTCATACTCATAACACATGTATGCAAGTGGAGTATTTTATCTTCCCTTTTCGGGACAATAATCTATAATGTGGTATTGTCAGCGCTCTTTCTTGCTATTCAACATATACAAAGCATAAACTATTACCTTTATTAAAAGCTTGAAGCAATGCTCTGGGATGAATACTACAATGAATTATACATCTAACATGAACTAAAAAGCAGCTATATGTAAGAAAACATGGAAAGCACTTATACATACACAGTGTGCTCAGAAAGACAAGAACTTTTCTGGCTATGTGAGTGCAGATGATAATATCCAATCACACGTCTTACCGTACTCTTTTGTCCTCTATTTTCTTCAGATTTTCATCTCTCTTCAGCACAGTCAATATTGCCTCTCGTTCTTGCTCCAACAAATAGGACAAATTGAGTATTTCTGCGTTCTTAGACATTTTTTATTTCTGCCAGTTTTAGGATTGTTGATGGTTTATCTCTTGAGTATTTAGCTTCATTCAGATGGAACACAATGCGTTATCCAACAATAAAAATAAATAAATCACAAGTAGTGTCTTCAGTATACAAGGAATTCAATGCAGTTTCCAGCTTTGATTTTAACAGTTGCAGATTCACAAGAACTAGTCTGTATTTTTTGGATGTTAGGCCATCGACAATGTGTCATTGTATGTAACCTAAAAAAGAAAAGAATGAAAAATAATTAAAAAAAAAGTAAAAATAAAGTTTGACATAACATATAACATAAAAAAAAACAAGTCTCCCAACTACCTATTGCCCAATTAGCTTTACTACATGCCTTTGTCCCCAAAAATGTGTGTACACAATATGATTTCCTATATTTCACAATACATTACTACTGGAATCAGCCATTATGCCTGGTTAGGTCATAGAATATGCAGAGGGAGAGCTATACATGTAAGAAAAGGCATTTTGTTAATGATCATTGCGTTACCCTGGTTTGTTTAATTAGCAGTTAGAAGCGTATCTCAAATTCTCCCTGATTAAAAACTTTCTACAAAAAATGTACTTTTTACCTGGAATTTAATTGGAAATTTGAGGGTAACTTCTTGATATGTGGGAAAACCTTGAGACTCCTGGACTACAGCTTCCTAATTCTATATCTGCAGTCAGATCTATGGCACCGCTGCCTCTGGTTGCTAGTTTTTAGGAGATTTTGATTGGGATTACTACTATGCTGCTATACTGTTTTCCTTTGTCAAGGAATGGCTTTGATATGAGGAGGCAAAATCCTACATCTACCAAGATGGCCACCTCCACTGCAAGACAAGGCATGTTATGTTGGTGATAGAGAAAGACCAGCTACTGGGAGAGCACATCTACAAATACAAATGACTATTTCTTTGCTTTCTCCTAAGCTTTAGCAGAGTTCAGTTCTTCCATGAAGTGCAGGATGTGGAACACTGATGGTGAATGTCCTCAGTCTGAACAGTATTCAGTAAAACTCAGAATCCAAACAGACCATGGACAGAGTCCATAAAAGCGGGCACTTCCTGTCCATGGTTTAAAGTACCATTCCCCCTCGAGTTCCTGGCAGCTCGTAGTTTGTACAAAGTGTTCACAATGACCTCATAAAAGGATCACAAATAGAACTTCGATAAGGAAAAATCTACTATGATACCAGGAAAAAACTGCCTCTTATTTTAGAAAGTTAATCTCCTTTTCGGTAACAAAACAAATAGTACAAATAAAGGTCACACATTAGATTTTGGTCAAACTAACAATAGCTATGTTGTCTGATAAAATATGCAAAAAAAATATTGTGAAAGTATAGAAATTTTTTTTTAGAAGGGAATTTCTATCTTTTTCCCAACACACTTTTAAGGAAATTGAAAGCAAATATACTTCTTTTAATGTGTTGGGTATGACACATTTGCAAAAAAAACATTTTTTAAATATTTTCTATCTTGCATAACATTTAGTTTCATGATTCCATTGAGAGTGCTGTACTATAAGATCATTAGAGTGACTACACAAATGTCAAGTATGTTTAGGAGGTGTGGGTGTTACAGCAAACAAAATACTTACAAGGAAGTATAAATACTGAACATCTGATAAATAGGAAGCAGTAAAACCTGACATGAGTTGAAAGGATTGGCCATTTAAACACAGAGACAATAGCATCAAAAACTAGAGCTCAGGTCCTGCATACCTGAATGCAAATACAATATAAAGGAAATCAACCATTTCAGGTACATATGTACATTAACAAGGATATAATCCGGGGCAAAGGCAAGCGGAAGAAGCATAATTTAAAGCATAAAACTCATAATATTTCATATAACCATTGTAATTTATTTAAATCTTAAAAGATTAAAATTAAGAATGTGCCAAGATAAACCACATATAACCACTCCAATAAATGTCACAAGCCCAGAGGGCATTTTGTAGTACTTGGTATTTGCATTTAAAGTGTTTATGTTTTAAGGGGAAAAAACTGATCTAATGGTTTAGCTGCTTAAAAATGTGGTATTTGCATATAAAAGGCAACAAATACCCTAATGTAATAAGCTTACCACAATTCAGTGCTCAATGTCTAATCAGCAGACCAAAACTCTGTAACAAGGGGATCTTGCCCTTTGAAGGTTAAAGCATTCAAACAGTTGTAACTTGCATGGGTCCAGGGCCGTTTTCAGGAAAAACACAAGCTAGGCAACCGTCCCAGGGCACCAACTAGTGGTGGGAGTGCTAAACCAATCCTGCACCCACCCAACAGCCTGCTTGCACCCCTGTAAGACAAGTGGCTACTCATTTTTACTTCCCCATATGCAGAACAGCAAAGCATTGTAATATGATGCCATGGCACAATCAGAACTTTTCCTCCAATGCTACAGATTAATCAAAAAAATTTTTTTAATTAAAATTAGATTAGATTAAAAAAAAAAACACTTCCTAGTTTGCTGAATGGAGGAAGAGTATTTCTTCACTTGTTCACTCATCCTGCCAGCATGAACCTGTTCTGTACACTAAAACAGCCTGACAGACGCTTAATCCTGGCCCTCCCTCTGCCTACCTAGCTGATGCATTATTATAGATTACAGAAGGGCGATAGCAAGACAATTTAGTTGAATTTACAAATAGAAGTTTTGCTATTCCATGACTACATAAGTGTATTAGTTTATGTTTTTTCAATGTCTATGTAATTTCAACCTAAAAAAAACTTTAGTAAAATAAAATGCAACCTAATATTGCTGTTTACTGTGTCAGAAAATGCTAATTGGTAAATTTCAAGTAATTACTACAGTGCAGTCTAAATAGACATACAGCATTTATTGCAAGGCAAAATACCTGAACATTGAACCATTCAGCAAAATTCTGCTGAAAAATGCATGTGCCTTTGTCTACAGACCTCAGTAGCTCCAGCTAAATTGTATACACACAAATAAGTGAGACACAAATAAGTCAGAGTAGTGAGTCACCTCTTCCTTTCCTTCAATCCCAAAAGTGACAAGTAGTTTCAATGATGGGCATTTTATATCAATGAATTATATATATATAATTATATATATATATATATATATATATATATATATATATATATATATTGTGTTTAATTAAAAACCCCAAAAACCCCAAAAATTGGACCCAATGCTATTATAGTTTCCCATTCTATTTACTCAATTCGAAGAAGGGAATTGGGAACTGCCAAGGGTTCTTCATACATGCTTGACAAATACGACTGCTATTACATTGAAAAGTTATTTGAACACTGTGAAAGCAATAAATCAGGTAAAACATGAGTTTACAGGGAAACTTTAAAGGGAAACTTTTTACACAAACAACTACCGTATGTATCTACAGTGTTAGTTTTGCAAATAATTACAAATTATTTTTGAAACTCTAGGTAAATTGGGAAAACCTACTGAAATTGTATCTGAGTTCTGTAAATGCAGTGTCAAAACATTCACTAAATCTAAAATCTATTGGAAACAGACCCTTACTGCTAATCTTTTAGGTATACCATTACTTAGCTGGAGTGTACATGGCCATGTGAATCAGATTTGGAGGTAACACTTTAGTGCCATTTCAGGGTTCCGCTTATGCTATAGTTTAGAGGCATGGGTTAGAAAATCTGAGAAGACAAGAGTTAATGAGGATTATTGAATAACACTGCACAAACTGTACTTTAAAATGTTTGTCAACCACACATCTCTGAGGTTTGTAATGCTCACTGAACATTTTGGTATTCAAAGCAAAAAAACAAAAATACACCAAATTTTAGGGTAGCAAACAAGAATACATCAGTATTGGCCAAAATAGGAACAGCCTAAGGATACAACAAAGTAAGAGTGTATGGCAATTTAAGCTAATTGTTTATACTTGTGCTGCAAGTTAATCAAATAATGATTAGCACATGTTCTGCTAGCACTAATCCTACTTGTGGAAGAACATCAATCCAATTTGCTTAATAAATCTTACAATACACAGTATAAAAGGTAATTCTGGCTTTTAATTATCAAACAATTTAAAAGTACCACAATATTCTAATATAGATTTTGTTAGCTGAGTCATTAGGTAAATATAAGATTAAAGGAAAAAAACTTTACATTGCTTTCCGATTTCAAATAAAAAAAACACATAGGACCTGCTTACTTTTAATGACAGGGGGTTTCTTCTGCATCTATTACTGGTGCTCATCTATCCAGCAAGATGAAGACCTTCATCAGAAAAACATTATTTTTTAATAGACTGTGAAGGCAGAGCTGTGACATACCAGAAACATTTGCCATGTGCAGGTTAAGGCATTCAGAAAGTTGAAACCTGCAATTGTCCATGGTCGTTTCCATGCATAAGCCACCTAGGCAAGTTGTCTAGGGTGCCATTCTGTGGCAGGCATACTATTTAGGCCCCCCAATATCCCATTTTAATGTACAGCGCTTCGTAATATGTTGGCGCTATACAAATCCTGTTTATTATCATTATTAATAATAATAATAATCCTTCCTACGTCTCAAGAATGACAAAAAGCCATTTCCTACACCAATTTGCAGAGCAGAGCAAGGAAGTATGATATCAAAGCACACCTCAGCATGCTAAAAAGTAAGAAAGTGCCTGTCACATCTGTTTTGTGCACTATAACCTAATGCACCTATTGCTTGCAATTGTTCTCCTGCATTATCCACCCTTTTGTATTGCACCCATGCCCTTTTCACTTTTTTTCCCCTCTCTCTCCACTCTATCTCTAATGTCCTTTTCTTTTTTTAATAGCTTTTACTCTACTTCCACTTGGCTTCCATATGTTCTCTTTGCCACCATTCTAGTCGGCACCAAAAGTAACATTTCTTCATGTGAGAGTGCTGTTTTCTCAAGTAGGTTAGTTATTTCACGTTAGTTTGTATAAGCCTGATTATTGGTGTTTTTTAATGGTTGTATTATATTAAAACATGCCATCCAATGTTTACTGTCCCAACCCTACATATAAGTTAGATACAAAAGTGCAATAGAAGCAAGTTGCAAGAACAATGTACACTAGAATCCAAACTTGTCCTTTTAATCTTCTTCTTTAAAATTGTTCCTGATCTGAACCTGCTGACCCAGGTGCTCACAAAGCTTGCCAAGAAACCTGAGATGGCATTATTAAACAGAAAGTGGGCCATTCCTACATTCAAAATACAGTTTGGTGAAACTATACAACATTTTTGCCTAGGTGAACGTACTGTATTAATCTCATATAGTGAATTTTGCCTGTTCACCTCTAGTACTTGGCTCAACTTTCATTATTGTAACAAGACTGGAATGTCATGAATGCCTTACTGGTTTTGCCACTTGTAAAGCCTGATGACAATCACATGAGTCATACAGGAAGCTAAAATATTCACTTGATTTCCCAGGACAAATGGGAAAGATAGGATTTTTAGACATTCTCAATACACTAAACACCATGATAATTCTGTTAAATTACCATTGCCTTTATTTACACAAGTAAAACGAGTCCATAAAACAAGACCAGAAATATGGTCACATGTTTAAACACAGAACAAAGAGATTGTACACATGTACTGCAAGAGGTGCCCATTAGTTTTATAGGCCAGTCTGGACATTAATCAATTGAAAATATTATCAATATATACCTGTATATAATTGAGAGGCCAGATAGTCTAGACTAGAACTCAACGTGTTTCACAGCAAACGATGAGCAGGTAATACATGCGTAACTAATATAAGTTAGATACTTTAAAAAAAAAGTGTGACACAACTTCAAAAGGGCTCTAGCAGGCAGGTACCAGAGACAAAACACAGGTAAGTCTCTGATTAAAGATAATGAGGACAGTCGATCCCATTAGGGAAAGTAAGAAAAGATAAACTGTGTGTTGTATGAAATGTTGCTTATTCTGTGTTTACTCTTTGTGGACTGTTTTTCCCATATTTACATTTTTGGACGGGCAGAATTTTGTTCACAGTTTTGGAACTTCCAACCAATCAACTCCAATAGAGTGCAAAACTAGCTTGTGTATAGCACTGGATATGATAGGATTTCTGCTTGGCATAAGGACTTACCGCTAGTTTCCCACACAGTTGTGTATTTCAAGTTCTCTGATGTAAAGAAAATTGCCTTTCACATGGCAAGGGGCATTTTTCATGTTAACATAAAAAGATGTATTGTATCTAAATAAAACAATCTGTTTTATTTGTATTTTTCTCTTTTTAGGTGCTTTCTTCATTCTAGAAAAGTCAACAGGTTGATTGTTGCCATTGCCATTATTTTGCAGGCCAATGCTGAATTATTTTTAGAGATATTTTTATTCCCCTATGTCAATCTGAATGACTTAATGACTGCTAATTTGATAATTATCAATTATAATTTATTAAAAAATCTGTCATGGCTGGTATTGACACATAAGGATATCCACATGTTCATCTTATTTTTGCTCTGGATGTAAATGTTCATACAAAAAAAGAAAATAGAATGACAGATTATCAGGACTGTAGGAACAGATCAGTAAATCACCAGAAATGCATTATTTTTCTCAACATAACAAACATCACATTCATTTAACCCCAGCAACCAGTTAGGCACAGCCTTTTATCTAAACCTTTCAATAGAAGAAATTTGTAATTAAGGTTGAACTCCCTGATCTCCACAATAAAAATGAGACTTTTCCTTTAACCTAATTATTATTATTAAACAGGATTTATATAGCGCCAACATATTACGCAGTGCTGTACATTAAATAGGGATTTCAAATGACAGACTAATACAGACAGTGATACAGGAGGAGAGGACCCTGCCCCGAAGAGCTTACAATCTTGTAGGTGCTACCATAGTTTAGGAATATAGTTAGTTTATTTATGGGTTTAATCATTGATTTTTGAATAAGCCGAATTGAATTTTGAATAATAATAATTTTTTTAGTCACATCCTTTTTTTTTGGCTACTTCACTGAACTGTGTTCCATAATGTGTTAACATTAGCAAAAGCAGTGGGCAGGATTGTGGGTGGGCATGTACGTCAGGGTTTTTTTTTTTTTATTTATTCTGCTTATTAGGAAAATAGTTTTGAAACATACAAAGGTAAAGAACAAGTGTACAACAAAGATACAAGGACATACTGACAGAGGATGTAGACAAAATCTAGACAACAGCTAATCACAATGGGTTATCATCCAATAGTTATTAGGGCTCAGAGGACTTGTCTACCATAACCCTTGATATGTGATAACACTCAAACCCAAAATGGGTAGGAGCAACAACTTCTAACCCTATATTAAGTGTGGAATAGAAAAATCTATTTCTCAGTTGCAAAGAAGAAATAGAAGAAAATCAAGAAAACAGATGTAGGGAAGATTTAGGCTGAGTTAAAGTGAAAAGGAGAAAAAAGAAAGAGAAAAGAAGAAACAAAAAGGAAAGGGGGGAAAGAGACGGGTTTACCGCTTTGATCAGACCAGCTATCAAAAGGAAGATTTTACTTAAGAAGGGAATTGAATCATGGAAATTCCATGTAGACCAACCACTCTGACCATGTCATGATAAATTTATCCTTGTGCCCATCATCCTCTGACATCAACTGTTCTGTATTCTGCACCAGCTCAACTCTTGTGAAAGAACGTGGTAAATGACACACACCACCCTAGGCTTAACCATCCTAACAGCTGTCAGGAATGGAATGTATACTAAGTTTATGTAATGGTGCGGTGAATGGGCAAGTAGATGAAAGGGCTCACGGCCTGTCAATCAATTTATAAAGGCAAATTGGGAAGGACAGACTTGGAATTTCTACAGCAGCAAAGCAAAGAGCTCTGTTGAATGAGACACATCACATGATTGTAATATATTTATTGAGGATGTTCAGAAAACTAAGGCCTATCAAGGAAAATCATCATTGCAATCAAATTATTTAATGACTGATTGGATAAAGGAAAAATGGACTTCAATGGAGTCAGCCTAATTTTTACCAAAATTGCAAGAATGACAGCAGCTTTTCAGAACCCAAATCTTTTTTTTCTTCAATTTTTAGACCTGATCCTTATCTACTTGAGGATACTAGAGAATGTATTATTTGCTACAATTACAGAACAGGTTTTGTACTTTTGCCTTTTAGCAGATTGGTTGTTTTAGCTTGTTTTTATATTGTTTAAAATGTTAATCCATAAATAAATTACCGGCATGTCACAATATACAGGAACAGTACAAATAATAAACAAAAAATAGAAAGACTAAAAACCTGTTCTTATTATATTACCAAAAGAACTTTTCCTAAATCTCACTACTCACTCAGACTGTAATTAGAGGTAGGATGAAGTTGGATGGTATAGAACAGTAGGTATACATACAAAAATGCAGAAAGCATACTGCTTACGCACCAGAATTTACACAATCACCTTATCTCTAAGTCCAGAAAGTTGATTCTGACTTTGAATGATGCCAAGTAAACTATAATCTGTAAAAATACCTTCACTTAATTTACACTGAGACATTGGTTAAAATGCAAGTATTCAGCATTAAAAGGTGTATCTAATGACAGTTCTGTTTTAAAGTGCAACAACAGCCAAGCATTTTTCTGTTTAGTTTTAAGACATGTACAGAAACAAAAAAACCCTGTCCATGTTTTTGTCTCAACAGGGTTAAAAAGAATTTGTGTCCATTCGAACTTGTGTGATGTGACTATGAATACATTTTTGTATGTTTGTGCAATACACCTTCTCTATGTACTTTGGATTGCAGAGCTATTCTTTGTAAATGGCACTCAAACACACTTTATAACACAGCGCAATGCATTGAAGTGCAACACAACACACCTGCCATGTATTATAGTGAACTGCCAAAAAATGGTCATGAAAATTTTTTTTTTATCTATTTCAGTGAGTTGGCAGCCCATTCATAATGAATTAGTGGCATTAACACAATGTACATTGATATAAAAATAAGAAAACTTTCCAAGAAGAGGGAACCAAAAATACTGGTTAACCCAGCATGTGCCTGGCCTGTGATTATAGGAACATTTAGAAAGACAGAGGAGGAACACAAAAGGCTTTTAAATGGCCCTCATTAGATAATCTAGCCGAATAAAAATATTATTTTATTAATTGCTACCATATACAATACCATATATACTTGACAATATTACACAATATAAAATGACACTTCAGTTTGCCAAACTTGTATTTATAAAGATAAGTGAAACAAAGGTGGTTACCCTTCCCGATGCATTTTGCCTAAGGCTTCATTGTGGGATTTTGGGGGGACAAAAAATACATTTTTTACATACATGCCTTAATGAGCATCACAATGAAACTGACGGCACAACAGAATGCTTAGACGTGAATAAGTCATCAGGAAGAGAACAGGAAGAGAACAAAAAATCTGTCAAAGAAAATGTCCCTTTGATTGTCAGCAGAACTGGAGTCTTCTTCAAAAGGTTTACCCCATCTCTTGTTCTGGTGACAAATGTAACAATTGGGATTTCCCATTGTTTTCTGTCCCATTGACAATGGTCACGAGAACAAATATAGAGGATTCTTCTCAATGATGACACATACAGATTATTTCTAAAACAGCTAAAACCAGGGGAATGTTGAAAGAGTAATGGAAATATACATGATATGTATTCAATCTGAAACAACCAAAAAATGTGGGGTATACATACAGCTTATATGATATGTCTTCCATTGTCTTCCTAACTAAATATTTTTCTGCACAGTGCAAAGTTTTTGCACTATTATCTAGAATGCTCTGAATAAATTTACATCTTTGAATTATGGTAACCACATCAAGAGCTAACACATATAACATGCACTGATGTACTACCATGCTATTCATTTTCATTGTGCTACCCTAATGCAAAACACATTAACACAAATCTAAATGGGTCTTTAAAGAATTGTGCCAAATAGGAAATGTTTAGTTTTTATTTGTTTTTTGTTTATGTTTTTTTATTTGTTTCTTTACAGAGGCTGCAAAGGCAAAGAATTTCATATCTATGTACCCATTCAAAAATGAACAATTGGTAATTGTGAGAATGCTCCTAAGGCAAAAAACATAGGAGATCTTTGGCTTGTTCACAAATCAAAAGTTTCCTTCAGTTTTCTGTTATATCAGAATTCTGTCTAAATAAAACAATGCTATCGTTTTGAAAAGTTAAACTAAGCTCTTTCCCTAACTTTAGATATATCCAATAAATATTGTTGTTGCTTTAGATTTAGTAGACTGAGCATTGTAATGATAAACACACATGCTTTATCTGGTATCTCAACCCGAGCTTGTGTGCCTCCAGTTTATTTTACCTTTAACGCTAATCCTTTTTTAAGAAAATATACTGCTTACCAAGACTTAAAGCAACACTTCCCCTAGTTGTACACTCATCAGCAGAAAAAAGTAGTCTGCTATGGCTAGGATAACGGATGGGGCCAAGGACAAAGTCTGCAAGAGGAGCCAGTAGGACGATGCCATGGCACGTTAATAGGGCAGTATGCCAAGGCTACAAGATTTAGGTAAGTATGAAGCTTTAGGTAGACAGGTATTATATGTACCCCATATCTACGCTGTGTAAAATTGTCAGGTATGGCAAAAAGCAATACAATAAATTAATTTTGCTTTAAAGGACAAATTTAGGCACAGCTATTTTTATGCGTTTTTATCTTGAATAAATAAAATTTGTAGTTTTTTACCTAGGAGTTCCCTGTACGCTCCACTGAGATAAGTTGTTATATACAATGGGAGTTGTACTGAAATTTTTATGCTGCATTGGAACAGGGTCTATGATGAACATCAGTTTCAGTGCTGTACCTCTGCCCCCTCCTTTTGCTGTGCCTTTTACAAAGCCAAGCTGCAATGTCATCACTGTACTGTACCTTGTAAATGGTAAAGGGGTGAAGGTACAATAGTGGAACTGCTGTTAATCATAGATCTATTACAATATTGGGAATATGGCTTACACTGAACATATCAGCAGTTCCTCATGAAGTTTAGAGAGAGTTCCTGAACTAATAAAATAGATTTAAAAAAAACAGATTTAAATAAGTTACAGATATAAGTAAGTAAAACTAGCTGAGCTGGGAGATGGGGTTTGACCTTTATTGTAAGCCTATGATTTTCCCATACACAGCCAAGCAATTAGTCTGGTTTAGTTCTTCATCTTAGGTAATACTTCTTATAATTACTTGGCTACTTCACTTAGTGGCTGGGTGCAAAGAAAGTAACAGATACTTTTGGGTATGTGGAGAATGTGACAACTCTGGACCTATTACCAACCATAAGAACTGTCAAATGGGGACCATCCATATTTCTGCTAAATCTAAGACTTGGATAATGGTTTGAATGAGGTTGGGTGTAGTTTACCCATCTCTTCTTGTATCAGCAGCCAAATGCCAAAGTGAAAAACCAAGAAAACCTGTATATGTGGTTCTGAAAAGGGGGGATTACACATTACATTGAACCTGTTGCTTTTTCCTAAATAATTAGAGCATTTATTGATTCAACAATATTCAGTAAAAAGCTTTGAGACATCAAACAATATTAGCATTGGTATAGAATTTTATATTCACCAAATGAATATAATGTGCTTAAACAAAATCAATGAATTAAAGGTAATACATTGGTCATTTCCCCCCAAAAATATGAACAGCCTAATGCTCATTACTGCAGGGTACTGTATTTATAATTTCCTGTTTCATTACTCTGGGCTAAATCTGTGATGCATAAAAGCACAGGAACGTTGGGGAATTAAATTAACAAAGGTTAATACAGTTAAATAGTAAATGGGAAGCTCAGGCAGACAATTCTGTACTGGATTAAATAGGTCACAATGAATATATTTGAATAGGTTCCACATACAAAAACTTATTAGCCTAATGAATGCAGCCTCCTGCTTCTGTTTACTGATTTACTGTGAATTCTTACTGTGGTCCATAAGTGAAGAAAATATTAGAAAATTGGAAAAACACTAAACTGTCCGACAACTTATAATCACAATTCTTTTGTGAACACCTAACTGAAAAGTAAATGCTACAAAGACATTGGCAATAATAGACCAAGAGACACATACTTCATATGGGCCCACTTGTGGTCTTAGCAGGGTCTTACCTTATGTGCTGCCACTATGTAGGAAGACATGGAGGAAAGGGTTGTTTCTTGCTTCATTAAAGTTCATTGTTTAAAGTATAAAACAGCACAGGGGTCCACTGATCAATGAACGAGAAACCTGACAAACCAGACTGTCTTGTCCTGGATACCTGGTGACAATATACACACCCAGCGGTTCAATGTTTGCCTGCCAGTGACACAGGTGAACAGTTTGTAAACGCCCCGTGCAGCCTTCTCAGTGACATGCAATGAACAAGGTAAAATGTAACAGGAAGTCTGCCTACTCTTTTTTTATACAAACATGCATTGTCCTCTGTGAGCACAGCTGATACACACTCAGAAACCATACCTAAAATTATCACTTATCTATGCAAAAATTGGAACATAGCCATGCAAGGTTTCTCTTGGAATAGTGTCATTTTACTACAAATACTGCAAGTAATAATAATAATATTACACAAACAAAAAGTCTTTGAACAAGAAGAAAGAATCTGATTAAAGTATAGAACTTCTTTCAATATTGTTATCATGTAATACAGAATTGCTATAACTATGTTAAAGATTTGTCTGCCGGGTCTGTGCATAAGTAAACTGTACAGAAAGTTCCAATTCCATGTGGACTATAATATGCTGCTTTCTATAAAGGTTGATGAAAATTAAAAGTGTAAACCTTTATTCTGTATAAATGTGTACAGTTGATATCATTAGGTACTTTTATTCTTACAGTGCCTCTGGACCCCAAACAATGTAAATAATGCTATTTTGATTTGTCCTATACACCAAATATTGTAAGGGTGGGGGTGTGGCATGCTTAAAGTGTATGTAAGTGTATATATCTGAAAAAAATACTGCTATAAACCTTGTGATTTGATAGCGCCCAGCATTCTCAGGCTTTGGAAAATGTTACCACTTAGTGAAGTGGTCCCCAATTTTTTTGCATCACCGACCGGGGGAAAGGAGGGTATTCTTCATCGGCTGCAGTCTTCGCAGTGACAGGAATGATCTGTGCCCTCTCTCCTGTCTTTTTATTTCAGCAAATCATGCAATCCGGCTTATGTGATTGGCTGGAGAAAAGGACAGGAGATAGGACACATACTTCCCGCCTCAACAAAGACCGCAGCCTAGGACACTTGGTTTGGCACAGCTCATGGCCGGCTGGTTTGGGACCCCTTAGTCTTCTGTAGAGTTAGTAAAATGTGTGGCTATTGTTTCACTGGAACATGGGGTGTGTTACACATAACATAACAAGGTTAATGAATGCAGCAACAACATCCAACGATTGGTAAATTCTAATATACAACATTCTTGGCTTTAGTTACAAATTAGTTCCCCTACTTCATAAGGTGTAACTGTAGAAACCTCTGCATTTCTCCCAAAGATTTGCTCTCTGCACACACTATGTATAATATTGTGATGATGTCACAACTACTTTTACAAGGTAATACTTTGATTTGCACAAGAATATGGTGCACACAAGTGGAATTTATATCCTTTCAATCTTTTGAGGAATATCAATAAATTAAAACTAGGCCCAATGTTCAGGTCTATTGTAAAACTTCACAGTTTTTTAGATGTAGAATTAAAAGAAAGGTATTTATTTTGTATACAGTAGTTAGGGGTGCCATTTATGCTACAGAAGCACAGCATTTTAAATCATTTTTGATAAGTAGCAAACATTCATGTGATTGTCAGATTTGTTGATACTTGCCTATAGTAATTCACTAATGACTTTGGATTGTTTATCTAGACACAGAATTCCAATATGGCTTAAGCAACTAAATGTAAACTAGAAAACATCTCCATTTCCTAATGTACAATGCATTTTGTACGAGAATATGGAAATATTTTATGTAAACAACAAGCACAATATTCTATTTAAAAGTTGCTGTCCCTTCTTACATCACTTTGCTAAAAACTTTAAAAAAATAATTCAGGTTTGTATATTTAAAAAAATAAAAAACTAAGTTATAGTTATGATTACTGATAAGTATTTCTTGATGGTGAATAAATGAACAATTACAAAGGTAACTAAATATTGGTTATTACCACTAGGTAATAATATTGTAGATATTTTCATAATATACTTTAGGAACCCCCTCCATGAGAAGCTGTGTTCCGGGCTGTATCCTGGGAAAGCATTGCTGCTTTATCACATCTAAAGCACATCATTACTGAACAGCCACAATTATATCTTTCTTGTCTTGCTGGTTTTAGTGGATGTTCTTTGCAGCAGCACTCTGGATGATAGATGCTGGGGATGATTTACCAGGGCAGTAATTTGTTCTCTTCTCTAGAAAAAATGCACTTGTCTGAAACAGCCAGTGAACAATAGAAGCAATTTCTCCTAATATGATCATATGTTTGAAGTGAGTGCAAATCATTTCTCCTCTTTAATTTCATTAGGTTTAAGATTCCTAATAATTCATATTTATTTTTTAATTCTTTTATTTTAAAGTCACAAGTTTTTTTTTTTTTAATAAAATAAGCTATTTTACTTGTTGTTTTATTTTTTTTCAATTCCGACTGCAGTGTTAATGTAAATCTGAACATTTAAACTTATGAAAGTGAAACTTCAGGCAAAATCACAATCTCAGCAATATATGCCCTGTGTATATATATTCCCTACCTTTGTCTAATAGCTGCAGGCATCCCCAATGTGCTCAGCTGAACACCATAGCTTCCCTGTAATAACTGTAATGCCATGAAATAAAAATGGATTCCCTAGATAGCTACCTATTGAGCTACCATGTATTGTGACGTGTAATATTGTTGAAAACCATTATTTGATCGGGTTATCAAAAAAATTGCCAGGCCCAACCCAGACTACTAAAAAACATGAAAAATGCCCAACAAACAACTACATTTAATGTTGCCACTTGGTTAAAACCTGGTCACAGGGACCCTTTGCCAAGCCCACACACCAGGGTTTCTGGTTAGTTTGAGAAAAATTTAGACACATAATTCCTATATGTCCTAAGCACCTAAATGTAAATTAGAAAACATCTGCGTTTGCCCTAATGTAAAATGCATTTTGTAAAAGAATAAGGAAATAATTTATGTAAACGATAAGCAACAAGCAGCAGGGAAAAAGAGAATGTGGGAAGCCTACTACTTCTATTTCCCGAACCAATAGCAATGCATTAGTTAAAGCGTACCTAAACTCAGAATTTTCACTTTACATAAAAGGGTAGTCAACCCTTTTATGGGTTTTTAGGTAAAAATTCTGTTGTCTGTTTTTTGTGCAACACCCTTTTAAAAAAAAAAAAGTGCAGCACTGCCCCCTATTTCTCTATCGCCTTGGTGATCGAGAATGAATAGGAGTGCAGAGCCTCCCGGGATACCTACGTCACACATCTCAGGAGGCTCTTGGGTGCTCCTTCTGCGCATGCCTGAGCATTTTAGGCATGCACAGAAGGACCCCCTTTGTCAAAAGGAAAAAAATTCCCGATCGCACGCATGTGCAGTGAGATTGGCAAGTTTTTTTCCCATCTACACCGCACGATCACTTGCCTGGGTTGGGTAACGTAGGAAGAAGAAACCGGAAAAAGAGAAGATGGAGGCGCCGGCCTGAAGACCAATGCCGAGACAACGTGGGACCTGATAGAAGAGACCTCGGGAAGGATCGGATGGTGTTTTGTTTTTGTTGTTATAGGGTACTTTTGAGTTTAGTTCCTCTTTAAGTATTTGTATCTAGAAAGTTAATCTAGGTGGTTTGTTCTCTAATCATCACTCTCATAGTGTGACGTTGCTAGAAATCCAGTACAAATTGTTTTCTAGGCAGAGTTACCTCATTACCACAAACATTGTTTAAGTGTTTAAAGTCCTAGGATAGCATGCATGCCACTATGAAAGGGAATGACAAACCTTGTGAAAAAATGCTTCAGGCAATACCCGGCTATGATTTGCTAAGACATAGCTTATCTTCTGCATACACAGAATGAGAATGTTTACCTAGAGTTCTGCGTGATCAGTGAAGTAATCTTTCAGTTTCAAGTGCACAGCTTTGGGTTGTTTTCTTACTTGGCACTAGTTGTAGGTACGAAGATTTATTCACTGGATAGAGCAACTTTTCTCAACCAGGGTTCTGTTAGACCTTAGGGTTCCTCCAGAAGTTGCTAGGGGTTCCTTAAACAATGGACAGTATGTGGCTCCCATGTCAGCTTCAGCGATAACAATGATCTTTTTGGCTATCTGAAAGGACGACATTCTTCCGAATGGCCAACAATGTAAGATGCATTCTTCCTTCCTGAAGGCACACTAATGTACTGTAAATTGTAAATATAGATGGGGGTTCCCTGAAGACCTCAAAGTTATTTCAAGTGTTTCTCTCATGTTATAAAAGTCGAGAAAAATTAGGATCGAGAAATAGGATGCTGATGGCTAACCTGGTAAACACAATATCATCTGTCGTAGAAATCATTGTATCAGGACAAAAAGTAATGGAAAATCTAAATTTTTCGACCCAACTGGACAACCTGAAAAGGAAACATTACATTACATTAATTATATTTTTTTAAATCACTGGTTTGCTGCAACTCATGTTGTAAGCAGCAGAGTGCTGCCCTAGTAAATGACCTCTTTGGCTACATTAGTTAGGCAAGAGGTAAAAGATTCCTGGAAATTTAATATGCAGCATACTATTTTATAGTTGCAAAGAGTAACATTTTAGGTAAATGGCAAAATATCAGTATACTGGGCAGTGAGTTCACCAGCTATATATAGTGGCGGGTCTATAGGAAAGTGGGGGACAGCTGAGAAATCTCCATCAGGTCATGATAGAGTGGAGCATTGTATTTCTAAATAACCCAGCATTTAGACAAAGTAGGAAGTCTATAAATCTACTATAAGTATTTTTAATTCCACAAGCTTGTGAACTAAATACACAGATATATCTTTTTGGGTGCAAAAATATTTCTAATTCCGGTTTTGTCATCCCAGAAATCCTACCAGACTGGTCAGCCAGGTTCCGGAGCTGTTTTTTTTTCTCCACTGAAAGCCAAAGTAATACAGTTTAGTCAAGGCATGCGAGTGGACAGTAAAATAATAGCAGCTCAATGATGACATCAATCTGTGTGATCTACTATAATATACATGTGCTATGATTTGTCCAAAGTTCAGTCCGTGGGCCAAAAACTGGCCCACACAGCCTTTTTGGTTGACCAACAGGGAGTGTCTGCAGACTGACACCTGATATACAACAGCTCAATGCTTGTTAATGTCATTTGCAAACAAATCTGGCAAAGAAAGCCTTATAATTACTTCCTCAACCTGGAAAAAGTGTGATCTACAGCAGTGGTCGCCAACCTTTCCGACCTCACAGACGACTACACATTTTAAATCCTGCTTATGTAAGCAGAGCCACGTGTCACTCAAAGGTAAAGAAACTTCCCCCAGAGTGACGTCATGATGTCAGAACCGCCCACTCTCCCATCGCAGGCTCAGACCTGCTTGCTAAAAATCCCGGGGGAGGGACAGACAACAAAAGTTGTGTCCATACGGGGGACATAATCAGCGGGGTCAGGAGAAAGACCCTGCTGGGGGTGCGCACCGGTCAGGTAATTTTTCTGCGGACCACCAAAGTTTTCACGTGGACCACTGGTTGGTGACCACTGATCCACAGCAGAGTTTGCAGAGGAAGTGAGCATTGAGAGACTTCTAGTGCTGGCTTTGCCTACAACTTACAGCAGCGAGCTATGCACTGCTGTGTATCATGTGGAGTGGTCTGAATGGTTCAAATGTAACAGGGTACTTTTTTAAAAATCTGCAAACTGATTCCTGAAATAAAGAGGTTGGATAACCTTGATTAGTCATCAGTCTGCTGCTCTGTCATTGTCCAATCACAGGCTGGGGGTGGGAACTGAGTAAGCTGTACTGGTTAGCTGGAGAAAAAAAAAAGTAATTTAGGAAGTCTGCTTCAACTTAAAGAATGGATGGAGTTTTTTGTTCACCCTTTCCATCTTTTGGCAGTCTTGGATACTCTATGTATTGCATAATATTATTAAGTTAGTTTTAGGAACACCAACATTGAGGATTAATTTGTAACTTGCATACAACTCTGCCATCATTTTTTTTGCCAAACTACAAATAAAGAATATAAACTAGCAGTTATTATTAAATTGTGAGACATGAGACAAGTTACAATTATTATGTATTCAAAGGTTAGAGTCATTTTGAATCTACTTGCAGATCTTGAACCTGATAATTACCAGTGATCTTAGATAATATTTCTGAAGTCTGTTTTCTGAGGGTGGTGCAGGTTTGTGTATATTATAGGCTTTGTATGCAGCTAAGCGGTAAATAGTAATGTTTAGCAGCGAAGTGACTCATACATGCTGTAATTCCTATGGAAAATAGGCAAAAATGTTGGCTTGACAAAATTGCAGCCACGTTTGTACATGAAAGAAACATGCAAACTGTAAAACTCCTATTTTTTCTAATGAAAATATTAGTATTGTGCTATATATAGTGTATACACACATTTATCAGCCACATTTTAATGTACCAGAACCCCATTTTGCTTTTAGAACTGCTGTAATTCTTTGTGGCAGAGATTCAACAAGGATCTAAAATGGTTCCCACAGATTTTGGCCTTTCAATGATTTCAATTCCCCATTTCACCATATCCCAAAGGTGCTTTATTGGCTTGAGATTGGCTGTGGAAACTCACTATCATGTTCTAGAAACCCGTTTCAGATGATTTGAGCTTTGTGACATGGTGCGTTATCTTGCTAGAGGTGGCCAGAAAGGGGTATAAAGGGATGGACATTGTCAGCATCAATATTAATGTGGGCTGTGGACTTTAAATGATGTTATGGGGCCCAAAAAAGGCCAAGAAAACTTTTGTCAATTTTACCACCAACAACATTAAGCCCGAACCATTGATACAAGGCAGGATGGATCCAGGCTTTCATGGTGTTGATGATAAAGTCTGACCCTCACAGCAGAAATCAAAACTCATCAGACCAGCCAACGGTTTTTCAATTTTCTATCCAGTTTTGCAGAGCCTATGCATACTGCAGCATCAGTTGCTCAACTGCTTTTCTGCATACCTCAGTTATAACGATTGGTATTTGTGTTACTGTTGCCTTTCTCTCAGCTCGAACTTGTCTTGTCATTCTACTTTGACCTCTGTCAAAAAAAAAATGGCTCACTGGATATTGTTCCATTTTTTTCTCACCATTTTCTGTGGGATAACTGTGAACATCCTAGTATATCAGTAGTTTCTGAAACATACTAAAAAATACTCAGACCAACCCTCTTGGCAACAACAACCATGCAATGTTAAAGTCATTCAAATGACCTTTTTTGGGCATTCTGATGCTCGGTTTGAACTTCAGCAGGCTATCTTTACAATGTCTATATAGCCAAATGCATAGGGCATGATTAAAGCTGTCCAAGGCTGGGAAGGATACACTTACATCAGTAAAGCTGGGTGATCCAGCAAACTTGAAATGAATCTGGTCCAGGATTGAAAACATTTGCTAAATGGCAAATTACTTTAACCACCTAAGCGTTACACTGAGGTCTAGATTTCTGTACCAAAAGTGATCCACTGTTTTTCATGAAATTTTTTTTAAATTGTAGACCTGTAACTTACAGAAATATGTCCGAACAGGGGTTCTAGTAGATAATATGAATATAAA
>NC_092858.1:129560755-129580765 GCF_032062135.1 Pyxicephalus adspersus
AAGTAAGGATGTACAAAATCTCGGGCTTAACCATCCTTGCAGTTTTTTTTTGCCCGAGCGAAGGTCGGGCTTAACTGCAAGGAGGTTAAGGAATCAATTCCAGGTTTGCTGGATCACCCAGCTTAACTGATGAAAGTGTATCCACTCCAGCCTTGGAGAGCTTTAATAAATCAGGGTCATCAGGACCTAATATGGTGGCCAGTGTGTAAATGTATGTATGTATATATAATATATATGGCATGCATATGTATAATCAAACACATTTCTACCCTGGCTGTTTATCTGTTTAACTATATCTGTTGAATTTAAACAGAAGTCATTAAAATTTACACAGTATTTTTAACATTTTAAACTATTGGAATCCTTGAATTATCATGTCAGTAGTATATTATTACATTATCAGTAGTTAAAAAACCTCTACAACCCGGGCTTTAGGCCAATCAGTCAATGCATTAAGAACAAGAGTGAAGGAATATATAAACAGATAATGACACTCAAGCAATTATTGCATGTGACAGCTACAGCTATATTATCTGCCTACAGAATCATACTGAAGCTGAACTGGATAAATCTAACAGATTTACTAACTACCACTGAGTCTCCCCCGCTATGAGCACTGAAATATGTATGACTGACACAGTCTTTGTGTGTAAAGTGCTTTCCTACAGCTACATGTGTTTCCTGTAAGCAAAACAGAATCTGTGCTTTTTTCCAAGATACATATATAAAAAGATTTGCTTGGTTTGATTCTGTTTTCCAATACATACACATATGTACAAATTAACATATTATTAGAAAACCTAACCTAAAGAAGACATGATATTAAAAATGTTAAAATGAACAACTGTGCAGCTTAATTTTTTTACAGCAATATTGATTTTAATAAAAAAAATAATTTAAACCTTCAAAGTTCAGCATCAACAGTCTATTGGCAGGTGCAAGCATTGCTGCAAATTAGGTTTTTCAACTCCTAAGAAACATCAAAGGTTTAGACACATAGACCACACATAGCACAGTAGGCTGCCAGGGAAAATGACCCAGTCAGCAGCTAAACCATACACACTCTTGTTAATATAAAAAATGTATACAACGCAGGAAGCAGAACTGTAAAGCACAGTACAGCTTACACTGTGTGGAAGTCAGGACTTTGTAAAACAGAGAGATGTGTACAGCAGCAATTATAGTAGCAAGTAGCAATTATTATAACATAGAGTCCTTTAACCACCTGGGCGTTTCACTGATGTCTAGATTTCTGTACCAAATGCAGGACAGTTTTTCATGAATTTTTTTTTTAAATTGTAGACCTGTAACTTACAGAAATATGTCCGAACAAGGGTCTAGTAGATATCATGATTATAAAAAAAAGTTTGAAACACACAATCATGTAAAAAAAAAAAAACATTTACTTTTAATAAAATTAAAGAAAAAAAAAATCAGCTTAAACAAGAATGCATAAATAAATCAAAAATACTGAAAATACTGAAAAAGCAATAACTCTGTATATTGTAAAGTACTATATTATTCTAAAATACCTCCCTAGTGTGGTAAATTTTAACACAGGGGGCCACACAGGAGTCCAACGCCACATTCAGGGCAGTGGAACCGGGTTTCCTTCCGGATTTTTTTCCCGTCCTCCCCTCTCTTGGAGCAGCACACCACACACATTCTTGTGTTTTTGCTTTCTTGGGGTTGGTGGATTGTGCTCCGGAAAATGACGAGCACTCAGACGTAGCGGGTTCACTGCGTATGAAGCACGTCGTCCATGTTGATGTTGATTTGCATCCTCTTCTGGTGTTAGGTGTTTCACACATATAGCTTCACAGATTTTCCATATGAATTCAGGGTGGGGTACAGGCCTGTCATTTTGTTTTTTGAATAGAATGTATGCATTCCACAGACACTGTTCCCCTAGATGGCGAAGGATTTTTTTATAGTACTTTCTCTGTTGCTTTCTGACCGCTGGATAAAAAGTCATGGCCTGGTCGGCTCTGTCAACACCCCTAATCGTGCAGTTGTAGTCGATGACTACCTGGGGCTTCTGAACGTCATTCCCATTTCTTGTTCTGGTTTGAACACAGTGCTCATCATGCAGACATCCTTTTTATCACGCCATCGGAGAGCCATCATCTTTCTATTCTGCCAGGCAACTTTATCCCCAGGCTTGAGCTTTTGTGCAGTGAAATTGGCTGGCAATTCACGCCGGTTAGCCCTAACAGTTCCGTAGGCATCTGTTTTGTTTTGTATCAAGAACTCGTAAAGCTCAGGGGACGTATAAAAATTGTCTGTAGTAAGACAATACCCTTGGTTCAGCAAAGGCTCAATAAGAGACAGCACAGAAGATGTTGCCACTCCAAAGGAACTAAATCTGGGATAAAATTTTGTGCCTTTGCCTTTATATATGACTGAGTTCCAGATATTTCCAGATTTGGATTCGCACAGCATAAAAGACTTGATCCCAAACTGTGCCCTCTTGGACCCTATGTACTGCACCCAGCTCAGTCTCCCTTTATATGACATCAAACTTTCAACCACACTAATGTCCCTTTCTGGCACAAAGCAGGTTTTGAAGTTGTTGATAATCATTGTATAAACCTCCCAAATTTTATTTAGCTTGGGGGCAGGATGGGTGGTCTCGTCAAAATCATCATTGTTGGTAAAATGTAAAAATTTCATGAATAGAGTAAATCGATATTCAGGCATAACCGTGCCAAAAAAAAGGGTGGCAAGCAGTTTGTTGGTGGACCAGTACCACTTCTGCAGGGGTTTCCTCACCACCCCCTGGAGAATAACAAGGCCCAGAAAAAGACAAATATCTTTTTGGGTGACCGGTTCCAATTTCCGGGTTATGGACAAGCTTGCATGTGGAGCAGCCAGCTGTTGCGCTGCATATCTGTTTGTCTCTTCAACTATTTTCTGAATGACTTCGCCATTCAGAAATAGCTCCAGGTAGGCCAGTGGGTTGTGCTCACAGTGCACCTTCAGGTCAGGCACCCCAGTAAATGGAAACCTAGGGGGCACAGGCTGGCCCTGACGGGTGTCAATCGCACACCAGGTACGCACATCACTAACCTCCATAGAATCACTTTCACTTGCGGTCTCGGTCTCAGACTCCAATGAGAGGTCTCCAGGAGCTCCATCACTATCAGTGGACTCCACAAGTGACTCCAGATCGTTCTCCCTGTCTGTCTGAGCAGGGGGTGATGTCCGGGTCCAGGCAGAGGTCAGGGCAGGCGGCAGGCTGAGATGTCAGAGTCCAAGCAGAGGTCAAAGCAGGCGGAGATGTCAGAGTCCAGGCAGAGGTCAAAGCAGGCGGCAGGCAGAGATTTCGGAGTCCAGGCAGAGGTCAAAGCAGGCAGCAGACGGTCAAAGTTAGGCAAAGATCAGCAAAGGTAAGAGAAGACACAGTGTTACACACTAGCCATCCAGGGAATAACTGGTAATTTTTAAAACTTTGTGTATTTGTGTTTGTTTTGTATTATTTTGTATTTGATTGGATATGGGAGTTTGTATCCAATCCAATACAAAATGTGAATTTGAATTTCCCAGTTATATACTTTGTATTTATTTTATATTATTTTGTATTGGATTGGATACATGAGTTTGTATTCAATCCAATACAAAATCAAAGTTTGAATTTGAATTTCCCGCTAATGGGCACACGCGCACACGACGTCATCACACGCCAATGTAGACGTGAACACCGACGGAAGAAGAAGCCGACGGAGAAGACAGGCACCCGACCCTGGAGAGGGAGATCGAAGCTGGAGAGGGAGATGGACGCTGGAGAGGGAGATGGACGCTGGAGAACGACGCTGGAGAACTCGGATGGAACAACAGAACACGGGATGATCACAGCGGCACCAGTTAAGAGACGGCTTTTAACCACCTGAGAAAAGTTCGGGTTTAACACTTTCTGCAAGTGTTTTTACCCCCAACCAAGGTCGGGTTAAACGCCCGGGTGGTTAAACAGCTGAAAAAAACAGTAACATTGGTGGTTAGTGGAAGAAAAACACCCTAACAGTAGTGTTAATGCAGGGAAATGGTAGTTAAAGTGTACCTGAACTCTCGATGTATGTTTAAAAAAAAAGTACTTGTATGTCCCCCACTGAAGCCAAATTAGCTACATACCAGTACTTTAAAGTCCTATTCCCACCTACTTCCTGCATGCACACTTGGTAGTCTACAGGATAGAAGTGTACCTATTTGTCAAATGTGACTTCAAATAGGTAAAGTAAAGGTATTTGTATGTTCTACTTTAGACAACGATTAGATATTTACATTTACCATTTGTTTGTGAATTACCATTCCTGGGATATTACTACTTCCTGTATGTAGATGGACATCAAGTCTCTGGCCCTGATTCATCAAGCAAAATCGGAAGCTCGCGCATTCGTATTCGCGATCCGAAATCGTAAGCCGTCACGCAATTCAGCAACTGAATGAGCTCGCGGCCGGAGCCGCGCATCTCCGGCAGCTTTACACTGGTGAGCTTGCATTAAAAGTCACTGTTCCCCTAAAAAATCATTCTTTCTAATGGCACACATAATACCCTGAGCCCAAAAAAAAAATGTTTGTGCTGTTCAAATGTTTAAAACATGTATGTGCGCTAAAAAAAAGCATATTTTAAAATCACTCATTTCTTTTCTGGTATGCAAGAGTTAACCGAGTTCAACTCCTCTACATAGGCGCCTATATAATAGCTTTTGATGCCTGATCGGAGAAGCCGCTCGCGGGTCAATCCCGCGACTATCTTGCGACTGACCGCACGCGAAGCCATCGGACCAGATTTTCCCACAAAAGTCACAAGCACACACACGTTCTTTTGTTTGCTTGTTATGTATTTTTGTGTATAAATATATATATATATATATATAAATATATATTTATATTTATTTATAATTATTGTAGGATATAAATAAATAAATACATATATATATATATATATATATACACACACACAAATACATAAAACAGTGGAAAGTAAGAACACGTGTACAAGGCAACGCTTGAGTGTACAGAAGACTAAGGCTAGGTTTACACTTCCAGTGAGGTTGTGGTGCGTTCACCGCTTCCTTATGCCAGAAACCATGGCAGCATCATAGGGAATAATTAGGGATGGCAGTGAGTGGTACTGGTTCTTTCAGAAATGGCAATGCCATGTGAATGTTCAAGCCACACGTTAAAAAAAAATGTTTATCACTGCTAGGTGCCAGGGAGAAGTAATGGGTGCTAACTTCTTGTCTTTTTCAGGCATTTGCAAATGTCTTTGTGTTTTTTTTTTTTCCTACAATGCTTTTTTAGTTTCTTAGCTTAAACCCCAATTTACTCATGTAACTTTTTTTTAAAAAAAAACTTTAAAAGGAAAAACTTGCTTTTATTTTTAATTTTTCTGTAAAAACTGACAGCTATATCTAAATAACTACTCTGTGGTAGTGCCCAGGTTCTCGTTACTCATCTTGTATACATGTATTTGTAAAGCTAAATTTTAACATCTGGAGGATTTTTCTCGAACACTTTTTGAGATCAGGTCTGCATCGCACTGACACATAGAAATATTGGGATGTTAAATAAAATTGGAATTTAGGTCAATCTATTTGCAGTCACTAACATTTTATATTATATGGAAAACTTTAATGTAATTTGAAGAGTCATTGGTAATCTTTACTCTTTTTTAATCTCTGCAATCCCATCTGACTGTTTACTTTTTAAAATGACAGTTTCAGAGGTGTACCTAGTATATTTTAGTCTCAGAAAGGAATAATTTTTAACCCCCACTGCAACCCAAAAGAATAGAAGGTGCAGTGCAAAGCTTGTGTATAAAGCACTGGGGCTCTTTATAAATGTGCTTTGTATTGCCATACTACTGCTTTTAAAATGTGCTTATGTCTTTTAAGATTAAGGTAAAACTGCTTAAGAAAACAGTAGAAAATAAAGAACCACATCACAAACCCAATCACATCTATGCATTCTTCATCAGGTTCCAGATTGGCTGTGAAGTGTTGCGTAGATAAAAAACTAGGTTTTGACTAGAAGTAGTTAGTTTCAGCTGTTCTTTTTCCATAACAAGTCCATTTAAATGTGATTAATTACTACTAGCTACACCAAGATCTTGACTAATGGGAACCTTTATAGGCTAAATGGTGTGTGTTAATTCTGTTCATCGAATCATCCTAAACAGAAGGAAAGGAAAGTGACGGTATCGCCTACATAAGCAAATACTATTCAAGCTAACAAGAGTTTTCCATTAGTTTCAGTATTTAAAAAAGCCCCCAAACAAAAGACAGTCTTTTTCTTTTTAAATTTTAAACTCAAATTAGAAGAATTTTATATGAAGCTTATAAGGAACCTCATCAGGGAACAAACATTGGACAGCCACAGATCAGAATAACATATACTGTGGGATGGTTAAAAATGCATGAAGCCAAACAGTTGTCCATCTAGAAGGCTCTTTTATATAAATTCAATGCAAGGCTGCTCTTTTATGCCATTTAATAAAAGATCAGAGTTACAAAAACAGCTGAAGAAACAAACAGAATCTGGGTTAGAAGGATTCATTAAAATTAAATTTTGTTTGATTAAATTGGAGTAATTCTGTTTTATTCTTCTTATGCTGTGCCCTTTATTGGCTTCTTATCTACCAGATGCAAGCCAATGTTGAACTAACATTACTGCAGAATGATTTAATGGAGGAGAGAGGCTGGAGAGACCAGATAGTGGCTGATGTCTGCCACTTCTCCGAGGTGATAATGCATTAGCACATCAGTAGCTCTGTCATTACAGTTTAGTAGTCAGAAGAGAGCTGTTTTACTAGCAAACCAATGTATTCCATGTGCCAGTTTTATCAGTACTTTCAGAAAATGCAGAGCATTACCAGTAGTTCTGAGCTAGAGCACCTGATAATTGAAAAACATAAAGCAGAAATATGCTACGCTGTTCCAAAATGAAAATCTATTCAGTGGGATAGAAAAGCATTGTAAGGGTTACCTAATTTAAATGTACATCTCCTCAATGTATGTTTGTTTTCAATGCTCCTTGTGACCCCTTCATGATCACAAATGTACCACAGGTGCCAAATGAACTGTATTTCTGGCACCACATGACTTGGTCATTCAACCTCAAGAACATTTTTAAAAGCACTCTGGTCAAAGTGCTTGTTGCAATCTAACCACAAACATACAGGACCTATTGATTAGGTCATTGAGTTTATCATTATGTATATAGATACATCAAAAATGTTGTTTGCTAAAATTTCCATTCTGTTGAAATCCCACATTTATCAATATGCAAATAGGTACATTTTATAATGCAATGCTAATGTTGCCTACTAACAAGAACAGAACTGTAATTATAAGATGGGGTCCACTTTTTGATGCAGTCATTTTATGACTCTTTATACATCATTTCCTACCTAACTTACTGTTGTAAATTAAGGAAATACTAAAAATGTGCGTGGGTCCTGGCCTTCAGGGTCTGGGGGTTAGAAACCCTGCTTTCGGATGTCCTAACAAATGCGTCTGACAGTTTAAACAATTGTTTGATGAAAATCATAAATTTATAAGTGAACTTAAACAGTATGATTAATTATACATTTTATAATAACTTTTATTATTTGCTAAACTTCCAGCATGGAGCATGCATTAAATGTAAGTCACATGGCCCCCACATTCCAACAACCATGCCCATGTGCTCTCCTTCCTGAAACATTTTTTGCTGCAGCACTTCCTATAGATCACATGGCCACCCTCAGTCATTCCTTTCTTTCCACTAGTGCTGGTTGGTAGCAGACAATACAAGGTGAGTTACAGTGGGGCTCCATTGGACCCTGCAAGGCAGCTGTAGCCACCCACAAAGGAACGAGAGACATAAGTGTTCTTTGAAGAATGGAATTTCAAGCAATGCTCAACAAGGAAGAGAACTGGTAAATTTGGTTAGTACTGAGAACAACAGCATTATATTAAAAAATGTATGTGAAACCTAACAGATAGCATGTGAGTTTAGACAATAATTTAGAAAAGAAAAAACATATAAAAGAAAACTAGTGAAAAATTATTTATTTATTGTATCTATCTAATTAAATAAGTCATCTGTTTACTAGAACTTTACTGAAGAAACGTAAAAAAATTCACCCAAGGAGTCCACATATCATATAATTAATGTCTGGTTAGCAATTCAAAGGGAATATTTGCAGTTTATGCCTTCTGGTTTCATTTTGTTATAAATCCATGCAGTAAAAGCGTCCATTGACCTTGGAGATCGCTCATAAAAGTGCTGAGAATACATGACAATACATGAATACATGACAAGGAAAATAAGATGAAGAAAAAATATATTTTCTGATGTTTTTGTGCAAATACTGTCTTTTTTTTATCTTTATTAATTGATTTAGGGTCCTTTTTTTGCAGATGTCACATCTGTTGTCTTTTTCTGAGCTGTGTGTAAAGCAAGGAAGAAAAAATGTAACTGTGTAAGAAACAACAGATGGGTTTACCAGAACACGCATGCCTTGTAAAATACAGTTTAGGTTCCTTTCCTGCAATCAATCAGAGATTCACTGTTATGTCCCAGCTGTGCCTAACAACAACTAATTGGTTGCTGGGATGGAAGTACAGGAAGCCAACACTAAGCTCAATAAGATACTAAAGCATCATACTACACCTAAGCGTCTACATTTAAATACAATTTTAAAACTATATATATATATATATATATATATATATATATGGAGAGAACAGAATTTGCTTTTTATTGGGTAGTTTGCAATAAAAAGGGAGTAAATATTCTTTTTAAAATAAACAGAGGAGAGATTAAAGTAAATTTTGCACATATGTAATTTCCTTTCCTAATTTCTTTACAGTGAATCCTCATTGATGCTGTCAACATTTCTCTCTATGTGCCCCAATGGGGCTGATTAACCGCATTCTACAAAGCAGAAAAATAGGTATGTTGTTTCTTCTTTTGATTCACTGGAAATTAAAACCATAGAATCAAAAATAAAAAAGGCAATTAAAATATATGTATTAAAGCATCACTCTTGGGAACTAAGACAGCTCTTTAACCCTTTTACTGACATATAACATGGTTATAGTGGGGAAGAAATACATGCAGCAGGCTGACTTTATACCCCTTTTAACGGTTGCATTTGCTTTCTTTTTTGTTTATGTTTCCTTTTACTTTACTTTCTTTTTTAGTTGTGAACAGCTAATCAAAAAACTAGATTGACTGATTTAAACCTGTAAATCACATCAACAAAATGCCTGCTCTAATACAGGTACTGCCATCTTCTCCCTTCTTTCTTTTTGTATCCAAATCTTTGTCAATCTTGATTGGTCGGACGTGATTGTGTAACTTCAGCACTCATTAACTCCAGACTTAGTACCCCTTACTGCTGTTGAGGATGTATTTTGGCCACTTGTGCTCCTCTCTGTGTGGCCTTGGTGCTCAAACTGTCCTGTCCTCACCCCTATTTCCTTTTATTTAGTGACTTCCCTCATAGTTGCTACACACCTGGTCCCTATAATTCTTCAAGCCACTACTCTCCCAGCTATTTTAATTGGGTTTAATTGGTTACAAATATCTTCTTCTGTAATTACATTTGTAAACTGTTTCTGAAAATCCTTGCTATTCTCCTAATTGCTTTTTTTTCATTAACTGTGTATTACTCAGTTATTCAAAAGAGAAATTATTTTAGCATATCATATAAATAGTATTAGTATGATAAAAATAGGGTTTCAGGAATTTATATGACCAATAATAGTAGACAATTTTACTTTAAAGGAAAACAAACAAATGATGCTACCTGGCCAGTCTATTGCCTGCTGCATCTTTCAAAACTCAGTCCACAATATAAATGGACAGTTCAACTGTACAAACATATACAACAACTCCAACATCCCATAACTTATCAGTGCTTGATTACTTGAAGTGTATGACTTTCTTTTCATTTTGTACATAGTATAAAAAGGTGGAAACCCCTCTGCAGGTATTTATTGTTGGGACCCTAGAAGCCTGGAAATACGATTTCCCTTCGCTTTCTATTCTGAGGATGCAATAGGAAACAAAAATTATGAGAGTAAATCTCTCTAAAGATGTTTCTTTTGGATGAAATGCAGCATCAAATGCAAGAATTGTGTGGGATAATCCCAATACGTGTTTCTAGGTTTTATCACTGTGTAGACCAGAATAAACTATTGTAATAAAGATTCTTTGAACTTGTATGCTACAAATTGTTTGTCCTATGAGGCTAACCACCAATTTATCTCTGACATGCTTCTTGTCAGAACTGAAGAGTTTTGATTTATACCTCTTGATGTTTTAATGCAGTCGAAATCTGGAATTAAACATGCAATTAATTGTAATAACATTAAAAATGCCTGTTAGGAGGATATTTTTATTACTTCAGATGAAATTGTTCCTGTTTAATATTTAACTTTATTTGTAATGTAGATTGATTGTTACGCTCACAATAACACACTTTTTATTCATTTTCATTTTGGGCTTATTACCGGTTTTCCAGCTATTATTATGGTTTGCTTCCTTTTGTATTTGTATCTACATGTCCCCTTTCCATTTTTAACTCTTCTTTATACTTTTTTCTTTGATGTGTAATGATATTTTTTACATTTCCAGTTCTTGGAGTGCACACTATAGCACAAAGGCTTGCTTGAACTTCTAGTCCATGCAGATTCTACCACACTATACAATATACAGATAGAGGCTTCATACATGCCTTTTAGAATTTTTGCGTTTCAAAACCAGCAAACCTGATAGTGGACATGAGATATTCCTATGCATTTTCCAAGGTGGACCTGGTAAATCACTAGTTGGCTTGTGTATATATTTGAAGATTATAAAACAGCATGTGTTCTTCTTAATTATCATCTTGAGAAAGCAGGTTGCTGTGTCATTGTAACATTGGTCATTATTTACAGAACTTAGTAAAGTTGCTTATTTGGCATATTAAATGTAATTTTTTTAATAAAAGAAATTTGATGGTGCAGCTATTGGCCAAATACCTAGCTGAACCCTCTGGTAAAGGGAGTAAAGCATGATTTGCTAATTTGGAGTTATTTTATCCAGTCTGTATCCCTACTTAAGGCATTCACTCTTTTTGACCTTGCTCTTTTTTCAGACTGGCTGAGCAGAACATGCTTCCTTTCGCTTTATTTAAACACAGCATCCCTACTCAGACTTCTCAGAATTAGACCTTTTCAGTAGTGTCAGTTAGCTTTGCCCCCAAAGGTGCTCAAATGAGGATTTCACCCTCTAACACCTATAACATCTCAGAATACGGTGGTGATTAGAGAATGGAATGATCATGTGAGATAGAAAACATATGCATTGAAAACATGCAGAAGTGTCTGATGAAGGCTGCAGCACTTCAACGGGGCAAAGGTATGAGGCATAAACCATAAAAAGGGTAAGGAAGGTATGGTGTAGGAAAATAATTTTTTTTTTCTGGTGTACATGGGTTTTGATCAATATGCTCTTTTTGAATCATCTTTTGACGTAACTTGTTTGGCCCCAAACTGGAAACCAGATTGAAATATGTGAGAATGTTCTGGTTAGAGCCACACTGATTTGTAAACGACTGTACATGTAAAGTAGTATTATAGTCCTCTCATCATTTACAACGTCTCTTTGTTACAATAATGACCTCCACTGAAAAGAAAACCAAGCCATGTTGGTCACAAGATCAACACAGTCTTGAAGTACAAAAATGAAAAAATGGTCATTAACTCATACCTTACTACTGTAATATCTGCCAAAGTATTTACACCCCAAACAGATTTTATAAAATGGGCAAGTAGTGCCTCCTGAATGTCATCGTTGTTCTGCAGATGTCACTTTTATTTTATATACATGGAATGGCATGGAGTATCTGCTTTCCTCTGTGATCAGAGCCAAAAAGATCTGCCTGATCATTTTTCCCCATCTATGTGTTTCTTATTGGGAGTCATTGATGATGAGCATATAAACACTGTGAAAAAATATTCTTAAACCTTCTTTTCTTTTATGCTTTTATGCTAGAAAGTTGTTTGCCAAGCACTGGAAAGATCCCAATCCTCCCAAACCGAATAGCTGGAAGAAGCAGGTCAACTATGCCATCTCTTATCTCATGTACAAACTACCATACTTAGCTAGAAGAAAAGTACACAGAAATGTACCTAATATTACAGATCTTCTGACTTGGTTATCTTCTCTTTTCTGTTCTATGCAGACTTCACTTTTCATTGCAATAATGTGATTTTGGCTGCATAAACATAAAAGAAACACACAATGCTGGTATACAAAATTATTTGTTTAATTTAGATCTCAATTTACTTCTTAAAACATAAAATAAAAGTTTATAACAGATTTTGTAATAATGGGTTTTTATTTCGGGTTTATGCTGTAATACCCTATAGATGTGTTCACTGTATGCTATGCACTGTTTATTGTAAAGTTAGTGTAAATTGTACAGAGATGTAATTATGCTCCTAATTCTAAAATCCTAATAATATATTATAATAATAATATCTTATAATAATTCTCTTAATCTTGATTGTATAGTGTTCCTAATCTATGCAAACCTTTTAAAAACGTGTCCTAGAAAAAAAAGCTATTTAGTTATTTATGCTTTTTAATTTATATAATCTGGAATTAATTATAGAGGCTGCTACTGCTCAGGTCCATTTAAAAAAATGCTACGTGTCTGGTTAATATGTTCACCCTGTAGCTTGTACACTAAATCACAGATCTAGAACAAATATGGAGATCAGAAGTTCTGACTGATGTTAGCATCTCCTCTCCCTTGCCCCTCTACAAATAAACATTAATTACATTTTTAGCAAATTTAAATCATAATAACAAAAGCAGAAGGTTAGCATGCAGAACACAGAATAGAAGTTAATGCAGCATATGTATTCAAATGTCAAAGTTCCAGGAATCATCTTTCTAGTAAAAATTTAATACAGAACAATTTTGCAGAGCCAACATAACTGCAGTCACAGACAAGAAAGAAATATATCACGAATAAACTTGGAATAAAAAGTCAAACAAGATTCTAAAAACTGGGACAAACAGGGATGAAGACACGATTACATCAGAAAAACAGGTAAATCATTAAATGAGGATCACCTGTATGGTAACAACCTTCAAAAATGTATGGAAAAAAAAATGTCTTCACATATCCTTATAGGTGCCTCAGAACAACCCAAATGCAAGACAGTCAAATTTCCACATGTGAAACAAAAGAAGCAAATGTCAAGAGCTGACCTTTTTATTTTCTTATGGGGGCAGTAGGGCTACCCGTCACAGTTATGGACCATGGGAAGGGGCAAATCTACTTGATATCAAAAATTACAGATTGGAATGCTTCCTTTGCACCACTAAAAGATATTAGATTGTATCTGTGGGTACATATGTGTGGAGAAAGGTTTCAACTTCTATAAATGTTGAGACTGCTGAGACTTCTCTTTCTTCCCTGACCTGTTTGACACCATGTGGACAGGAAGTGACAGAAAATCCCCTTATGAGAACATATTCAGCAATAAAGTACTGAAAGAAGTTTTAAACCATTCTTATTCTAGAATAAAATAATTTTTAACTGACGATTCTCCTATTGACCTTTCCACTTATTTCCAGTTGTGTTAAAGTGAGTAAACACTCATTTTGTTTACTTTACATAAAAGGGAAGAGAACCCTTTTATGTAAACAATTTAAACAGTCATATGTTACTAAGGGCTTTATCATTATATGGTATGGTACTGACTGCTTAGAGATATGCAGGTTTAAAATTCTTTATGTATTTTAGGTAAAGCTGAATGTTTTCTGGGGCACTAGTATTTGATGTGATTTGGACTGATACGCCCACAGCTGCGCGCTTTGGCAGCCATGTTTCAGTGATTGTGGAGGTTGAAGGATCTCCAAGTATCATTATTAATTTTTTTGATGCCAGGATCTGCCTTATGTTTTTAACAGAGACTAAAACCTAGCATTTTAATCTTTACTGACACTAAAAGCTTCAATTTTGAAATATAAACATGATTGAACATCACAAAAAATTCTGTCCTTATGTTTACATGCATCTATAAAATAATTTATACACAATATTAAATGGAATAAATTTCCACCACCAGCAGGAAATTACTACAGACCTGCAATAGTGTATATAGAAACATTGTTAATTGTTTCCTATAGCTATACAGAAACTTATTTCTATTATTTTGTACACTATACCAAGTGGACTTAGCATCAGATGTATTTTTAATGGTAATTAAAGTGTAAATGTATAACCATTATATATATTTATTACTTACCCCAGAAAGAAAGAAAGATACATTTTCATCAGTGAAGCTGGGTGATCCTGCAATGCTGCAATGGATCTGGTGCAGGATTGAAAACATTTGCTAACAAATTACTTTTAAAAAATCCATTCCAGGTTTGCTGGATCACCCAGTTTTACTGATGAAAGTGTATCCTCTCCAGCCTTGGAGACCTTTAAAAAACCAGTCCCAATGCCTTCATTGCTTTTCCTTGTTGCAGTATGGTGCCATCTTCGTTCAGGCACCACAAATTTCAGTATCTACCTCCTGGGATGCTTGCCTAAAGACAACACTGACTGTGGTTTTTGTTTGTGTTAACAATGTTTGGCAGAGAACAACTCTTACACTCAAGACTTTAAAGATTGCTAAAATGTTTACTTTATAAGATATCTAATACCATAAGTGCACTTATCATTATTTGCATTTTTTAATATATTTTAATTTAAGGGAACTGTTAGAACAATTGCCATTAAGGATTGTTTTAAATTATTCCTAATATGCAGTAATGGTGTTTGTTTAGCAACTTGGTTTTTAGCCATTAAATGCACACTGAGAACCAATAGAAAAAAAACTAATTAACATTCACAATGGCATTCAAGCTGCGTATTGATTTGAAACATACAATTTGCAGACAATATTATTACACTGTATGTCATTATAAGAACCTTCAACATAATGCTAATGGATATACACATGATTTATTTAGGAACAGTAGTGATGTAGTATGTTAAGAAATAATGTAATATATAAAAAGACAATTGCCTGTGTTCCCCCACCACTCCTTCTGCTGCTGCCAGCTGACCTCTTCCCATGTGTCAACAGTGGGTCTAGAAGACTGGCTACGCCTGGGCACTGTGACCTTGTTACTCCCCTAGCATCTAGAACCAACTGAATCCTGGTATTTTTGTGCACTGGCATGGTGATAATAAGTGGGTCATTGGGGGTGCTGTTTTACTGACACTGATACTGTAAGAGGCAGAGACTTTCAGCAAAATGATTGCTGTGGATTGACCAAGAGTGAAAAATCTGAATTTTCCCAGAAGGGATTACAAAATATTTGGTGCTTCTAGGCATGCAATAGTATGTACAGTTCTATCCAGTTGTTGGTAAATATATAATAAGATTGTTAAAAGTCATGGTTGGTGCTCAATTTTAAACCACACCAAAAAGGATCTCAGCCTTAAAAACCTAACATCGTCGAAAGGCAAAATATATATCAGGTCCTTCATAGACCCTTAGGTTTGTCAATAGACTGAAAATTAATGCACGCATAAAAAAATTTTGCAGACACCACTTTACCAATATTCTCTAGTAAAATATTTACCCAGCCAGAAATACAGCAATAACCTGAATATACACCCTTAATGAAAACTCAATGTACATAAGATAAAAAACATAAATACATTAATCATAGAGTGCTTTATATTTATTAAAATATATTGATTTTTTTAAACATACTAACTACAATAGCTAGAGGGAGGTAATGTTAAAGCGGACCTTCCACCCTATATTTAATAAGATGTTTTTCTGAAGAGCATAGAAGTATTTGTTCCAAATACCTTCAGCATTCGGATCCCTAAACTTCCTGCTTTATTGCCTAGATGAGTTGGTATTTAAGGTACTGCCCCGTTTGCCAGTTGTGCCTGTGCTGTTTGTTCTCCTGGGTGAGAATGTATTTTATGTGGAAAATATTTCCTAGGTTGAACATTGGTTTGGCATCCACAGGATTCTGGAGGTCATATCCTATGAATGTGCACCCAGAGCTCCAGCCAGGGAACCATTTTGGCTGCTACATACTGCACATGTGCAGTACTGCACATGCTGCCAGTACAAAAATCATTACACAGAAGGAAGGTCTTTGAAAAAAATTTGAAAAAAATTCTGAAGGATATAAGACATTTCTGGAAATGTGTGTTTTATAAAAGATATATGTTACCTTTCTATTAATGCCTTTTCTATTTTCTTTAAATAGGTGAAGTAGTTTTTTTATAGGGGTCACAGAAATTTGATTTACTGTATCCTAACTTAAAACATTAATTCTACAAGCCTCTGTGGATCAAAGAATGTAACAAGTAACATACTGAAGAGTAATTAAAATTGATTCTCGTTTAATAATAGAAAGAATAATTTTCTCTGCTTGTAATCTTTGAAATGCATTACCTTGCCTACTAGGTTTGATTCATTTTCAAGTCAATTTGAATAATTTTAATAAGCAAAACCTATAGATATCTCCTTTTATCCAAAAACCATTAGATATTACATATTTGTCAAAATCCCCTTCCCGAAATAGTATTTGCCATATACCAGTTCCCTGTCCTGAAGATGCCATTACTGTACATTGGGTCAGTTTTAATTTCTAATAACAGTTGGCATAACCAAGCCAGAAGGGTCCCTGTTATTTTTAGGTTTAAATGGGTTACATGTTTATTAGTACTAGTTATATTAAGGGGCAAATATGAAGATTTTAAAGGAAAATATATTTGACAGTTACAATAACTGAAAACAGAGATTTCATAGTAAATGGTTCTCCTTTAAGCTGATCCTTAGGTACATAAAAGACATACATTAATGTACACATCAGGCCTATGTACAGTGCACTGCAGTTCCTAAATGGCATCCCAATGCACTGTAAAGTATACAGTAAATGTATATTGTACCAGAGCACACCACAAAACACCAAAAAAAAATTGGCTTCGCTTTCTTTTCTAATCCGTTGTGGTATACAGGTAACCCATTTTGTAACAGACTATCTTTACTTAACACATGTAAATATGCTATATAATGTGTATTAACGCCTCTGCAATCAATCACTTTGATGTGAGGTCCTTCATGGTATTACATCAGGCAAACTTTCTGGGTGATAATGTTCTAAAATGCTGCAAAATATTATAGATTATATATAATAATATTATGAATATTAATATATTATATATATTACACCAAATAAAGAGATCAAATACCAGCAGGTAAAAGAAAGAAAGCAATCTGCTTGATTCTTTCACTTTATCATATATGACTTCACTTTGTTCCACATTGCCTAGTAATGTCTGTTAATGTATTATCATTTATTTGAAATAAGCTGTGTTTTCTAATATTTCATGCTCTGATTACACAGTGCAGACAATTTCATTTTCAAGAGTTGAACTGATTCAGGAGTCAGTTAATTTACTCATGCAGAAAGTAGTCTGACTTCTCTGCCAATGTAAAATAACAAAGGGTAATCTAAGGTCTTTTGATAGAAAAAAAAGAAAAATCTTAAATGCTAAAGTCATTTTACTAGTGACCCATGTAACAGAATATCTATTTGTGCCATTCACATGCCACATGTACAGTGTTCTATACATTGTTAGACTGATATGCCCTGAAAATTGATAAGGCTAGATTGTTGTACAGTATTAGGTTCGTTGACTTAGATGAATAACTATAACATTTCAATTAAAGAAGACATAAAAAAATCTAAAGAACAGGTATTATCGCTAAACATACCACAGTTACCTTTGATGGAGTTCTTTCAATTTAAAGCTTAATAAACCTTTGGGGTCTCCATGGCTACCAGGACATTTTGTCCACACGTGTCCTTAGGCCTGAATATTAGGGTCAAGGTCAGCAACATAGCCACAGTACATAACATGGGTCAACGTCTAGAGGTTGAGCCTTTTAAAAAGCATGAATCACAAAGTTCCTCTTGCAGACCTATTTATGAGATGGGTGACTGCTCTTTACTGCTACCCAACTTCCCCTTAACTTTGCATCATGTGATAGGATATTACTATGGAACCATAAGTTGTAGGATGTACTGTATTAAAAAAGTAAATGGGATGCGGAGGAACTGTAGGTGTTTCTACATGAAAGATAAATTAGCAAAAAAGTTTATCAATATTAAAAACGAAGATAAAAAAAATTGTTGTGTAAGTACTAATAGTATTGTAAAACACATTTATTGCTAAAGTCATATTAAAAGTTGTAAATATTCTGTATTATTCACTGTCAAGAAAAACACAATATGCTACATTACAGAATATTAATAGGTGAATACCCGTGTCATGGTGTACTAGTTAGCCCACATAAGCTGTTTTGCTCATTCAGGGTGAATCAGTAAAGGGTCAGCTATTCGTGGGTGTGGACTTGCATCTGTCATAATGCAATATTCCAAGATGTGGAAGAACTGGGCAATCAGGCACTGGATTTCCTGGCAACTATGACAGTAATATTTTTGAATTCTGAAAACCTACAGATGAGTTAGTAATTCATTTTGGTACAGATATTATCTTAGATAAAGCAAAATATAAAAACAAGTCCATCTAAATTAAATGCAAATCTTAAAGGCACCAGTAAGGTACAATGATAAAAATAGTATTATGTCTCCTACAGTTATTGCACATATTATAGGCTGTACACCATGTATTTACTTCAAAAAATCTCAGTCCAAACATAGCGATTGTAAAGAAGAGCTGCTTTTTATATTATATAGTCATTATATAGTCATTGAAGTCAATTCAATATTATTAATGAAAAGATTGTTTTTGCTGTTTTTGTGTTATTTTCTTTATATATATGATATAGATGCACTGTTTGTATGCAAATTAAAGAGGGCCCTAAGTTTTCATTGCAGAGTCATCTGTTCATTTAGCGTTCCTGTTATTTCTGCGCGATAATGCCCATCTGCTCAGAAAACAACCCAAATGATCCAACATGATAACATGTTAAAATGAACACACACAAAAATCTTAGCACTGACAAGAGACCCATTTTAAATATAAAAACTCTTCCCCAGAGGTACCAACATGGCACACCAAATATATGAGTTGGTAACTCCATGGTTGGCGAACCATAATTGGGGCTATCTAGAGGCTATCTAAGCTTCACCTGCATCATGACACACCTGGTAATACAAAACAGTGAAATGCACAAGCTCACAACGGGACTGTTGCTTGTGGGTGGTCAGAGGTCGATAAAATCAACAAGCAGTACCCAGTCAACCTCTTGAGGGGTCATCCATACCATTCTGAATTCCAGCATTAGTTGAATGCCCAGTCCGTTCAATAACATCTGTGGGAATGGTGCAGGCACTATCAGAGGGGATTTATGTGCAATCTGATTGCACACAACTCTGACATTGGAAGCAAAGCTTTAACAAAAGAAATTGAAGGCCTCCATTTTGTGGGCACGGTAATTTAATTCTTTAAATGAAGGTGGGTGGAATGAGTGACCCAAAGGATTTTTAGATTACCACAAAAAAAACAATAAAAATTTTTCAGGCAAAATAGACTACTAACTTTAGAGCCATAACGGGTTATATATATATATATACATTGGGCCTGATTACTTCAAGCTCTCCAAGACTGGAGAACTGGAAAAGATAGACTTTCGAAGGAGAACCTGGGTGATCTAGCACAATGGTCGCAAACCTTTGGAGAACGATGGACCACTAAATATACCAGCTCGGGACCGCGCATGCGCGGGGAGCCGGTTGTCACTCAAAGGGGAAGAAACTCCATGAGCCTGCGTTCCATACTGGGGACATGGTCCGCAGCTCTGGCTGGTGCTCTCTCCCAGCAGTGCACCAGCGAAAGCTGCAGACCACCAAAATTTTCTTGTAGACCACTTGGTGACCGGTGATCTAGCACACCTGAAATGGATCTACTTCAGGATTAAAAACATTTTCCAACTAATAGGCTTGGAGATCCAGGCTTGGAAATCTTAATTA
>NC_092858.1:129581340-129616216 GCF_032062135.1 Pyxicephalus adspersus
ACAGGTAGGGGGCAAAACATAACTGTACTTATTGTGAAGCTAAAACTCATATTAAAATACATTATGAGATACATCACAATAGTTTACATGAAACACACTCAAAAAAAACAAAAAACAGAAGTAAATAGTTCTGGAGGATCATATACAGAAACTAAAAAACTAGGATATTCTAGTTACTATCATATTCTCTGAAAGGAATCACATGTACACCATTTATCATTTACTGCAGCTTCTCTTACACTGGCAGATAATTTTCTGCTCAAGAAGTCATTCAAATAAATTGATCTCCCACAAGAGAACATTACGAACTTCTGAAAACAGAAAACTGATATTTGAATTATATGACATTACGTTATAAAGAAATAAAATCAATAAACATCTCTGGTGTGAAAGCAGCAGTTATGTTCCAGTAGAGAAAAACAAAGAATATATTGTAACATGGAAACAAGTTCGAGAAGGTTCAGATAGCAGCTGTAAAATTTAAGTGAAAAAAATACTTGACCTTCACTGCCATGCATGTGTATGCTGAGAAACAGATTTCCTGGATGGTTGAAATTTTGTTTTCTGTTGGCAGATTTTAAGGAATTGAAGAGCTGACTTTTAAAGGGAAAATAAATCTTTATAGAGTGTATGTAACTGCTATCTAGGAACTTCTGGAGGAATAAAAATCTAACATTGGCCTCCAAGCACAGGCACTGTTGGATGGGATAGACAAAATAATGTAGTAGTATATTAGAAATGTAAGACCTTCAACACTGTTACAACCATATAACAAATGGAAGCCAAGACTTAAATGGTATCTACTGATCCAGCTTTTCCCAATTCCTTGCTCATGTTGTTTCATGTCCTACTTAGTTTAAAAAAATGAATACCCAGTATATGTCACCACTGCCAACTTAACATCAGCCTCTGTGTACATGCACTGTTGGATAAGATACACAGATCACTTTAACAAGAAGCAGTACTGTGTTAGAAATTCAGGACCTTCATCATTTACAAAACCTGGGGGGAAATAGAAGCCAACACCCATAGTATATGGATCTACTTAGAGCTCATAGTATAGGTATAAGGGGAAGAGGGGGAAAGAAAGAGGTTTCAGGATCAGGAGGTTTTTGTGCAAAAATAAATCAAGTGTGTATTTTTCAAGTTACAATTAGTACATCAAAGGTACATATTTATTATAAGTTCAATATCCAAATGCCTGTTATTGTCATAGGGTTTGGATACTTTAATCTGGACATAAGACTCCTTCCACTGTCATAATGTCCAAAGTACATATAAAGATTGAAAACAAGGTAAGAAGGGGACCTGTTACGGTCGCATGATTCCCAACGCGTTTCGCCTGTTATAGGCTTCTTCAGGGGTATAAATCTGCAGAGATTGTATGATTTCTATAATGTACAAATACAAGATATAAGCATATAGCATATAGGTTGTCAAAGATTATTGAATAATATAGTTTTGTTAGAAATCTAATTTGTAATAAAACATAATAATTCTTCTTTTATATGGATGTCTACAACCTAATAATTCCACAGTTAGCTACAGAAAAACTTCAATTGAACAATCAACATCTCATTTTAAACTTTCATATCTGATGTTAAAAAAAGGCAGCATAATAATGTAATTTTCATCAAATTAATAACAAGGGCAATAGTTTACTCACTATTGGTTGGAGTGTAGGTAGGGGGGTAAAAGAAGCAGTATTCAGGCTGCATGCAGTTTGATATATCCAAGCCCAAAGCAAAAAGATTGTTTAAATGTTGTCCTAGTATATTAGGTCCAGTTTTATTATTCATTTATATGTTTTTTGTGTCATATACCCTAAATAGGGGTTATGTTAGAACCTAGTGTGAATATAAATGAAAAACTAGTTAGAGGTTTCAAAAAATAATAATCAGTGTTAAAGGGGAGAATTTAGATTCAAATCAAAGTAGTTAGCTCCCTACTTACCAAGTAGGTATAGATCTATTTGTCCTAAAGAAAATTGGGAGGGAGGAGAGGAATAAAGATATCCTTTCTTATGCAGCCAAGAGGGCTGCTATTGTGGTAAGACTTGTAGATTGTCTATATGACCAGGAAAGGCTATGTAGTAATTCATGCAGCCAGAGGGCTGGTTGTGTTTGAGATCTGTTTTTTATAGTCATGAGTTAATCAGGTAACGCTGCATCTGGGATGGTGTGCATGCGTCCTGCAAGGGAGGGAACCAATCAGGATTAGGAGTTCCCTGTGACGTCTACATGGACTCCATCTCTGCCTGACGAGAGTCTCTCACTGACAGAGAGTTGTCCCTCCCAAAAAAAGAGGGGGAGGGGCGCACGTAGGGAGAAAGCTGGCCAAGCATTGAGAGTCTGTGAAAAAAATCAGACACTTCATGTGCTGACCGGGTCCCCCGCAAGTCACTGCAGAGACACAGGGGACTTTTTAAATCAGACATGAAAGTGCTATGAACTGATGATTCTTCATTACACATACCGTGTTTCCCCGATGATAAGGCAGGGCCATCAAATAAGACAGCCCCCCCTTTTTAAAATATGTGTGTGGTCTGAGTGCAGTATAACCACAAATTGTATAGTATAGATCCATATAGGAAAGAGTTTGACAGGTCAAAGGGGACAAAAAGGGTTTTGTTTAGTACTGAGTTGGTTATTCAAGTTGATAATTGAATTAAAGAAAAAATTTATAGCTGACAAAGTCATTAGGGCCTGGTTTGGTGGTGGCTTGGAGGTTGATTGTCCATCTAGTTACTCTTTGAAAGAGTATTTTATCAAGATATGAATGGTACCATTTGGCAGTGTTATTGTTGAACCTTCTTTGATCCACTGACATTGTGTACACTGTCCACATTTAAATGTGCCCGATTTTTGTTTTGCAGTGGAACCATCTGTGCTTTCAGATTTAAAATGGCTCGATACAAGGTGGTCCTTTAAGGATCGGGGTTTTCTGTAAATTACTTGGGGTTTTTCTCCTATGTGTTTTTTGATTTGAGGATCAGATGTTAGTATATGCCAGTTCTTAGTCAGTATTCTGTGTATGTAGTTATAGTTTTCATTGAATGTTGTTATTAATCCGGTTGTGGATGCGGTTGCTGTTGGATGCTTTGATTAGTTACCCAATAAATCCTTCTGTTGTAGTTTTAAAGCTGTTTGGTAGGATTTCTTTAAGAGGGTTTTAGAGTAGCCTCTTGAGATTAGTCTATCTTGGAGGAGTTTGGATTCCTTTTTAAAATCCATATCCGTTGTGCAGTTTCTTCTAAGTCTCATGTATTGTCCTAGAGGTATGCTTTTAATCAGGGCCTTAGGATGGGCACTGTTGGCTTTCAAAATGGGGTTCCCAGCTGTTTTTTTTACGAAAGAGGGATGTAGTTATTTTGGAGTCTCTGTCAATTCTGATAAACAGATCAAGGAATGCAATTTGTGTTTTGTTAGATTCCATAGTGAATTTTAAATTAAATTGATTTGTTTGGATATATTTAAAAAATTCTAGTAGCAGGGATGAGGATCCTGACCACAATATCAGGACATCATCAATGAACATTTTCCACATAATGATGTGATTGAGGTATGGTTTCATAAGTGGGTCCAAAGACAATGTTTTTTCCCATTGTCCTAAATATAAGTTTGCGTACGAAGGCGCACACTTTGTCCCCATCGCAACTCCTTGCGACTGGAGGTATATTTTGTCATCAAAGATGAAGGTATTTCTATTGAGAATGAAAGTGAGTAGTTTGATAATGAAAAGGTTCTGTTCGTGTGCTTCTGGGTAGGCTTCTTCTAGGCAATTAAGTATGGTATGTATACCAAGAGTGTGTGGGATACAGTTATACAGCGATTCCACCTCCATTGTAACCAGTGTGGTATCTGGAGGGACCCTCATATTTTGAGTTAGTTTTAAGACATCTATTGTGTCTTGTAGGTGAGACGGTAGTTTCATAACTAGTGGTCTTAGGTACATATCCACTATTTCACTGGCATTTGCTGCCAATGAGCCAATGCCAGAAACAATAGGTCTCCCTGTTGGGCGTAGAAGATTTTTATAAATCTTTGGTGAGATATAAAAGGTAGGAGTAATAGGGTATTTATTGGTCAAAAAGTCCTTAGTCTTGTCGTTGATGATGTTATTTGTGTATGCTTGCCAGATCATTTCATTGTATTCCACATTATATTCTAACAGTTTGGTTTTTGAGATGATGCGATACCATTCTTTATTATTAAGGAATTTGTAGCATTTCTCTGTAGTGTTCTCTATTCATTATCACTATATTTCCTCCTTTGTCAGAAGGTTTAATTATTATATATTTTTGTTTTTTTAAATTGGTGAGTGCGTGTCGGTGTTCTTTGGTAAAAATCATATTTTTTGAGGATTCAAGCCCCAAATTGGTTTTTATAATTTGTTCAGTAATCACATCAACGAAGGGTTGAATATGAGGGTTCAGGGATATTGAGGGGAAATAGCTTGATTTGGTTTTTTTTTTATAAAAGTTGCGAAGGATCAGATTCCAGAAGGGGTGTTCTGGATTCTGAAGTTATGTTGGGTGTAAGGTCATTCTCCATTAATAATTCCTATAGGTCTTTGAGGACTCTAAAGTCCTATGGATCTACTTATCCAGCTTTTTCTCATTCCTTGCTCACACTGTTAGATTTTATACATAATCACTGCTAACTTATCTCTAGCAGTTATGCTCAAGTGTAGAAAAAATGCATAATTTAATATAACATGGAACCAAATAATGAAAGATCAGTTAACAGCTGTGAAATCTCTGTGCAAAATAGACCTGACCTTCACTGCCATTAATGAGTATGCTGAGATAAAGCTGCTTTCCTGGGAAGGTGAAACTTTGTTTTTGTTGTTGGACCTCAACACATAGGAGAGCAAGCTTTTAAAGACAAATATAATTTTTACACTGAGTGTAAGTAGCTGTTATGTATGTTATAATGCTGGAGAGTACTTGAGAAAGGGGGAAATGAAAACCTGGCATTACCTTCAATGCACCGGCACTGTTAGATGGGATAGACACAGATGTCTTGAAAGTAAAGACATACTATATTAGAAATTCAGGACCTCCAATATTGCCAAAACCTGGGAGACTAATAGAAGCCAACACCTTAATGGTATGTATATACTGATCCCGTTTTTTCCAATTCCTTGCTCATGTTGCCACTGTTCCTATTTTAAAAAATGAATGGCCCACTAATGAATTTATTTATGATGGATTTTAATGTGATGGATTTCAAGTTTATAGTAAATCTCACCACTGCCAGATTTAGTTATAAGAAATAGGCATAGTAAAGCATTTCCATTAAAGAAATATATGAATATGAATGTGCCAATTCAAGAACACATTTTTAATGTACAAAATATTTGATTACAACATATGAAAAGGTCAATATGTGCAATTCCTATTCCTACCTGATATTTCTATACAGGATGTTGGAATTAGCTGTGCATTCTGTGTCCGGTGTTTGAAGAATTGTATGGTCAGTATTTGAATAAATTTACAGTTGTAACAACTGATAGATGTTTGGAAAGGTTGGCTAGCAAACATGCGTTCAACATACCATATCTGTTACAATGTATTATTTTTACAGTTAGCATTATAAAGCATTTGTTACTACACCCGAATGCAAGCTTGCTCTAATAAAAAAGAAAGCACATGACAGCATTGATTTTCTGGTAGGATCAACATGTATTAATCTTATCTAACACATAAAACAAAACACTTTCAATGGTGTATTTAACAGACCAGGGAGGAAATAGGAGAACTTCATTGTTCCGGTTTACATGTTAAATAGTGAGAGGTATCATATTTCACAACCTGGGGTGCAGTCGAAAATAAAGAAAAGGGGGCACGGTACTATCCATGGCGAGTGCCCATGCGCATCATTGTTATGTAAACGTGCCGGCGCCACTACACCCCCTGCTATGTGTCACTCAACAGGGAAGAAACTTCTCCCAGAGTGACGTCATAATACCAGAACCTGTCCACTCTCCCATCGCAGGTCTGAGCCGGCCAGAGCCATGGACCACCAAAGATTTTTTTGCATGCATGCCCATCTCCTGTTCACAACATGACCCCGTTTTGCAAGATTTAGTCTCACTGCCTGTCCTTTTCGTACTCTGCTACAAATGTATTTTTACTTTGTTTGGATTATCTTATATGGGGTATGTCAATTTTTTAATCTTTTATAAAACTAGATCACAATGATTATTAAAAACTCACGTTTCTTACATTACCAAATGGGCTATGGGGGGATGGGGGGTCAAGGGTTTACCAATCTTTTTTTCTTAATATTTTATTGAAGGAACACTAGTAAGCTCTTATAACTGGGTTCTTCTACAATCAGGAAATCAAGGCAGTGAAAGCAGCTCCACCTCTACTCCCAATCTTACCATTGTGGACGCTAATTTGCAACCTTCCACAATAAAAATAGTAAACGGAATAATGAGAGCCCATACCTATTCATTGCAATGTTATTCAATTGTTAGTCTTATTCCCCAGGCTGTTCTGATAGGGTTAGCAGGATTTGGGCATAGAGGGGCACTGCAGGATACTATCAGTATGAGCACTGCGCATACGGTCTGCCAGAAATCAGGTAGAATGGGTTAGACATGTTTGGCCAGGGTCCGGTGGAATCCCGGGGTTCTCCCCTGGTAGCTCCAGTGGTTGCTGAGGGGTCCTTCAACTTTAGCTGACTGCCCTCATATTTTATGATGCCTGCCTATTCCCAGGACCAACATCACTTGGCATTGCCAGCCAATGTTTGTTTTTAATGTCTGTAAATGTGACATTCTGCCCACTATTGTAAGGTGGGATATTCATTCACTGACCACCAAAGTAGGAACATTTATCCCCATCCCTATATCTTGGTTTCATCAGGGGTTCATGATTTACCCCTGGTTCCCCTTGGGTAGAAAGGTTAGTAGTGGCTGCTGGTATTGGCACAACAGACAGTGCCGGAAGAAGATCCACAAACTCCGGTCGCTGACACTCTAAGATATCCTTTTCACTGTTTATTGTGATAACATTATGTCACAAAGGGCATGAACTTGTTGAATAATTGAAAGTAAATGGCAAAGAGGATTAAATAGAGTGCTGGTGACATTTTGCAAATTCTGGATCTCACCAATAGATACTAAAAGCTTGTTAGGTTGAATAAACTCCATTATCTGCTACGGACACGCACATTGATTTCAGTGATTTATTCAGTCACTTGTTTATTTCTTTGCCTTGTCAATGTCATATAAAAGGTAAAAACGGTACTTAAAAAACAAAAACTACCATTTAACCTTCCTCACCTAATCAAATAGATCTGATTTAATTTCCCTATATTATATAATTAAGATCATCTGCAGTATTTACCAAAACCCAAATGATTGATTTTCTTAATTCCATTGATTAGCATATTTAGTGATAAGTTTAGGCTATGAAAATCAAGGTGATCATATAGGAATTGGTCAGCCTTCCAGGTAACAGCATCCTGCAGTAATACATGACATGGGAGGTTCATTGGTTTTCATAAAGCATTTTCCCAATCCCACAACATCTAAGTACAAACTACTGACAATATATAGAACTGAGTTCACATCCAAACTTTCCAATCATCGTCACTATGTACACTAAATGTCCAATCAATATGACAAATGATCAGCCGGTGGTCACCACTTACTAATTAGTCTTGTCATTGGAATAAATTCAGAGCTGGATGATGATAGACAAGCCAGGGTCTCCATGTACCCAGGACAATGACCTGACTGCCAGTCCTTGCAGTGTGATGGCCATAAATATACTGAGAATGATTGCAGAGATCAGGGAGCAGAGAAAAGTGCAAGAGATCCTGATCACTCATATACTGACATATACAGTGATCCTACAGAGTAAATCTCTACTTACCAGGTTAGTGATGCCAAGCACACAACTACAAGCAGATCAGGTGCACAGGTGACATATCTAAGCAGCCTGGAGTGAGGCTCTGCACAGAGGACTACTTACCGCTCAGGTGAGTCGGTGACAACACAGGATCCTCATAGTTAGTGTGCGCATCCCCGATCCTCCAGCTAATGCAGTAGCAGCCAGAGAGGGGAACCGAGACCCCGTGATCAGCTTCTGCCGAAGACGTCACAGTGCTCTGCTGCTCCAGCGCTCTGCACGGAAAAATCCACTTCCTTGTGCCATCTAGTGGCTGTTTTCATGGACAACAACACTGACTGTTTCAATATATAACTAGCAATTTAGGTAAATAATCTTCATATGTTTAGAAAACTTTGTTTCATTATTTGTAAATATTTGTGTCTGTGAAGGTGGGCATATTTACACATTACATGCACAGTGTCTACTTGTTTTACAATGCTGTGCTTTGAAGATCTCTATTGCATTAAAAATGTATGGGCCTATATATCAAAATAAAAGGATTTATTATAATAAATATATTAAAAAAGATTATTAATAGGCAAGGATCAGATAAAGGTTTGCAGTTTTTTATTCATTTTTTTCTCTTGCCACCTTTATTTTGCCAGAATATATATATATACATATTATGATAGAAATCAGGGAACTATCTTGGTAAAAATAATAAAATAATTACCCCCAAAATGATGATCAGACCATTTATTTTAGGGCTCTATTTATAAAACAGGGAATCTGATGTTCCCTCAAACACTCCCTGGTGGGAATTAAATATTGCAATTAAAACATGTGGATCTGTTCGTTCCTACAAGGGAATGTTTGAGGAATTAGAGTACTGATTGTCACTTTCTTCACCATTTCTAACAATGAAGATAAGTGCTCAGAGATTTACATTGTAGCCTATGTCCTCATTGGACCATCCTTAATTTCCCCTCTATTTCTGTGATAAGGCAAAATTGAACAATTTCGATTTCCCCTCACTTTCTGTCCCAGTGATTGCTTGTCAACATGTGGGGTTTGTGTAAAACAATATAGAAGTTTGAGGAAGATTGCATTAACCATTTAAAAGAGATCATTTCTCTAAAGTGGAAGTAGAATTAACCTTTTCCATCCTTTTTGTATTCCCCTAAAGACTGATCCCACTTTCCTAATTGAATTAGACTCAGTTCTTCAGCTTAGACGTTTCTTTGTGGCTTTGGCCATATTTCTTCTTCCTGTCCAGCAGTATGTACTGCCCACCTAATACACATGTGGTTACCTGCTTGTAGGTCTGACCAGGTCATAATGATGCATGGGAGGACCTAGGCAGACAGGTAGCACATGGACCACCTAAGGGCACATGGGGAGGGAGAAGTGGATTTGACAGCTGGGGCAAAGAAATATCTGATCTGAGGTCTTTACACTTCATTACTTAAAATTAGGCAAATTTAACTAGTATTTTATCTTATTTATTAAATCTGTAGCTCACCTATGTGGTTCATTTTTGTGCATGCAGGTTTGTCATATTTGTCATATTTGTCATATTTATAGAAAATTGCACTCCTCATGAATTTTCACAGATACAGTGCAGGTAGTGCAATTTCCATGTACTTGCTATTGAGTAGGGCACAGTTGAGTTGATTTATTACCTTTGTCATATGTCAAGACAATTCAGGACAGGATCGGTGAGACAATTAACAAGGTGATCTTTTTATGGGTGTGTGATTGATGAACTTTTCCCAAGACACAAGCCACTTCCATAAATCCTTCCACAAATGAGATCTTTTTATATCTTCCTGACCAGAGCAAAATTAGCCAATTTACACCATGTCAATTTCAAGTGCTAATCACAGTGATTATAAGAATAGACCTGTCTTTATGAAGTAGCATACTACAAAACAGAACTTTTTAATGTATGATCATTCAGTGTACATTTAATTAAACCTAATTGGAGCTCTCTAAGATACGATCAGAAGTTGTGGGGCTTGGACTCTCTTTATCATTTTAAATACAAGTTGTAAAAATATTAAACATTTAAAATAAGATAGGTTACATGAAGAACTAATGAATGATAAAGAAATATATGTAAATTCTCTGAGAGAACAATTGCTGTCATGAAATGACATATGGATAATTAATGTAGCTAAAGTATCTCACAAAACAATTAAACCCATTACAAAATCACTTTGGAATAGTGGTCTTCTGGTGTTTGAGAATATTAATTGTATTATCGCAGTATAAGTATTACCATTATCACATAAAATACTCATTCACATAGAGTATGATGAAGCACTGGCAGAAGCAAAATCCCATTAATAAGAAACCCTCACCAACATAAAATAAGGAAAATGAATAGGAAGGAAAGGTAGAAGGTGAAAAATAAAGAGATGACAGAAGAAGAAAGGAGAGTAGGGAAATATAGGGGAAGGAAGAAGGAAAGGTATATTGGCAGTCAGCAGACCCCTGGCATGTTCCATCAGCCTCAGGTAAGTTAAAACTTTTTTACAGGGTGTTTGCTGTTTTTTTTTATTTATTGCCTACTAATGTAGTTGTCAGTGGTGTCTAAACATTATTTTTAGTAGTATTATTAGTTAACAGACAACAGAATAAGGGCTGATGTCATCGGGCTTCTGTTGTACCGGGTTGTGTTAGGTTGTGCATTCACCTACAAGTTTACAGGAATTTCAACCAAACTTAATGCAGGTTGGGAGGTGATTAATTACACCTAATTATTTCTAAATAATTTCAGAAACATCTCAAACTGATGTCAAAGTGATGTCACTGACACAAGCTAAAACATGTAGACACCGGCTTAAAGGGCCATGTCAGACTTGTGATCCCATTGATTGGCAACAAATCACCAGCAAGGGGTAACTACAAACTAACGCAATGCTCACCTGTTCTCACCCGTTTTTCCAGATTTTGTTGGATTGGAAGTTGTTGCTTCATGGTAAGAGACGTCCTGCATCATTTCCATTAGCAAGGCAGTATCTGTAACAGTTCTCCAATTGCAGCTCATAAGGTCATTTGGTTTCAATAGATTTACACTGCAATCAATGTTAGGCTGCATAAATCTATGAAGACAAGCAGTAGCTACAGAGTGAAAAATACAGGGTGGAGAAAAATGAGCAACCAAAGCTATGGAAATGAGGAGGATGGCCTGAGTAGTCCTGTTTAGGATGATTCTATTATCTAAATTAGACTGACAGGCAGGGAACCAGCATTCCCAACTTAGAGTTGGGAAGTGGGAGCTTCCATTGATATCTGATAAATTATTACTATTAAAAACTTGTATTTATAAAGTGCCAACATATTACCCAGTGCTTCACATAGTCCATAGTCATGTCATGGATGACAATTCATAATCTAGAGCAGGGGTGTCAAAGTCAAATACACAGAGGGCCAAAATTAAAAACTTAGACAAGCCCAACCTTGAAATTTATTGAAAAAATTGAGGACATTTTTCCTTCTCATTAGATATAAACCCTTTTCATATGGAAACAAAGAGGTTTTGCTTCACATTCAATCTGGAACAAGCTTATAATAGAGAAAGAGGCATAAAAATTATTTTTTGAAATTTTATTTAAGAAACAATCTTATGCCTCTTTCTCTATTTGTAGCCTTCTGAGTTAAATTTCAATAGTAACCTTTTTGCACACAATAATAATAATAATAACAATATTCTTCTATGAAAATCCAACCATTCAAGTCCATGCCTTGAAGTAGCGAGGAAAAGTACAGCTGAGGGGGAGTGCTGGAAATGCCAGACACGGCCAATGCGGGGCTAAATCTTATGAGTGACCCGCCGCTGAAACTCCCCCTTTATTAAAATAGCTCTGCTACTAAAACTCCCGGCATTATTTGCGTCTATAAAGCAGTCCAATGCGGGGCCACAGATAGACAGAGAGCCCGCTGGTCTATAGACGCGAGTGATGCGGGGAATTGTAGTAGCAGCGCTATTTTAATGCAGCGACCGGCCAGCTGCAGTTCATATTTAGGATTCCTTTGGGGGCATAAACAAAGGATGTTGGGGGCCAGATTTGACACCCCTGATCTGGAGTTTAAAAACTTATGGGGAAGACTTTTTTTATTTTTCATAAAGACATCTTTTTTTGGATTTTATCTTTGGCTTAGATAACATTTTTTTTCTTCTGACTAGCAATCATATGTTGAGCATCTGATACATTCAATTCAGTTTTCATGTTCAAAAAAACTGATGAAAATAAAATGTAAGTATATGACAGGTAGCAATGCACTCCACTACATCACATATCGTGTAAAGGCCAGGTATTAGTTTCTATGAAATATCGTTTTGGTCACCAGTTATCCTCTAAAAAGTGACCATGTATGCACCTGGATAGTACCAAAAAAAAAAAAGGCCATACCTAATAATAAAAAGGTCCTATACCTAACTTTCCAGTGGCCCATACTGTATAACATGGCTCATTCACTGCTCTCTAACCACTGCAGGTATTTTATATTTCTAGGTACGTGAATCCCAACTCCTAGATACTCCAGTTTACACATTCCTATAGGGTACAGAAGCTAGCAGGAGGAACTATTATGCATAGACAGGGGAACTGGCCAAACACCTACAGTGGCTAGTGAACAGTAAAGCAGGAAAAAAAGTATAATCTCCCTTCGTTTACAGTACTATTTTTTGTAAATGACCCTGTGCAAAACCCTGATTCCACAGAATTGTTTGCAAAAAAGACTTTGCCCATTTTCTCCTATTTAAAAAAGTGGTCCCAAAGCAGTACTTTCCCCACACTCTTCAAACTCTAGTCTTTTTCCATCATGAGTGACTCCAGGAAAAAACATCTCTTTCTTGTGAACCTAAACAAATCACATGTGCAATACCAAATCATCATAGGCTCACAGCAGTATAATTCAGCAGTATAATAAGTGTTTTTGGGCAGGGGAAGCACAGGATCAGGATAAGTATTAACATAACAATATTAGGGACCCGGCAAAAGTTCACAAAAAACTAATAATGTCAAAAAAGCTTTAGGCTTAAAATTTTTTAAAATTGACGTAACTGTAATTATAGTTTAATGCAGTGCGCACAAACTGGCCTTATAATTTTTTGTAATTTTGTACTATTTCGCCTTTTTCGTTTCTTGAAATATATTAATGCAGAGAAAGTGTTTCCCTTTTCCAGAGCTTTACAAAACCAGAAACTATGAGACTGCTATTCATCCGCCTGCTGGTCAGTTACCATATTGCAGCACAATTTTGATTTAACCTTAGTTCTATTGCAAATTATAGAACAATGCCTCATCTCAATTAGTTGTATGACAAGAACAAGCAATAAAATTAGTATATCAAGCCGGTAATGGTAAAGGGACACAACTAAAACCCTTCCGGACACTGGAGATTGATGTGACAGGCTGTAACACTTGGTTATTCATAGTACTTACCTAACACAAACACATACCCATACAAAAAAACACTTTACTCTCCCTGCTGAATGTAGCGCTTTAGTTGTGACAAACCAAGGGATATGTTGGACCACTGTAGAGAGCATTGGTCCTTATGTGCAGCAGAATACCATAACAGTGGGTTTTATGATTGCGATGGGGAGAAATAAAAAGGTCAGATATAAGTATGCCTTGTTTTTACTGCACATATAAGTAACTTTTAGCCTTTGTAACAAAACATCTAAACTTTAAATGCTGTCAGTATTACCAGTCAGTACATTTCTCGTTTCAACTTCTTCTGTGTAATGACACCTGTATTAGCAAAAACTTTTCAACAAGGATTTAGCCAATATTACAACCTGGAAAAAGTTTCCTAACTTTGTCCAGTTTTGTAGCTAAAAGAATGTTTTTGAGGTATGTGTCCCCCCATTCTGACATTTTCTTACCTGCTGTTCTAACATCCATAGAATAGATAAGTAGTGAGGAGAAATTCCCTAAATGTAGGGTTTACAGACAGAAAAAAGCCACACATTTTTTATCCCCCCCCCCCCTTACTATATGTAAACTAAAAACTATGTTCTGGAATCCGGCTTAAAGTTTATCGGACCATAGAATGTACCAATAAGGTAAATGGAGGTATACCCTTGCAAAGTATATTTCACAAATCTCAGTGAATGCAGTGAAGCCCTGCTGACTCCAACCATCTAATGTATGTTATACAATCATAATATTGCCTGTTATCCCAGCCACCCACAGGATTGGCTGAGGGAGCCCTCCTTGACTTCTTGTAACAATGGCTACATTAATGATTACATTAACGAATGATTATCTGCAAATGTCCATGCCCTCTATTCTCTGGTACTTCTAAGGTACAGTAATCACCTCCTGGGACATTTCTGACCGGTTTTATATGTCTAAAAGCAGTGTTTTTCATGAAAATTTATTTTACAGTATAATATATTAGTATTAGAGTGTATAGAGTATAAAAAAGTTTGAAACACAAAATCATGTCAAAATACTAAATTAAATGAAAAAAAAAAAGGTGGATTTCCGGCCCTGCCCCGAACGGAACGTTCGTACATACTGACTTCACTGGGAACATCCGGTGACTCATCGAGTGCAGAGAATGCCAGCCGGAGGAAAAAATAAGACGCGAAGGAAGACGAAGGACGGAGGATCAGGTAAGATCAGGTAAGACTCGATTTACTAATATTTCTTATAGGTTTACCTACCCCGAGTGTGACTCGGGGTTACCACTTCCAACTTCTTTTTCTACCTCAAGTCACGCTCGAGGTTACCACCCAGGAGGTTAAATAGCTCAAAATAGACATCCAGGGACATAAGACAGATGTCTTCTAGGTATAATTCTCTATTGCAGATCTTGACATTTCTAGCATGTGTCAAGAGTGTCCACATCAGGAAGGAGCCGGGGAACAGTGAGAGATCCATGGATCCCAAGTGAGTTAAAAGGTATGTGGGGTATCTTTAATAGTACACATTGGCTTGTTATTCACCATTATCCAGTTAAGTTTTACCAATAATGAGGCCATAGGTATTGAAGGTACAAACCCTGGCCAGGGTGATTCTACCTGCTAGCAGTTAATTACAAAATTTCTTGTATATTTTGGCAATGGTATCTCAATTTTGCTCAACAGGGCACATTCCAGGCTAGGGGGGGAGAGGTTTGTATCACCGTGGTAAGAAGATCGAACACCTTTCTCCAAAACTCTTGTGTCACCAGGCTAGACCACCAAACATGCTGTATGTCTCCTGTCCCTCCATATCCCCTAAAACAAAGGAAGAACCAGGGAAACACTTGGCTATCTTAGTAGGGACTAGGTACTAGCGTAGCATTACCTTGTAGTTTAATTCAACCAGATTCACATTACGTGAGACTTTGGAAACATTTTGGGCTATCTCGGTCCACTCCTCCAAGTCACAAAATGTATTCATATCCCTTTCCCCTGCTGTCATATAAGGTAGTTTGGAGTAAGGGGCCGACAGCGCTGAATAAAGAATTGAGATTTGTCCCACCGAGTTAGCCAATGTCTTTCAGGTACTTCCAAATGCTGTTTTGTAATATGGGGTGGGGGGGACTTTGAGAAAGTTTGGTGCTTACAAAAGAACGAAGCTGTGAATAGCAGAAAACTTCAGATATGGGTAATTTTTTTTTTAAATAAGTGATTGAAACTCAAAATGTGTCTTCCCGATACAAGTTCCCCCACTCTAAGATAACCATGGCTGCTCTACCAGCCGAACCGATGTGGTGGCATTACTGGTGGAAATTTAGGATTCCCCCAAAATGGAGCAAGAGGTGCATAGGCTGAATTAACATTTGGGTGGTGATTCACCCTGTCCCAAACCGATAGTGAGTACTGTAAGGAAAGGCATAAAATCTTGGGTCTCAGGTGATTAGGTACCCACATGAGGGAAGAAATATCTGACTCTGTACATGAGCCTCAATATCCACTGATTGGGGCCTCTGGAACAATAGAGTAGTATGGGAAAGTAGAGCAATCTGCCCTATGGTAGATTTTAAAAATAGGCACTCCTAAACCCCGATAGACAGACTTTTTAATGGTGAAACTGCTATGACACATTATTTACAACAGTAGGTCACAAAATAAACAGATAATCCTAAAATTCATCCTAAAAAGTCCCAACCTAGACCATGAGGCATGACACTAAACACATAAACTTTTTATTGTACAGCACTCCGTAATATGTTGGTGCTAGGTAAATACTGTTTAATAATACCAATAATAAACCCTGATCCCAACCACCCAGTTCCCTACAACTCCTGAATAAAGCCTAAACTATAAAGTTTTATTATAAACTATAAAGCTATATTATAAACTCTAAAGCTATATTATAAACTATAAAGCTAAATTATAGGTAACATATTATGTATTTATTAGAAATATATATTCATGTTAACTTTAAATGCAACAAGTATCAGCAGCATTTGAATCAGGAGAGGGAGGGGTTTGGTATTTGGCCAGATATTGTCTCCCCATACCTGGGTTTTTCCTTCAGCTCCTACACCTAAACAGAGTGGCGAGGGAAAGGCCAGTATGAACATTTGGAAATGGGTGAATAAAAGGAAATTTCTGTCACTGCCCTTACTGTACAAAGAGTCAGTTTAAAGTCATCCTGAGCCATTTATTTTTAGTTTTGGGCGGGATGGGTAGTTATTGTTTATGTTATGTTTATGATTTTTCCCATTTTCTTTTCTTGTGACACGTACAAAAGATAGGGAGTGTAGTCATCAGCAGAAAAGAAAAAAATTACACATACTAAAATAAAATATTAGGGCCTGATTTATTAAAGCTCTCCTAGGCTAAAGAGGATGTGTGATCCTGAAATGGATTTCTTAAAGGTCATTTGCTAATTGCTAGCAAATGTTTTGAATCCTGTACCATATCTGTTCCAGGTTTGCTTGATCACCCAAAGTAGTGCCATGCTTCATGCACTGTGCCAGGTGTTGGGTGAGGCCCAGTGGTCAGGGGGTGGAATATGTTCATTTAATGTGAAAAAATAAGCTTCTCCTAATTCAGAGAACAGTGCACCAAACTTTTTTAGGCCCCTTTCACACTTGTGATAGAAAACCGCATGATTAGCCTCTCTCAGACTACTGCTATACAAACGCTACGACAGAAATAATGCATTTGCAATGCTACAAAGCTTGACTGTTTTTACAAGAGCAAAGCAACGAGGATATTGGAGATAGAGAACTTTTAACTTCAGTAATATTACAAATCACAAGTTGTTTTTGCTATTTGTCACGTTCTACACTGTGGTGAAAGACATTTATAGGTGAAATGCAGTTGATTTTAATGAGGGGTCACAGCACGCATAGCTGTAAGCAAGAACGCTTTTAAGTGCAATTATTAAATACATTATTTTCTTTGAGAAAAATACGCTTAACTGAACCAATAACATTGTTCCGAATAATACGTTATTGTCTTTCCGAGGAAGCCTTTGTGTGAAACGAGTCAAGGACAACAAAACACAATATAATAGGAACATAAATATTTAGTAATATGAAATGTTTTGTGTAATGATGGATATGCATTAACATAAGCTGTTTTTGTTTGTTTATTTTTAAAGAATTATAATATTTTATGATTTTAATATTGAAATACTGGAAAATCCTGAAAAAACAAAAATTTTTGTTTAAATACATGTGTATAGGATGTGGTGCCATTTCAAAATATTCCCCCACCAATGGTGTTCAGAAATATTACAAAAAGTTTATTTTGTAAGTTATCTCTAAATGTTTATATGAACACTTTTTTTTAATCTGAAGAATAACCTAAACCTATGTGATACTGAAGCATGGAGGAAAATCCACGATGAAAACAACATAAAAGACAAATATTTCTTGTAAATCTTTCCTCAGATTTGTCTGAGGTAATACACTTAGCACCATTGCCATGTGGCCGCCAGAGGGCAGCAGCCGTGTGTCTGTGCTATACAGCCAGCCTGTCATTGTGTTCCTGTTGGTCGCTCCTCCTCTTCTGTATGACAGCAATAATACAGGAAGCCGGGGTGGGACACAAATCGGCACAGACCGAGCACAATGTACGATTGTTTATAGATGTTTAGGGTTTCCTGCAGGACACAGAGATCTCTATGAGAATACAGAGCTACCTAGAAGAGAAGATCTACCTCTGGCTGCACCTGTCAGAGCACCATGGAGGATCAGCACAAGGCAGAGGTAATGTGCACACTAATACCCCAGGCTGGGGCAGATTGTGTGTGTGGGGTGCTATGATCAGACCAGTCCTTGGATCACACTGCTTTATATAAATCAGAACCAATATACACCTCATCTGTTCTAGGCACTGAAAAACAAATCTTTTTTGTTTTATTTTTTGTCTGCAACCCCCCTATAGGTATATTGGTGACTATATTGGGGATCTACGCCAAACTTTCACACCTCATCGACCACTAAATTCATTAGTTTAAATCCCGCTAATATGAACTTTTTTAAATAGATAAATTCATTTGTAAAATAGTAATCTTCCTAATGATGAGGACTGTGCAGGCTCTGATACATTATTACTAGTGTTACTATTATCATTAGTTACGTTATCTTTGGTATTACTAAAGAAATACTAAATATTAGTTTGCTTTTCTCACTCATTATGGGTTTATTTCATTTGACTCTAAGACCAAGAAATGATAGTTATCAAAGTCAAACTATTTGGAGCCATGAAATATAACAGTTAAAGAGAATACACAGTTAAGGTCATACCTAGCTAAAAGAACATCTGAGGAATAAATAAAACAATCAGATGAGAATCGGTATTGGCGGAGCGGGGTGTAATGCTGGAAACAATACTGAAGCGTACGGCTCGGTAACGGTTGCCCCGTACAACTTAATACTACACTGACGTCACGCTGCGCCTCCCTTGTTTTTCCGTCTCTAGTACAGTTCGTGAATTTAGTGCAATATCAAGGTGAAAACTGTCATTCTGAATATAAGAATATATTAGAATATCATTTCTTTTTTAATATTAAAACATAAAAGTTGCAAATAATGTCCACATTTTTCTGTGGACCACCAGTTGGCGAGCACTTGCCTAGTACACACAGGCAGAACCATGTTTGCAACCAGCTACCTGATCTGATCAATTTGTGATCAGTAATCGATTAAATGGAGGTCCAAAAAGTACAACACACACATATATAGGATATTCTGGCCTGAATATGGGATGGGGTGAAGAATGAGACAGATCAGATTCACATGATTGTTCATACACACATGGCTCAACTTGTGTATTCTTCTACTGCAATATTTACCAACAAGCCAGGTCTTATCCAGGACCAACAATCAATCACTGACTATTGGTGGGATTTTGGATTCTCTTTGGATCTGATCATTTATTAGATTGGAAATATTATTGGATGTGAAACTCATTACATGTGTATTATGTCCAATACACAAAGGTGTGAATGTATCACTGATTTGTATAAGGTGTACAAGAATAAAAGTTAGTGAAAATCAATAAAATAATGTTTTGCTCACATAGAATCATGCTTCCAGGATGTGTCTAATCACAATATTTATATTATCTGAAAAAAGATAATATTTATCCTATATCTCTATTATATATTAGTTGTGTTTATTGATGACAGTGGGGCGGAGGATTGGTAGGTATAGGAGACGCCTTCCTAAGGCATCAAATATATGTCATTGTGTCATTTATTATATAAAAAACATCTTGTTAAACATGGTCTTTGTTAAGGAAAATTATTTTAGTTATTTGTATACTTACCTCCTTTATATGTCCTATTTCCATCCATTTACATATAATTACCTACAATAGGAGATATACAGGATCTACAATTCCTTTCCTTCTGAAAATGCTAGTTGCCTGGCCATTATGGTGCCATATTGCTGGCAGTATTTAATATTTGTGATTGACAAATACCAGAATACTTGTTCTGGGTCAGAGATACAGAGATTTGAAGGCAGAATGTCAGCATGACACAAATAGCTTATTCACAAGAAGCTGGCAGGCTCTGTGTTGGCAGATTCATATGATAATCATGATAGTTGTAATGTTTTCTTAAGCAGAGCAGAAACACGTACAGAAATGAACAGGCAGTCTGTGAAAACATTAAGTTATCTGTGCTGGATGTGAAAAAAGGAAAGAAACAGATAAAGCCGGATCTAGTAGTATTAGCATAATACATAATTATATAACAAGTGATTTTAAAAAATATATTTCTATGTTTTCTGGATAACCCAGGTTCTCCCATAATAGACTTTAATAAATCAGACCCACTGAGTTTTTGATATGGCTTATGAAAATTGTCTCTGGATTACTTACAAAGAGAAAATCATTTACTGCCATTGAAACACATGGACCTGGAAGATCCTCCGCCAGGTAATGTTTCAGTGAATGTCAGAATCACTGCTTTGTTGGGAATCCAGAGACAATTTTGATAAGCCATATCAAAAACCCAATGGGTCTGATTTATTAAAGCTCTTATGGGAGAACCTGGGTGATCCAGCAAACCTAGAAAGATTTTTAAAAAATCACTTGCTATTGGAAAACGTTTTCAATCCTGGACCAGAACTGTTCCAGGTTTGTGGGACCACCCAGGTTCACTCATGATACTCTTTATTCTAAATAATGTTTGATAAATCAGAGCCAATGGACCTGATTTTTTCAAGCTCTCCAAGACTGGAAAGGATACACTTCTATCAGGGAACCTGGGTGATACAAAAAAACAGGAATTGATTTGGTTCAGGATTAAAAACTTTTGCTTAAAAATAGCAAATTACTTTAAGAAATCTATTTCAGGTTTTTTTGATCACCTAGGTTCACTGATGAAAGTGTATGCTCTCCAGCCTTGGGAAGCTTTAATAAATCAGGCCCAATGTGTTTCAGGGGCCCAAACAATCACTAATTCTTTGGGTTTATACTAATTTTTAATGTAATTATATAAATTTATCCAACCAATCAGATTACAAGGACTGACGCAGCCCCAGCATAATTGTAGGATGAAGTGAGTGTGATTGCTTGTATTAACACAATATTATCCAAATGAAACCAATTCTGCTTAAATTCCACAATGCCAGACGCTATTACAGGCAGTACAATATTTCAGCAGCCTTTGATAGAATATAATTTTGCAATGGCTAAGTAAAGTAATCCCCCCCTCCATGAGCTTTTTGGGCATGAGGTCCATCAGGTCTGTTTCATCTTTCAGCCAACATCCCAATGCTCCCACTGTCTTAGAGCTGCACCAGGATGTCTTTAGTTCACACCAGCTTATTTTTATGTCTGAGAATGAAAATCTTTTGTTGTTACAGCCATTTATAACACTGAGACAGATGGGGGGATCTAATACAGATATCTACTAGGATGGAAACAACAGATTTGGGGAGGCTTGAAATAAATCTGTGCCCAGACTATGCATACTAAAGTATTTAAATATACATATGGTGCAGTAAGAAGGTTGGAGTGCCACCTTATTGTACCAATTCATATCAGGTACCTTACTGCTGCCCAAAAATGTGAAGGGGTCCTAAACTCTAGCCATTATACAGAAATTCATTTTTAAAGTCAGGGTCACAGTTTCCTACTATCTTACTTTCTATGGCAACAGAATTAAGTACCCTGCAGTCCTCTTATGTAAACCACCAGTAGATGTTTCTAAACTGTCAGAAGCTTCATACATATGTCAGCTGATTCATCTAGAAGTGAAAATCTGACAATGGGTACAGCAGACCCCCAAATGAAATGACCTCTAAGCACTCCTATGGAGGTGAGCAAAATGGGGTCCTGCATATCCCCCCACCTTCTCCGTTAAACTTTATGGCATTGTGTGTACAGCACTTGTTCATTCATCTGGAAACAATCATGAGTTCTGTATGGCGCTTTAACCTTGACTTGAAATACGTCATCATACATGCGGATAGAGACGTGTTATAGGTAGGTTATAAAGAACTATAATGTTCACAGTCTGGGGGTACATGTGCTCAATAAAACTTTTATATACAATGACCCATGTTGGACATTTTTGCTCTTTTTGTCCTGTATAGTATATATTATGTATGGTATATATATGGCACTATAAAACGTAACACAACAAATGGAGCTAACATGTGGTATTTCTTTTTTTTTAAGTTTACATATTGATTCTTTTTTAATGAATACAAAATGAGAGTACAGCAATGAGAATACAGCAATGCAAACTGTACAGAGAGACTCATAAGTGTGAAAAGAACCCAAGCTGCTGCTATAAATAGGCGATAATATATTAGTGGTGGAATGAAAGTATCAGTTTGAAGTCGCTCACTTCGGTAATAATCATTGTACATTAAAATACCCTTGTTTACAATAAAAAAAGCTGCTGTGGCTTCCTTGGCAAAGAATGACAAATAGATGAGAGCATCACTGTACTTCTTCATGAATCAAGGACGACTTGGGCTCAGAGGAAGTAGATTTATTATATTGCCATCAGACTGAGGATATCTAGTGGCATAGAGAGTTACTGCTGTGAAATTGTTAGTTTGAAAGTAAATAATGCAGAAATGTCTGGTTTTATTTATTTTTAATGTGCCATTTATTGGGCTGTTCACTATTTGTTGTTCACTTGTTAAGCAAGGATTTAGGCTCCTAAATATTTACAAAATTCTGTATTAGAAGTTTGTAAATGAGGCTTATAAATGGATTATGTCTTATTTTTAATACCTGGGGTCTTAATTTATGTCCTCAGACAAGGACAGTATACTGACAATCTGGTTTACAATTGAACATTAAACATTTTATGCCTCAGGACTTAAATGTGACTATGATCATGAGAAACTGTTGCATAAACCTTTGAAGACAGACGGTATTTTTCTTTTTCTGTATCTATTAAAAATTTTCAGCGAGCAGACATAAAACAAAGCCTTCCCTTCAGATATTTAACTGATAAGGATTGGCACACTTTGTGCTATATCTCCTTTTGCTTCACTAAACTGATTAATCCAGTTTTCTATACAATATGCTGTCATCTGTAGAAATGCTTTCTAATCAGTATATTTTATTTTTATTATATTTTATTATATTTTTAATTTTTATTTTATTGTTTGATACTCCATATTCACCTATGTTTAGATTAATGCTATGTTGTGAATATCAATATATCTTTATATATGTTTTATATTACAGAACACATTTAGCGCAGACGAAGCCAGCTCCATTGTAAAAGAGGTGAGTTCATTACCATCATCATTACAATCTTTATCACACAGCTATAAAATCTGCAATATTGTTTCCAGATTATCCTTCTATCCTGATAACTGGTTAGATGTAGTTTCCTATATCTGCCTGCCAAATATTATCAGAAGGGATTGTCATGTGTGAATGCAAATATTACATCGTAATGATATTGAGAAGGCCAACATGACTTTAGACCGTTGATGAACTATGTGTGATCCAAGGGAATTGCCTTTTAATCTGAAGGCACTGAGTAAGTGTTGCAAGGCGGGTCTTATTTTGGTTGTGATTTTCTTAGACTGTAGAACAGTGTTTCTTGGCCTTTTTAACAGGGTGGACCCTTGAAATAATTTTCAGGTCTTCAGGGAACCCTTCTATAATTACTAATATGCACAGCTTATAGTACATTAGCATGGTGGTCAGCAGGAAGAATGTCACCATTACAATTTTTTGCCAATGGTAAAAATGTCACCCTTACAGATAGGCAAAGAGATCATTGGTGTCACTTAAACTAACCTGAGAAGCACAAATTGCTCAAGGAACCCCTAGCAACCTCTGGATGCACCCTGGATGAGGAAATACTGCTTTAGACATACATTAGCTTGAACTATGGATTGAGCCAGGAAGGTATGCAGACTTGAAGAATCGAACCTAATCATTTATGCTTTTATTTTAACAGGGGAGTTATCTGTCCTAGCAGTTAGGACTTCATATAGATGATTACTTCTTACTTGCACCCAGTTTCCACTGTTCAGTACCCAGGAACACCTGAAAAATACTACTTTCTTACAAATGCTCTGAAAACACATTTTAAAACCTTAAAAACACTTAAAATTGCTTAGCAGCCATTTGTAATGCATTCCAATTCAAGTTTATGAAGGTGGTTGGGTAGGCAGTGGTATACCAATGGCACAACAATGATTAGCAGCTCAACTACGCCAAGTTTTAGATAAAGCCAAGTAAAAGGCAATTCTGATTCTGATTGCATCTCTTTGTCCCCCCGAGGTTCAAAGAACCCTGGACGGAGCTCAGATAGGCTAAGGGAACAGTGGTTCCCAGATAGTCAGCCCCTTGACAGCTGAAATTGCTGTTCTGGTTACTAATAAATCAGTGTTTTAACATTTGACAACCGTCAAGGGGTGACTCAACCAGTAACTATCCATTTATGCCCTGTGGGTGGACACAGATTAAATCCTGCATGTTGCAGACACAGTTCCCAGGTGTTAAGAAGTAGTAACTGCACGGCCACCTCTCTACCTATCCGAACTCAGTCTACAAGTAACAGCTTCTGTGTGAATGCAGTGATATTCACCTTAATGGGATTCTGAAAATTTACGTTTTAGTAAGCAGCCCCCTCCTGTTCTTAAAATAACAATGCTTGCTAAAGATGAACACAAAATCCAGAAACTGTTAGACAATTACAGTAAAAAGTTCTTAAATGTGAAACTAATAAACTATTTGGCTTTTGAGCACCAGCACAGTACATTGCTTGTGCAAATAATTGCTTTTTCTTTTGTTTTAGAAATGTACACTAAGCATAAACTGCTTTCAGTCCTGGGCTTCTGGATGGGGAAGTAAATACTGGTCAATTGTTTCCTGAATCCCTTGTCATTATGTCTGTGACAGAGGCATTGTAATTACAAAGGGTGTACAGTTCTCATGGAAAAATCATTATGCCAAAAAGTAATAAACATCAATACTACTGGCTGTAATTCTGACTTGCTTTTTAATTATTATTTAATTATGAATCTTGTAACAATCTTGTTAGACTTCTGTAGGCTGTTGCCTTTGTTATTCTTTTGCAGAAGCATGCAGCACAGGAATTTTAAAGTGGTTGTGGTTTTTAAAGATGGTAGTGAGATACAGAGACTTCAACTTCTATGCAAATCTTGTGCAAATTGTATGCAAATTGCACTGACTTGAAGCTAAACCAATCAAAGCTGAATTTTCTGCATCTCATTGACTATCTCTACATGAGATGATAGATGGTTAAATACAAATGAAGATATACTGTATGCAGATAATGCCCAGACTGCCCATACAGTGCATTTGGCTAATGATGCAACCAATGCAGACATCACTAGATAAAATAATGTGGGTTCTGGTAAAAAATAGCAAGTTGTGATAACATGGCTGCCACACAGGCATTTCCTGAATTCTTGTAAATTGACATTTCAAATACTGTGACAGGTGAAGCATGATTTATAATTGGTCTTTGATCTTGTTAAAGGGTCATTCCACCCCAAAACTGATACTTATACAGTTTTCTCCCTAGCCCCTTTTAGCTGGCCGCACCACCCAGCACTTTTAAAAACCAACCAGTTGTTTTTGGGTGGTTACTAAAAAGTTGGGTGACAATACAGAAGCCACCACCCACCTATAGCTTCTTCCTACCAGCCTAAAAAAATCCTGGGGAGATCACTGCTATAGTTGGAATTTGGTGGCCTGAATTAGATTATGGCTTGTTCTATAGCATATATACAATGTATATGAATATGGCATATACTGTGTTTACAACAGTGAGATTTTTGTGCCATCATTCCTAGTTGAGTTCCTGTTCAGATTGGTACTTTAGGTCTTTGATTCTTTTGTTTCTGTTTCTGATAACCTTGGTGTGTTCAAGCAACAATTTTGCATAATAAAAAATCGACGGCCAAGGCCATAGAGCAGATCCAGCTCATATATTTCTACAATCATGTAAGTGAGAGACTGTCAGCTGGTTTAAATATCTGGCATTTATCCAAACCAAAATGTCAGGGTATCTTTATTAAAGCAAGCCTGTCAGTAAAGATAATGCATAATGGTTTTATAATTTATTTAAAATGGACAGTATTAAAAACAAAATAAAACATGTTAATGCAGCCTGGTCAGTATAATCTGTTACTATATTAACATGCATTTATTGTATGTATTTTACCTTTTGTGGGAAGCATACAGAAATGCACTAATCTCTTTAAGTCAATTTTTTGTGTCTTCATTCCATAGAAGAGATTTCTTTTCACTTCTGTCCTTAAGATCCAACAAGAAGTGAAATGAAATTCCTATAAAAGTAGGGGAATTCCCCCCCTAGACACTGGTCACTAGAACAGATGTCTCTGTTGGAACTTTTGCATTTCCCATTACTTTCTGACTTCGGAAAAAATGGCCTAAAGGAAAAATAAACAGTGGTAAATCTACATAGTAGGGACACAGACAGAAAAAAACGGGGGTTACAAAAACAGGGGTTATAATTCTTTAACAATAAAAAGTAAGTTCTTAACTGAACATACCCAATAACATTTATAATTTTCCTTTTAAACAAGCAGGTGATGATTCCATATATATTTTATTGACTCATTTTACCCTGTGGTATAATATGCCTGGTTAAAGAGCTCAGTAACTCAAGCTGAAATTTGCAGTCACTCAATGAGAGGCAGCATTGCATAAAAAGACCTTATGACTGCTGTGCCATTAATATATATATATATATCGCATTTATAGAACATTAGAGTAAGAAAAAAGGAAAAAGAATAAAGCATATAGAGTTAAGGTAAGCTTTGAATGCTTTGTCAAAGTACTTTAGATACCTGCATTGCATTGTGGGGTGCAGAAAACCCATCCTACAGCCCTGTGTCTACGGATGATGGTGTGTGATACTTATTTAAAGCTTATTTTACAAATTTACTAACGATTTGTTTGCTTTAACCTAAGGGGAGCACATTATTTAGATATTTTGGGTGAATGTTATGCGTGTATTTCATTATATACATCATATTTGAAACAATAGTTCTGTATAATGTATTCTATACTGTACAGTAATACATATGTACAATTTTATACTGACTAAACCTGAAGGCATAATATGTAAGGTAAATATAATAAAACTTTGTTTCTATGAAATAAACACTACACAATGCCCAGCTGTATCAAAACAATAATACTATTCATTTATTGAGACTTAGAACTCCATTCAGTGTTTGAGGGCTGAATACTAGATTTCTGTACTTAATATATTTGAAAATCCTTTTGCAGAGCTGCATTAGCTGTTTGTTTCCTTTGTAATAAATAGGGAAAAGGAAGCCAAGAAACATTTAATTAAAAACATTTCTAAGGATTAAGAGGCAGCGCATCCAGTATGTAAAGCAGAGTATGATTCTATTTAGTAATAAACCAGTCTCCATTGTGGGGTGCAGGATGGCTTATACATTTATTATGCTACGACTGCCAACCTATAGTGAGTTGGTCCCCCTACCCCTTTCAACCTTTATCTTTTACTAACTGCCAGGGTTTCATAAATACATAGGGCCTTGTATTGCACCCTAGGCCCTAGGATGCCTTACTGTTAGCTGGTTGCAGTCTGTCTATGGCTAGACAGTTCCATTACTGCTGGTTTTCTTTATGGTTTTGGGACAGTTTACTTCTGAAGGTAATAATGACTATACCAGGAATCTTGTTACCATTTTTTAATAGTACTGGTATTTGTAATAGTATTTTTGACTTAAGTTCTGAAACATAACATCTTTATGAGCTATACAGTAGGACCAGACTGCAAGAGTTTATTCTCTCTGGATAGATGCCACCAGGGCTTCCACTACGCCCTACGTCCCATGACGCATTACGTCATTTAGGATCCATTCCTATTTTCCATTTCCAAATCACTGCATATAAACCCAGAGCAGGACTTAGATTTCTTTATAGTGGTTATTGATTTGGTAGCTTTTATGGACGGTTTACCCATAGACCACCAAGCATGAGTTGAGGCAGCATTCAAATTAAGGCAAAGTTCTTCATCCAGCTAAAAGCCTAATAAAAAAATAATTATGAAAAATGAGAGGGCTTTTTTACTGTTGTAGCAGTTTATTGAATTGTTGCTATTTGTTGTTTTTTTTTCCCAGTGTTTAGACGTCATCCTGGGTGGAGTGGATTATGATGAAGGTCGAGTCAATGAGTGGATGTCTGCTGTGGTGGAACAGTCATTAGCCCATCTAGTAAAGATGGAAAAACCCTTCAAGTATATTGGTAAGATTTATGTTATTATAATGCTAAATCCGATTACCCTTTATGCAGTGCATTATGAACTATGCAGCGCGTAATGTGCTGGGTTGGTTGAAATATCAATGAAGTGAAATTCAAGCATTAGAACCCTAAGGTCTCTTACCTGCCTCAAATAATAGCATAACTTCCCTGCAGAGAAAAGGATTATTACTTACCTCCCTGGTGCTGTTAGTCTAGACCAAGGGTGTCAAACTTAAATACACAGTGGGCCAAAATGAAAAATTTGGACAAAATATCTACAGTTGGGGAAGGTGGCTAATGAATGTCAACAGAGGAGGGGCGCTTATGGGTCCTGATTGACCCGCCAGCAGAGGATTCTGGTTGTTGTAGTATTAGCGGTGCATGCACTGTCTACCAGCGGACTAGCTGTAGGAGACATTTGGTAATTTCTCGCGGGCCTGAGTTTGACACCCCTGGTCTGGACATTTAAAATATCTAGACTTTAAAATTGTATTCACTGAAAATTGTATCATTTTCTTTTGACTTATTATTCTACTGTTTATCTTGAAGTCATTTTAATTCAACTTCACATGTACTGTATATGTGATTGTCATATCATATTTTTATTATTATATTACATAAGCATATTTGTAGGGCCTCTGTCTAGTTTCTATCTATGTATTAGAGAAAGTCAGTCAGTATCCTTGTAAGTCTCTTTTATGTATACTTGTATTAAGGAAAAAAATCAGTAATACTTTTGATTTAGTTGGTGTTAGTTTTGAGTGTACCTGTGGGATACCTGACATATAGGGCCTGATTTGTTAAAGCTCTCCAAGGCTAGAGAGAATACACTTTCTTTGGTGAAGCTGGGTAATCTAGCAAACCTGGAATGGATTTCCTATAGCCATTTGCTATTTATTAGAAAATGTTTTTAATCCTGGCCCAGATCCTTTTCAGGTTTTTTAGATCACCCAGCTTTACAGAAGAAAGTGTATGCTCTCCAGCCTTGGAGAGCTTTAATAAATCAGGGCTGGTAACTTTAAAGGAACATTACAACGTTGTTATTATAGTTTTTATTAGGAAATTAATTAAGGACAAATAAGTCATACAGCTGTACTACTTAACTACAGTAGTGAGGTCACCTACCTGGCTGTGTTGTGTATTAGACCTGTGAAAATCTCCGGGCTAGACATACAGAAATGCAATGCTTTTAGCAAGTATACCAGCTTCCCTATATCTATTCTAACAGTGAATGGAGCTGAGTTTATTTATAAATGGTGTATGCAGTATTTGCTCTGTACTGTAGTTTTTGGCAACTGTGCAATACACGGTGCCTCTGTATTGTTCCTGAAAACACTACAACCTTATAGCTCACAGTAATAATGATTAGGAAAGGGAACATAGCTACTGCTATTACAACTTAGCCTTCTCTGTGACTGGAGGCTATTCTTCTCAGAATTCTGAAAATCCATTCTTTCTGAAAATGTATTCTTTTGTGACTAATTGCGCTTATGGACACACAGAAGTTCGAACATCGCACAACAAACTTAAAGCTCAACTCCATCCTTGTCTTTTTTTCAATATATAACATTTGTGCCAGGGATGTCTATTAACTTCCCTTTCAGCGTATGCATTTGTTCTGATGCCACTTGGCTGCGGTCATTCTCCTTTCAACATTTGTTAGGAGCATATACCTTTAGTCTGATTGACATCCAGTCATTTAGCATTTTTTTCTGCAACTTGGCTGTCAGGGGCGCCGCAATCCCTCTTCTTTTCTTTTGGTTGCAGTTAGTGTTATCATCAACCAGCCTAAAATATCTTCAGTGAAACGCAGTACAGTAAAAAAGAATGTTTGTGCCTTAGCCAAACTCACCCTTGGCTATAGAGGCCAGAAGAATTTTATGATGAAGAAGCCAGGTGCATCTACCCAATGCCAGTACCAAGGATTTTGCTGTGAAACTTGGTATATGTAGTCTAAGAGCAGTGCTGGGGCACCACTTAAGAAAAAAGTATAATACAATTATACTAATTACAGTATATAATAATATATTGTAATAAACAACACAAAAACAACATTTTTAATATTTATAAACAAAAAGTCATTGACCAGGACATCATAGTGATGGGTATATAGGAATGTAATGGGGAAATGTTGGAGCTTTGCTTGTTAGAACAGCCTGGTATACAGCTGAGACAGGAAGGTTTCCGAGTCTCCTGCAGTAATGTGCAAAGCTCCCCCCATACAGTTCTGATAGGGTTCCTTTTTATTATCTCAGGCCTGGGCTGGGCTGAGGCATTACACTCTGTGGTTTATTCTGCAGAACTTTAAATTGCACGCTACAGTTTTCAGTACAGTCTTTTCTAATCTTAATCTTACAGTCTCTTTAATCATAATCATGATTCATGTCATATGAGAGGGTGTGTCCCAAGCAAGCTTGATCGCACACACAAAGCTTTACTCATCATTTTTAATAACTTGTCTTGGCAGTTTCTCAGTGATTTCTTTTTTTGAAGTTTAAGTGTCAAACAGCTAAATACGCAGCAGAAATAAATGTGATAATTGTCTCAGCTTCCAAAGGATTTGTATCCAATTCATTTAGTTTGCCAAGTCCCTTACTTTTTACTTTTCTCCACTCTAGTCAAAGCATTACTTATGAGGACACCTACTGGCCAAAATAGGAATAGGTGCACTTTCCTAATATATTCCGAATATAATATATTCTTGTAATATAACCTACCTTTGCCACTAGGAATTCATACTTTTCAAGATTTCATGGGTGCTGCTCCACTGTATGTTTACAACCTTTGTCTCCCACACAAGATTCCCACATAGATGTCTATAGACATTGTTTACCTTGTGTACTTAGGACACAGCACTATATAAGTCAATGGGGCTGAAGTGTCCAGGTGCTGGCAAGAAATAAGACTTGCGGCTGTAAAATGTAAGCAAATGGTGTAGTGGCACCTTTACATCTTGTAAAGTATGAACTTGTGAAAGGGGAGAGTGGGTTAGATTGGGTCGGAACAAGGAAGAGAGGAGAGGATAAATGCATATTGTTGGAAGGTGCACATTAAAGAACACCTGTAACTATTCTGCAAAATGCATTATTGGGGTCCTCAAGTTCCTTAAATGTAGGTATTTTTAGACATATTAAAGAAACTGATTATCTTTTCAGTGCTTACCCCTTTAGCCAGTTGCACCACCTGGCACTTTTCGGTAACCACCCAGCTGTTTTTGGATGGTTACTAAAGAGTTTTGTCACAATACAGGGGCTGCTACCAACATACAATTCTTTATACCCGGCTCAAAAAAATTTCTGGGTTGAAAACTGCAGTGTGTGGCAGGATGTTGTATTGTGGGGAGGGCAGATGTGCTGATCGTTAGAGTATTAAGATTGTAGAGCTGTTGCTCCCCACTGCAGGTCAAAAAACCTTAGTTTTATTAGCTTAGCTTAGTTATCATCCGGGCCCTGTCCCCGTCAGAATTCTTATGCAGAAATATAACTTTATACTTTTATACCTTGGGAAATGTCATCTTCTTTCATGCTTGCTGTTTGAACTCAGCAATACCTGATTTCACATGAATGTAATATATAGGTTGTCATATGAGATAAAATCATTTTAGTTATGTACTGACATGTTTGTTCACCATCATCATATGTTTTGCTTATATTTTTCTCAGTAACCTGTACAGTTATGCAAAAACGTGGCGGTGGTCTTCACTCAGCAAGTTCCTCCTTCTGGGATAACTCCACTGATGGTAATTCTTAAGTAGAAAAAAACAAATGGGTCGCATTAGATAAACCCACTTCACTAAGTTTATAGGCAGTGTTTCTCAATTAGGGTTCCTCCAGAGGTTGTCAGGGGGTCCTTGAACAATACGCAAAATGTGACTCTCAGGTTAGTTTTTTTTAGATACCAATTATTAATATTACACAGTATTTACATAGGGCCATCATATTACGCAACACTGTACAAAGTCCATAGTCATGTCCTCAAAGGGGCTCACAATATAATGCCCTCATATGGTTTTAATACAGTCTAAGGTTAACCTAACTTGTTAACATGTTTTTGGAATATGGGAGAAAACCAGAGTACCCAGAGGAAACCATGCAGATAGTGTCCTGCCTGAGATTCGAACCTGGGACCTAGCGCTACATAGGCCACTGTGCTGCCCATAAGATGGAAGGGGAGATCTTTTTGGATATCTGCAAGGTTGGGGGCCTTCCCAATGACCAGCACTCTAATGTACTGTGTGCTGTGGGTATAGTAATTATAGAAGGGGTTCCCTGAAGTCCTGAATGATATTTCAAGGATTCCCTTACTCTCTAAACCATAACCTTAACACTAAATATTCTGATTCCTGACCTCACCCAGTAACCTGACCTGAGCCTTTTTACACTGCTACGTGTGTACCTTATCCTGTACCTGCCATAACAACTCCCATTGATGAAAAGACCCAGACCTGTGATGTAAAGGATGGAAGCTAGTGCTTTAAATTAAATGCAATGTCAAAATCTTTTAACATATATTTTATTAGTGTAAATTTATATTTTTAGATATCACAATATTACATTTTATATTAAAGTCTATGTGTAGCCAGTTTTCCCTTTTTCACTTTATGTCCTAGAGGCACGTCAGATTTACATTAGAAGAAATCTCCTAAAATAATGGGTCCTCGTTGAAAGATTTCCCCTCACCTCTTGATATGGACAACTATAACATTTTGCATTTTGTTCACTTTCTATGTACTTAATAGTGATCTCCAGTACAAATAGAGAGTTGAATCTACCCAATGGGTGCACAGAAATCAGCCAAAAACTTGAGATATGGTGTAAGCCTTTTCCCTTGTATCCAAATCTTAAAAAAAAGTATTTTTTTTTTGTTTTAAATAACTCTTTGTTTTCTTTTTCTTTTTTTTTAGGAAGTTGCACAGTCAGGTGGGAGAATCGGACCATGTATTGTATCGTGAATGTATTTGCTGTTGCAATACCGCTATAACCAACTGCAGGAAAATATTGTACTCTTTTGCACGCTTCAAATGCTAAAAAAAAAAAAAAAAAAACCCACAGGAACCAGGACTCTCAAAAGGATATCCAATAATCTGTATTACCAAACCTCAGCAGCTTAGCTGTCTATTTTAAAGGCAGGATAAAGCACAACTTAAATTCCAAAGCTGAAGTTTAGTGTGGTAGAAAAACAGACACTGCCTTTCCTTGCCAAACAAATCTACTCTTAATATTTTAGAAATAGTTTATGACAACATTGATCATACACAGATGCTCAGGAAAACAAAAGAAAAACTTCAAATTAAATAAAGGGCCTCAAAAAACCCATTGGGCAGGTTTTCATAAAGTAGCAAAAAATATAGAGACGTTGCTTGTGGCAACCAATCAGATTTTAATATTAGAAACCTATGCAGTTGAACAAGAGGGCTCATTAATCAGGGTTACTATGTGGAAATACTTGGGAAGCCAGGGGAATGCATATTAGGTGGTTAAAGGGAATAAGATTAGACTTTACCATTTCTCCTGAATAGTATGTGTGCAGCGGTCATTTTCCATTGTGGACTTTTGGCAGGAGTCCCCTGTCCACCAGGGCTCTGAGTGTATCGCCTCAAGGCACTAGGGCTAATGCAGTTTATTATTTGAACATCATGTCTACGGTATTTTTGGTAGCTTGTAATAGTTTATCAGATTCAGTTTTAGTTGGTCTCTAAGACATTTCGCTACTCATCAAAGCAGCTTCTTCACTTCTAAGAATCAGAAACTTCTTCCCTCATTTATCACCACATGGGTAACATTATCTTAATTTAATCACCGTAAAATTGGGCACACAAGAGGTCCAAGAACGTGGGAATTACCTGTTCAACATAATTTATTCACCTTGGTGCTATAAAGACACAGACTAGCATGGTGATCAATGGAAAGAATGCTTCTTACTTTGCTGGTCATTGGGAAGAATGTTACCCTTACAGATCATCGGGGGTCACCTAAACTATCCTGAGAGGCACAAATTGCTCATTGTTCAAGGAACCCCTAGCAACCCTTAAGAGAAGCCTAAGTTTCAACAAAACCCTGGTTGAGAAAAGCTACTATAAATTTTTGGTTATGTTCTCACTTATTAGAACAGAAGAAGATGTTTTTATGAGTAGAGAAAGGTCTTCAACATTACAGATCAAGTCCAGATTAACTACTACCAGCTGTATTTTTACCTGGATAAATGACAACCTTCACATACATTACTTCTATATTGATAATTAGTCACACTTGTAAGGGTTTGATAGTCCCTTAGTGATACATATAAATTTAAAAAAAATTCTATGGCTAATTAGATTCAGACAGCGCCTTACCTGGATTTATATAGCAGGTATAATTAATGTGCATCAGTATTAAAGGGACAGTTAAGCAATCCTGCCTAAAAAAATTGTTTTATTTGTGGGATAGACCGTAAATTAAATTATTTTCATCTTGTCTTGTGATCACCATCAGGAAATTCTCCCTGGCTTTGGCACTTGCTACAGTAATTAAAAAGTCAGAGAAGCTAGTCCCACTTATATCCCTGCATTTTATGTCATGTAAAATTAATGAAACATTCAGTAGGTAAAATGAACCCTAGGAACTAGGAATTATGGTGAATATATCTTATTGTATAGGCTTTGTGCCAAATAAAAAGTCAATAGGTAATAGACATATGCAGAAAGCATTGATGAACTTTTAAAGGGGAACATTCTTTATTTCTTTATAGAGGAAGGGCATCACTTACCTGGCTGGATACTACAGACAACACAACCAGTTTTACTGTCCTCTAATTTTTATATATATATATATATATATATATATATATATATATTCATATATCCTTGTAAACATAAT
>NC_092858.1:129616803-129631351 GCF_032062135.1 Pyxicephalus adspersus
AGCCTGTTAGCTTGTTGCTACTAATTTCCTCACAAATTTCCATATATTCGATACATATTAATATTTTTAATCATTTGTATACATAATAATGTTTTTAATCTATTTAGTAAAAAGGCTATAATGTATCAGTGTTCTCCTCAGCCCCTTTAAGGCTTAGTCTACACGGACGTTTTTCCAGTGTTTAACCTGAGGCTTTAAAAGCCCTTGTTTAAAATTCCCATGCATTCCAATGGGCTAATCTACACTAGGACGTTTCCTTGAGGCACGTTCATGAGTGTTATCTATAACATTGCTTGCAACATTTAAAAAATTAAAACGCGGGGTTAACGCTGAAAAACGCGGGTAAACGCTTCCATTGATTTTAATAGGGCGTTTTCCTGGGTTTATAAACACTTAAGACGTAAATGCGTTAAAAACGTGGGAAAACATGACATAGACGTTTTCCAGCGTTTTAAAGGCAAGCTTTAGAACTCTAATAAAATTTCATAAAAAAGAACATAAACACAGTAGGAACATGTATACGATAAAATGTACCCATCTCTGGAATTTATACAGAACTAAAGACTCTCCTTACCTACTGTGGCAACACTGCCTAAACAGCCATGGGGGTTAGAGAAGCCAGTTACACATTTCCAAAACCTGGAAGTAACAGGTAATACTGATTAAATAGAAAAAAAAAAAAAAAGAAGGTAAGTATAAGGATCCGACAAAAGCATGGGTTCACTTTACAATTCAAATTTTATGCTGACAATACTTGGGCAGGTGATGTACAGAATAGGGTAAAGGGTACAACCTGTATTAAGTTCTTATTGTTTTCTGTATGCTCACTTGAGAGATCATCTTTCAGTTCCTCCTCTGTTGACCACCATTTTGTCCATTCTGTGGTTTATAAATAACTAGTACCTAGATAACCACAAAGCCAAGGGGGCATTATCTTATGAAAAATGTTAGGAATTTTATGTGACAAATCTATTTTTAGAAATAAGGAAATCTGTCTCCATTAAAATATTCTTTGTTCATTAACATTTTATTATTTTTAATAATAAACAATATTTATAAAACACCTACATATTGCGCAGCACTGTAGCTAATGACAAATAGGCATAGCACATGACAGACAGACACAAACAATGAAGCAGTGGGAAGAGGCCCTGCTCAGAGGAGCTTACAATCGGAGATTGCACTTGTTATGGCATTGTATAAAAAAGGTTCTATGAAAATTTTTAAAACAATGATACATAATATCTATTAAAACCCATAAAACCTTCCCAAAAACTGTAGTGTTTCCTAAAATTGTACTTATTTCTAGGAGTAAAACAGTATATTGCAGCTACCTAGTCCTTTCTTCTTTTATTGTTACATGGTGATCTTGCCACCAAGCCATTTCTTCTAGTCCTAGGATGATAATACTTGCTGGCCTTACTATTTTTATAGATAAGCAATATTTTTACTGTGGAACAGAACTACAGAAAACCTTTTCTCTTCTCTATAACATGGGGGAGTGGTGAGGGAGTTTGGAGTCCATATAGAACAATGTTGACAGCCAGCACAGAGGGCACAGACACAATGTTGACAGAGTTGGCAGAGGACACAGACAGTTAACAGCTCACCATTAAAGATCAACATTTCTAGCAGGATGTTTGCACTTATAGAACATATGTAATACATCTTGTTTCAATAGTATATTAAAAAAGCAAATACCAGTGTATGTAAATTTCAATGTCTGTAATATAGTTGTGTATATCTAAATATCCACTAGATGTCCTCGCTCATCAACAACACTGGGGAACGCATTTTTGTTAAGTTAGATCTTACACTTGTTTTTTACAAATTTTTGGGTGGTGAGTCCAGAAATGACCCCAGTTTTTTGATATCACATCCAGTTTTTACGATACAGGGTACCCTCCATTTTGGTCAAAAACATACAAATTTTATATACAATGAAAAAATAATGAAATAACTTGAATGTACTGTTTATTTAAATTTCTTTTGTTCATACAAAGTGTTTATTGTTACTCTATGACATTTTTTTTTCAGTAAAACATTTGAAAATTAATCGTTTTCCTGGAAAAATTAATTCCTGGAGTGTTCAGTGTTAGGACAATCCCGCTGGATGAGCTTTGATGAGCTGCCTAATTTGTGGACCATCAAAAACACCGGCCTTTATTTTTTCAAATGACAGGCTAGGAAATGCTAAAATGAGGTACTTGAAACAGTCTCCTTCAGTTGGCAAAGCTTTAACGAACTGCTCCATCAGACCCAATTTAATGAGGCCCAATGCCTCTCGCGAGCTCTGCTGTCCCACATGCACAGACAGCAGGGATACCTGGTATATCTGCTTTGCTGACTAAGAAGGAAGCCTACCATTTTAAGGTCAACACATGACCCAATTGTGTTGCTGATATTGCAACAACTCAGTGACTCTCTTTATGTCTGCATATTCTTCACAAAGAGAAACGGAATGGCCATTGGGACTGACCCAAATATATTGCCATTGCGAAGAAGGACACACTTTAAGCTCTGCTTTGAGCTATGGATGAATTGTTACCATTCAGTTATAGATTGGAATTCCCCATTTGCTCCAATAAACCAGGTATGTTATGGCAATACACAAAGCCACTGTCAGTTCTAAAGTACTGCAGAAATGCAATTTCTCTGGATCGAAAGTTTGATACCTTTGTACCTTTTTCAATTAAGTTTTTTTCACGCAGTCTTGATGCTAGGAGTTCTGAAGCCTTCTTCGTCCCCAAATCACGTGCTAAATCACTCAACTCATGCTGATCAAATCCCTTACAAACAGAGTTCCCTTCAATTTCAAACTCTTCATCATTGTTGTCACCTAGTTAATCACCATAATCAAGTTCTTCAAGAGAGGCTAGTGTAACCAAAACCAGCCCTGGGATTTCATCTGAATGAGCCCCTGGGTGTATAGCCGATGGTAGACTAGGATACTCTTGTATGTTACATTTATTTTTCTTGTTATATCCTGAAGTTTTCACTATACAAAAGTAACAGTCACTGAAATGATCTCCTGGCTCTCGCCAAACCATAGGTATACCAAATGACATCTTATCACGTGTTCCCACACCTGTAAACCCTGGACACACTGTTTGGAAACCTTATGAGGGGGCCAAGACTTATCTTGATTACCAAGTTTAACTTTGAAATATGCCAAATAGGCTTGCTCTACAAATGTGCTGATGTTTGCCCTTTGACTGGGAATGGTGAAACTGCCACAGATATAACAAAATAATTCAGGGATGTTTAGGCACTTACTACAAGAAACAGCAGGGCCTGACATGACCTGGAAAAAAAGAAAAAACGTGTAAGTAGAACAATACTTTTTGCTTATTCACTACATAGAGCAGCGCACAACCTCTGACCACATTGTCTTGCGTGTAAATGAATAGCCTATACAAATCGCTACAGTAATCGCATTATTATAAGCGGTAGAGAAAAAACCTGACGTGATAGAAGAAAACTAACTGCACTTCCAGAATCAGCATACCTATTTTAGTGTAAATAAGTCTAAAAATTGAAGTCAACAAAAAATTTGTTCAAAATTGTTTCCCGGTGCAATTTATAATTTGATGTTAGGTGTGGTTAGTTTGTGGTTATTTTAAATAGTACATTGATACACCATGTTATATCTGGTGCAAAATGTCAGTCTATAGAGGATCAGTGTTGTCACCCTAGGACAGGGAGGATGTTAGGTCTACAAACTGCCCCTTTTCTTCTCCATAACAGGTGGAGTTGTTTTTGTAACCTGTTGACGCGAACAGCATTTTTTTTTTTTTTACAACAAAATGCTTCAAGTTGTATAGCGAATGGAAGAAAATAAGAGAAGTTCATTATGAGGATTTGCATATAAACATTTACAGATCAGTAGGTTTTGTTCTGTATCAAACTGGAAGATGATGAGAGAAGAGAAACAACTTTGCACTAACAGAGCTGAAGGAGGGAATGTGGATGGGGTTGGTGGAGTGGGAGTAATAACCCATAACTCCCAACATTTGAAAGTGCCAAAAAGAGACATTAAACAATGGGTGTGGTCATGTGGGTGGGGTATGGGCAAAAAGAGTGTAGCTCCTCCCTTTTTGTAGAAATTAGACCTGCCTGCCCCCAACAGTGGCAGGGACCATCACTTGATTACCAAGTTTAACTTTGAAATATGCCAAATAGGCTTGCTCTACAAATGTGCTGATGTTTGCCCTTTGACTGGGAATGGTGAAACTGCCAGATATAACAAAATAATTCAGGGATGTTTAGGCACTTACTACAAGAAACAGCAGGGCCAGACATGATCTGAAAAAAAAGAAAAATTGTGTGTAAGTAGAACAATACTTTTTGCTTATTCACTACGTAGAGCAGCACACAACCTCTGACCACATTGTCTTGCGTGTAAATGAACAGCCTATACAAATCGCTACAGTAATCGCATTATTATAAGCGGTAGAGAAAAAACCTGAGGTGATAGAAGAAAACTAACTGCACTTCCAGAATCAGCATACCTATTTTAGTGTAAATAAGCCTAAAAATTGAAGTCAACAAAAAATTTGTTCAAAATTGTTTCCCGGTGCAATTTATAATTTGATGTTAGGTGTGGTTAGTTTGTGGTTATTTGAAATAGTACATTGATACACCATGTTATATCTGCTGCAAAAAGTCAGTCTATAGAGGATCAGTGTTGTCACCCTAGGACAGGGAGAATGTTAGGTCTACAGACTGCCCCATTTCTTCTCCATAACAGGTGGAGTTGTTTTTGTAACCTGTTGACGCGAACAGCATTTTGTGGTCATGTGGGTGGGGTATGGGCAAAAAGAGTGTAGCCCCTCCCTTTTTGTAGAAATTAGACCTGCCTGCCCCCAACAGTGGCAGGGACCATCATTGGGGGGGAGTGTCCTGATGTTGTAGAGGCGGTCTGTGTGTGAGGCTTATTTAAAATCTGTAACTCCCTTTTATTAAAGGCCCCGCTAGATATTCACCACCCCACTCTGTAACCCTTACCCATTCCCACAAAAGGGTAAAGCATCTCTAGAAATACCAACACCCACACCATGTGTAAAAAAAAAAATCTTTATTCTATTTTTAAGTATTTCTTATATTTTCAGGATCCAGCGAATTGTATATGTGCCCACCATTACCCATTCATCCATTTATCCTCCAGTGTCACTGCTGTTCCAAACTGAAGTGAGTCCTGGATGGGTGGATGGATCATCCATTGTGGGTTCCAATACATAAGCTGATGGAGGAAATGAGTGCTGAGATCTGCATTATCTATCTATTGAGAACAAGCACCCCATGAACTATTTTGCCATCTAGTGGCAACCCACTGAATTACATCTAAGTCAGGGGTGCCCAACCTACGGCCTGCGGTCCAGTACCGGCCCGTGGAGCTGTCAGATCCGGCCCTCTCCTGTCGCTGCTCATTGTCTTGCGGGGGGTGGGGAGCACGCATCTCCTATGTACCTCTATATGAGTTTGTGCTGCCAGCAGAGGGAGCTCCTCCCCGCCCACCCTGTACTGTGAGATAATCGTGCAGCAGCAGCATGAGAGCTGTGTCTGTATTCAAGCAGCTGTCATTAACCCATGTATAAACCTTCATATCTCCTTACCTGATTGTCATAGAAATATGAAATTTTCAGGGTAAACAAGGGACCCTAAGAGCTACTATTAAGCTCAAGCCCTCTACACCCAACAAGGTACCAGATATGGCGTCACAATTATAAAATCCTAGCAACAATCAGGCAAATTTGCACATTAAGAAGGCTTTTTCAAAACCAGGGTCCCCAAATCAAGTTTGCATGTTGAGGACCCCCTGCGGGACACTCTCATGGCAATGAGCATTGCGACATTAAAGTTCACAAAATTTCATGGCTGTGTTCAGGTTGGCGGTAAGGTTGCAATGCCATTATCCATAGAACCCTGGCTTGGGGGAGACACTTAGTACCACTCACTGCCGCCTGCAGTCAAATCGTGTGCAAAGCGTTGTGAGGGACTGAGTGTCTGGCGAGCTGCCTGTTACACATACCTAGACACTTACCTTCTCTGAACCCCAATTTCTCTGGAACAGAGGGATGTTTGGACTGGAAATGTGGAAGCCAGTAGGAATTTCCTTTTGTCTTCCCCCCTTCCCTAATAAAATGTTATACCCATCATATCACACTACCCAGTCACACATAGCTATCCCCTTACTCTATGAATCCCAAGGAAATGTGACTGCAAGTGCAGGACTCTTGTGCCTAACATTTCATCACTACGGCGCCATCATAACATATGATAAACTTTACTCTATGAATCCCAAGGAAATGTGACTGCAAGTGCAGGACTCTTGTGCCTAACATTTCATCACTACGGCGCCATCATAACATATGATAAACTTTCCCTGTCATACCGGGCTATCCTGTCACACATTGCTGGCCACTTACCTTCTGGGAAGCCCAATATCTCTTTAACAGTAAAAGAAGGGAAATGTAGGGTAAGTTTGCGAGCTGTGGTATGGTGATTAGAGCATATGTAAATTATGGAATACATTTTTAACTGAATTATCTTATACCTTTTCTAGATTAATTATTGTTTTAAAAATTGTAAAAATTTAGGGTAACAGTTTGGTGAATCTCAGCTGAAAACATTTATAAATAGACGTTTAGAGCAACTTTATTAGCGCAAACTACCTAACAACAAGCAACTGTGAATGCAGAATGTAGGAGTACATATATTAGGGCCCCATGTATTGCTGGCCATAGGGAGATAAAAATGCCACAGTGTTAGTTGTGGGGTGAAAGGTCTGTTGTCAATGTGGAGGGAAGCCCTGAAGTCAGTGGTCCCTCGGAAGACAAAAATACCCTGAAATCAGTGGTTGGCAAAAATGTCTAGTGTTGATAAATAAAACCTGGTAGAAAGGGAAGGACAAATGCCCAGTATCACTGGTCAAGAGTACAATTTGACCAAGCTGGTTGTGGGGTAAAAAATAATTCCCATTGAGGGATGGAAGGAAACAGTAGATGCCACTGGGGGCTGGGGGAAACAGTGTCTGATGCGGGAGTGTTGTAACAATAATGTCCAGTGGAGGGTGGGGGTAACAATAGTGTCTTGCATGGCCTAGGGGTAACAATAGTGTCCAGGAGTAGGGGGTAAATATTAAGTGAAAAATAATGTACCTTCCTCTGGGTTTTCCCACATTGCTGCACTCTCACTTCGACTCCTTCTTTTGCTGCTGAGACTAAACAAAAAAAGAATCTGTCAGGAGAAAATTACTCAAGCAACAGTTTCTGCACAGAGCAAGAGCAGAACACTGCTAGGCTGACAATGCCCAGATGTGCAAGACACCAAAATTGTGATGCAAACGCCTGCCAAATTCAGAATAGTTGGGGTAGAATAGTATAGCGACTGCAGCATCAGACCAATGGAGGTTCAAGCAGTCTCTTTGTTTTCAGAAAACGTTGTGGCATTGGCATACCTACTGACATTTGGACCTCGATTTGTAATTTGAATCGATATCCCTTTTCCATGGCGAATCTGCTGACGGTCTTCCAACTTACATGGGTGCCAGTGCTAATTTTTGATACATACCCTACTATTTAGAACAAGCTTCTTTCCATCTGGAACCTCCCTTTACATCAGTATATCTTAAACTTTAAAGTCAACCCCTTCAAATTAAAGTTTCAGAGTACCCCTTTTAAATCTTCACTTCTCTTTATATCAGAGCCCACCATTTACAGCAGAGTTCCTTCTTTACATACGGTTTCTTCATTCACACCAGAAGCCTCCAAACCGAGCACAAATCCTTAGCAGTTCACCCTCAAGTGTAACTTCACTGCTGTAAATTGACAGAGAAGATCTTTAACAATTATCTTGCTGGGTTCTGACAAATAACACACCTGAGGCACATGGCGGAAACTCTCCCCCTATATGTACAACATTGAGAGGACAGACAATGGTTATGAGCAGAGCCCTGTATAGGCCCTCTGTAGTAAGGAACCCAATCTGGATTGAGACTTCTGTTACACTTTTTCATACACCACTACCTTGTAGTTAATCAACTTGGTTGGGTAATAAAACTAGCTAGCTCAGTGTGAGTTAGGTCTCTAAGACTGGGTAAAACATGGTGGGCAAAGAAGACTCTTGCTCTGGATGCTTGCTAAAAGATAAAAAATAAAATCTCATGGCTGAGTTGGGACCTAATAAAATTAGTCCCAAACCACTCAGTAGAAGTCGTCAAGGATATACTAGTCATTAAATATAGTCCAGCCTTTGATGGATTTCTGAACAGTCTGGTAGATTGTACATCATTGGAAGTCACTGATCACACCCTGGTGGGGTGAAACCCTTACTCTACAGCAAAACCAAAAAGTGCAGATTTAAGTGGGTCTAAAAGGAAGTCAAAATCAAGATCACTTTTTAGTAGACCAACCATTTAAAGGGGGTTTAAACAACGTAAAGCCACAGACAGATAATTTTTACAGTTAGAGATAACTATCCTATCTGGAATTAGAAGCAGGGGTTTCTCGCATTTAAGGCAATCAGAAAAAGGAAATAAACATGTCAGCTTGCTCCAGTATTATATTCAAGTGGTGGGCAGGTCTCCAAGCAGTGAATAACAACATCTGGATTGAGGGCTTGAAAAATGAAAAACTATTTTGACTCATCAGTGGGGAAATGATTCAAAAAGCCAAGTGATGAAAGTGAATGTCCCAACAGACAAGTGCAAAAATTGAAAACACTTTGGCATAAAATACAGTCAAGCAGAACACCCAATTTGAAACTGATAGGAGAGGTTTAAGGGTTTCCTCCAAGCACACAACATTCCTTCCAAATCTAGGATGTGTGTGTGTGTGTGTGTATGTTGGTGGAGTACTTTTCTTCCAACGCCAAGGTGTTGACGAGTTAAAAATGAGTATGTGTCAGAAGAATAAAATCCACTGAAAATCAATAAAGGTAAGCTGTGCTTTCCCATATGTAAAAAATTAACATTCTATGGAACTCAAGGGAAGAATACAAAGATTTACTGCAGTCTAATCTCTTTGTGGGTAACACCTTGGCTGAAGAGAACATCAGGAATCACAAACTGGCAAATTCTTAGAGTTTATATTGATTAATAGAGATTTAAAGTACAAAATGGAAGATCAAGTTTGATATCTGGCAAAAATAACAAATATATTTTAGTTATAAGAATTGTTACCTTGTGGAGAGGCTTCTAAGGCAGTAAAGGTATGATTTTAAAATGCAAAATGCGAAAAACTGTCTTGCTGTTTGTGTTTGCTTTCATAAAGGTACAAGAATAAGAACAGTCAGTCATTTATTATAATAGTATAATTTTGCAGGCTTACTTTTTAAATCCCAACTCAGGGCTATTTAATAATGCCCCTCCCTGGAAGTTAAGAAGCAGTTTTGGCTTCAATGCTCACATGCAATTCCTTGCAGTGCCTCCTTTTTGCCATGAGATTTACTTATTCTTTTTTGTTGAATAGATGACCAAAGATAATCCACTTTGGATAAGGAAATAATATAGGTAATGCCAGAGTTTATATGTAGCCATGTTGTTCCAATATGACAATTAGGCTTCTTGCATCCTGATTACCCGACAATTCCTGACTGTGCCCAGTGTCCCTACACATTACACTTAGTGTTCTAGCATCCCTTCAGAATTTCACTATCCTTTCTGTACTTGAGACTCCTGCTACCCCCTGTTCACCTGTCTTTGTCTACAGGCTTCAAACTGCATTTTTAATGTGTCTTTGTCCACAAAAAAGTCCATCACTCCATGCTTATGTGAACACCAGTGGCTCTTTAGATTCAATGGGCCAGATTTATTAAAGATCTCCAAGGCTGGAGAGGATACACTTTCATCAGTGAACTTGGGTGACACAACAAACCTGGAATGGATCTGGTCCAGCAAATTACTTTTAAGAAATCCATTCCAGGTTTGCTGGATCACCCAGCTTCACTGATGAAAGTGTATCCTCTCCAGTCTAGGAGAGCTTTAATAAATACAACCCAATGCATTGATCTTCACTAGCACAGTAACACAAATGGTCCACTACCCTGCTCGTGCATGATAATATTACAGAGAGCAACACTAATATCATCACATTTGTGCTGTGTTCTGTATTCACAACTAAGAGTAGGAGAAAGTCTATTTATGATGGGAAAGTGAGTATGAGGGGTGGAAGTACTTAAAGCCACTTATTGGTTAATATGTATATTTTCTATTAAAGCTGAACTTTTGGATGAGGAATTATTGGCCAAACACAAGATGAATGTGTATTCCAACTTCTACTAAATCTGTGCAGTAATCTAAGGTAAAACTGTGCAAGAGTTTCCTGTAACAAGGACCAGTGATTCTTGGTCTTTCTTCTTGTGCAGGGTGACTGGTCCTGTATCCGCCTGTAGTAAGTGGTGCTGCTGGGTCTTTTTGCAGCTAAATTCTTTATTCTGTGCAGCAGAGTGATAATTTCATTGTTGATTTTGCAAAGTAATAACTGGTTGTGAAGCCCAGTTCTGTTTGGTGCAAAAAAGTGATAGATGTAAATGAAACATTTTGTGTCCAGAGATCAGCTTTCCAAAGAAATAAGTAGTTTAAAACCATCTTCCTTTCTCTGTATAAACAGGTAGTCCTCGGGTTAAGGACATCCGCCTCCTAGATACGAACAAGGCTTCCCTGCTTGCTGTGTGCAGAACGGAGGCTTGAAGGGGGAATTGCATGATTTGCAGAAGGTTGTGAGTGATGTTAGAAGGGTGAGCTCTTTCTGCAGCATCTTGTAACTCTTTAATGACCAAGACAAACTCTGCAGTTGTTTCGTTTTGCAAATCAAAGCACAGCTTGCTCCAGAAGTTAACAAATGTCTAGGCTCCATAAAGATATTTTTTTTTTTTGCTTTGTTTTTGATTAACTCACAGTGAGGATTTTATATAGTAACTGACACCATGCTGTCTAATAATATGTTGAGACAATCATATCTCCTAATTGCATATATTAAAATAATGTACCTGTTCCGACTTACATACAAATTCAACTTAAGAACAAACTTACCATCCCTATCTCGTATGTAACCGGGGACTACCTGTGCAATACAAATGTAAGGCCCTGGTTAGCACCAGTACTCCCCAGACACTCACCAGACACCAGTCCCCCAATCTACACCACAATCTTCACCTTTAGTAGGCCCACACCCACTGGTGGGGTCTCCCAGCACTCAGTTGCCCCCCAGGACTTGGTGCGTGGAGGATGGTGTCTGGGGGAGGGCCAGCAGCTGACCAGGAGCCCACAGATAACCAGTACAGAATACACCAAAAAATCCAGAAAACAAGCCGAAGTCATACACAGAAGATCAGTCCACCAAACAAGTTGCGAAGAATAGGCACAAGCAGAGTCCGAGTTACAGGCAGAGGTCGGTCCAGGCTGAGTACAAGAGGGATGTCAGGAACAGGCAAGGGTCAGCAACAGAAAAACACCTAAAAAAAACTCTCCATCACAGATAAACCCAGCTTACGCTATACCAGATACAGATGACTGGAAGCAGAGAGGCTATAAAGCCCCAGCAGCCAATGACAGCATGGGATTGCTTCAGGAAACACTTTTCTAATAAGCTGCACACAGCTCCAATTCCACTCAGCTGTGCAGCCTCAGTGCAGGCGATGCCAAGAGGGAAAACACAGCTACAGGGAAACAGGGATGCTGCAACCCTCAGAGCACTGATCCTAAAATCCTGTGCTACTGAGAGCACAGCCGCCGGAGGGAATGGGCTGAGTGTGCCCTCTTGCCATGGGGCACCACCTGGGATTGTAGGCCCAAAAAGCGCCTCCTACCAATAAAACTATGGGATGAATGATGATGCTGAGCTGAATGTGACCATTCTGGAGACGACTGTACATTCTAGAACAGCCACAAACAGCATATGAGAGATTTTCCAACTACGTTACTGAGTGAAATAAACCTTAGTAAAAATTCTCTTTGTTAAGAGGACCCAATTACGTGCAAGAAAATTAAAAAACAGGATATTTGCTTGCACATGATTCACCTTAAAAACTAAGTAAAAGTTTACTTTTTGACTAAATAGGTTTCTTTGAAGAGTAACTCATTTACTTGGCTTATTAAGCATGGTAAAACTAAAGTTCCTTCCTTGCACAAGACTGGTCATTCTTTAAAAGTATGTTTTCATTTGGCTTCATCACTTTGGTTTGTATTCATAAATGAACTGTTTGCATTTTCATAATGGATTTATAATTAATTTTTGCTAATTTAATATGTATATTATGCCATTTGCTAAGCAGAGTTACTTCTGCTTTATTTAAGACGAGGACAGACATGGAATGAAACAAAAAATAGCCTTCCTATGCTGTAATTTCTGAAACTTCCTGAAGGTGGTGTCAGTGCTTTATTAAATAGACCTTAGGAACAGAACAGGTAACTCGTGTAAAGGGGTTCAGCAACATAACTAAACAGCTATCCTAAAATATACTTTGTTTCTAAACTTTCTATGCAGCAATATAAAAAGGACCTCCCCTTTTTTACAAGCAAAAGTGGGTCCATTTTACTATTGCTATGCAAATCTGTTCTGAAATGTATTATCTTACAAGATATAACTCTACATAAAATTGAAGCTTCTACCGGTATTAATAAGAGCCATCATCTAACCTACATCACGAACAGTAAGGGGGACCTCCTCTTCTCACAGGAGTCTGGGACTCTGGTCCTTTTGTCCATATCTGTTCCAAAAAAATAGCCCTACAAGATATATTATAAATAAATAAAATGTGTATTTATCAGAATCACCATATAGCCTAAAGTAGAAAAATAACTGAATACTGTATAATTGCTGTGAAAACACTTTAATTAACATGACTTTTTATAATGAACGCTATGCAGACTATTAGGAATAAAGCACAGTAGATAGCAGCAACTATCATTATGCAGTCCAAATTATTGTTTCACTATCCTGTCTACTTTATACTATCTTCTAGGGATATGTTCCCCCTTGTTCTTGCTGTGAGTGAATAGAGATAAGCAAATCAATACAATTTGGAGGATTTGTGGCAAGGGTGTATGTGAGCTTGTTACAAACCTGTCTGCAGCAATAAGGTAGCATAACCCTTTGTATTGTGTATAATAAGAGGAGTGCTTATACTTGTAGTCTTTTCAGTACAATGGAAGGGCAACAAATTAGGATATCCTAACAGAGCATGAAATGTTGTCATATGGATTAAGAATATACAGTTCTCTGTGTATTTGTGGGAAGTAAATTAACACTTTTTTTTAGAACAGAAATAAGAAATGCGTATTTAGGACAAAAACTAACTTTTTTTTCCCTTTAGGCCACGTAAAAAATACAGCCGGCAAAGCTTATTATACTGTCCAGTACTATGGTGATTTAGTTCATTTTGAGCTATTGAACAATATGGCACAGGCACTGTAGTCAGAAGTGCTAGATGCTAATGCAGAATGGAATGTGCAGTGCAGAATACAGCATAAAGTACGTCTGAACCCAAATATTAAAATCTCATATGATATTTATCAGGTTTGTATCATTTCAAAATGTTAAGTAATCAGTGTAAATCTTCCCCTTTTTACTTAAAATGCCTTCAGGAACTTTATAGGATAACAACTTTCCGTGCTGGTTTCCCAACTTTCTCCCTGTATTGTCTCCCTGTGTACTCTGATTGGGTTTCCAGTTGGGAGAAATGGTGTGCAGTCACAAAGTGTCTGTACATAGGATGTGGCACTTTAGAAAACAAAGAAAAAAAGTGTTTTCCAAACCTATATGATGGGGGCTATGATATAAATGTCAATCCTGCAGATTCAATATTGCAGGAGGAAAGAAAGATATGCCAAAAAAATTTCACTTGCTAAGGATTTTTTAATATATTTAGTGTATTTCAGGTCTGCTGAATCTAGAAGTGCCATCAGTTTCATTGAATTGGCTCTAGTTCTTGTGATACAGGAATCAGAATAGACGATTTTACCAACAACAAAGGTTAACACAGCGTAATATTATCAATCTTTATTTACACAGATGTTTTGCATTTTATATATTAATGTAGCATTATTTTCATGAAACTTTCATTTGCCTTCTTTTTATTCATACATTTTCTTTTTTTACAGAAATATGAGTTCCTCAGTTCTTTAAATGACCCAGTGTATTTTGCTACATTTGTGGTGAATATTAGTGTTGGTCGCATATCTCACTATTTGATTCGACAGCTATTCGATCGAATAGTGAGATATTGTTCAGGTGATCAAATGCTGAATTTGAACACCATTGAACACTTGAACACAAGTCAATGGTGGGAGAATTTGGGTATTTTTAGGGACTATTGAGGGCTGCACGTTTGTATGTGTTCTTGGATAGAGTTTCTCTATCCAAGAACACAGGGAGAAACTCTATCCAGGAACAAATACCACAGGGCTGTAACAGAGATCCTGATTGCTGTTGCCGCACTGTACTAGTAATATGTGTTCTTGGATAGAGTTTCTCTATCCAAGAACACAGGGCACTACATGTGATGAATGGGGAAACTTGTCCCCATTCAACCTCCAGTGCCCAGGGAT
>NC_092858.1:129633139-129727462 GCF_032062135.1 Pyxicephalus adspersus
ACTTCTTGGGTAACCATAAAGCATAAAATTATGAAGAACTGGTACAAAACTTGCTCTTAAACTTTACAAATTTGGGTGCTACTATGAGCATAAAGGTACACTATCTCAAAAATTTAGTATTTCATTTTATATACGTAGGCATATCTAGTTTAATTTTGCCTAATTTTCAGGTTTCATTTGTTTTCTATGACATTATTATTGAGGTAATTATTTCAAAACCTAGAGGCAATCTAGCAAAACCAATACCATATTAGGAAACTGTGCATTGAACATAACCTAAAATTACTTTATTCTGTTTTGCAAGAAAATGTTTGACCAGTGTACTAGATTTGTCTACCATTGTCACGACATATGCTCACATGGAATACCAATGGCACACTTGGGGGCCTATTTATAAAAGAGTGAATGGGCTGTTTGTTGATCAGCAGAACTGATTGCCACTTGTCATCAGGATCTCCACTTTAGGAAGTCTGCAATTTTCATTTTAAAAGATGGAGATGGACATATTAATAGTGGCGCTCAGTCTGATGGCCAACCTATAGTTCACCAGACAGTATTCGCCACTTTGAAAGTGGAGAATAGCACAGGACATACTGGAGATCAGCATACATTTATGACAAACAGTTCATTCACTATTCAAGTGAATGGAGCAATTTACTTTACATACAGTAAAGTGATTAATTGCTGGTCATTACTGTGAAAAAACTGACCAAACTTTTAAATATCTGTCATTATGTAATTGATGATCCAAAAAAAGATTTGGCGATCTGTAATCTGAACTTTTTTTTAAAAAAAGGCTCAACAGTGTGCTTCAGGTCATTGAATTTCCATGGGTATTACACATTTAAACACATTACAATCAGTGCACTGCAAACAAATGATTTTCTCAATATTGAGTGTCTGGGTTTGAAGTGCAACCTTTTACTGGTGCAACCATCCACCATGCTGGATTTATTGTGGTATGTGTGTAGGATGGTACTTGCATAGGCTTTTAAATGATTGTAATTGCTGATTCTGAAGGTTCTATAGTATACCAAGGTATTTTAGCACTGCTGAAATATTCCAAAAATTCTACGTGTTTCTTTTGATATATCTGAGTTTGACAAGTTACTTTCCCAGACTCTAACCACACATTTTTCAGTGTTCAGTCTTTTTTATCAAAATGGATTCCATGCTTGATTTATTGAAGTGGTTCTGTACAAAAACAGAATAGATATTAATGATATGTCAGGCGTTTAATGAAAATCAGAGGTTAGAACCAGATTAACAAAGTATCACCTAAAGCATATGTTTGTCATAAATTAAGGCATTTGAAGGTATGTGGGTACTGAGACATTTACATTTTCTAATGGTTGTAAATAATTTTAAAATGGGGATTTCCCTGCAAATATTTTTAACTATTTATACGTATAATATGATAACCAGTAAAGTTGTGTCATACATTACAATCTATGCCTTGTTCTCTTTATTATAGAAATGTCAATTGCAATTCTGAATGATAATAGGTGAGCAGTAATGAGGAAATTCATTTAATTAGTAATGGTTTATTTGCAAATCCTAAAATTACCCTAAACATTTAAAACCAAGGCTGAAGGTTGCATACACTTGAAACCTGCACTTTGCACATTACACCCTCCTGACCCCTGCACTGACTATATTACACCTAAACTTTGTTTGTTACAGATACCTGGCACTTGCACTCGGTATGTTACAGACACCTGACCCCTGTACTCAGTATGATCTGACACATGAACTATGTACGTTACAGTGACCTGACCCCTCCACTCAGTATGTTACGTACAACACATATATACATACATATATACATACACGTACTATCTATATTACAGACACCTGGTTCCTGTACTCAGTATGTTACATACATCTGACACATGAACTATGTACAGTACAGACACCTGAACTCTGTAACCAGTATGTTACGTACATCTGACACATGCACTATGTATGTTACAGACACCTGACCTTCACTCAGTATGTTACATACATCCTACATATGAACTATGTACGTTACAGTCACCTGACCCCTGCACTCAGTAAGTTACGTACATCTGACACATGCACTATGTATGTTACAGACACCTGACCCCTGTACTCAGTATGTTACATAGATCTTACACATGAAGTATGTGTGTTACAGACACCTGATCCCTGTACTCAGTATGTTGCGTACATCTGACACATGCACTTTATATGTTACAGACACCTGACCCCTGCACTCAGTATGTTACGTACATCTGACACATAAACTATGTATGTTACAGACACCTGACCCCTGCACTCAATATGTTACGTACATCTGACACATGCACTATGTATGTTACAGACACCTGACCCCTGCACTCAGTATGTTCCATACATCCTACACATGAACTATGTATGTTACAGTCACCTGACCCCTGCACTCAGTAAGTTACGTACATCTGACACATGCACTATATATGTTACAGACACCTGACCCCTGTACTCAGTATGTTACATACATCTTACACATGAACTATGTGTGTTACAGACACCTGATCCCTGTACTTAGTATGTTACATACATCTGACACATGCACTTTATATGTTACAGACACCTGACCCCTGCACTCAGTAGGTTACGCACATCTGACACATGCACTATGTATGTTACAGTCACCTGACCCCTGCACTCAGTATGTTACATACATCTGACACATAAACTATGTATGTTACAGACACCTGACCCCTTTACTCATTATGTTGCCTACATCTGACACATGCACTATGTATGTTATAGACACCTGACCCCTGCACTCAGTATGTTACGTACATCTGACACATTAACTATTTATTTTACAGACACCTGGCACCTGCACTAAGGTTTGTTTTTTTTAACCTCTAGTTCAGACAGCATTTGCCCCTTTGAAAGTGGCAATAAACACTTTGCAATAAGGCCACAACCACCGCTCACCATGAGACTATACAAGTGACATATCGTTACTCCCTTCATGGTGTCCAAATCTTTCAAATCCTACCAATGCCCCTCATACAGAGGTGCTGTTTTGCTTAATGGCACATATAACATCCACGTTTATCAAAGTATGAGTATTTCTTGTCGTTACCTATTACTAATTTTTGTTTTTAAGCTATGTACTAATATATTTGGGATCTTTTTTAATGTTATCAGAAATTATATATGACAAAATAAATGATTGTTATCAAAATGTATTTATTACTAAAATTTAATAAAGACTTGCTTGGTAGAAAAATCTTTTGCTATAATACAGTTTGGACCTGCTTTATTAAAACTCTCCAAGGCTGGTGAAGATAGACTATCATGGAAGAACCTGGGTGATCCAGCAGACATTAACTGATAAAGATAAACTCTGGAGGCTTTTTGAATTCTGTTGGAAGTAAAATGTGAACACCGCCAAACACTACTTATTGACCAGAGTATGCAGTGTGCTGGGGTTTATAAAAAATTAGATGCAAAGAGCAAGTATTTTCCTCTGTGATCTGATGACATTGACTGGGTTAACTACTTGGCTAACAAAGAAAAAATCTGTCAATATTGGTATTGAGTGTCAAAAGGCACATTATTTTATTAATAACCAAGATTGTGTATTCTGTATTCATGTGAAAACAAACTATATAAACTGTGCATGGAGCCCACATTTCATTTTTTTGTTATTACAGACTTTTCTTTCTGGGGCTTTCTGGGGAAGCAAAAAGTAAACACGTCAAACCATAGTTGTAGTATTGACGTTCTAACCTGATAGCCAAATTGAAGAATTATTTAAACTAAAATTCTGGAAAAATGCAATGTAGGATCCCCTAAACATAAACATCCTAAATATTCATTGAGTCATACAAAAGTTGTTCACTTGAGAATTTGCACAAACAGTACAATATTATTCACTGAGACATTACGAGGAATCATAGGAGACACTGATTCTAGTTATCTTGGAAGGGTTTTTTAAGACTGTTCCTCAGAATCCCAAAATGACTCACAGGACGAGAAGAAAAAGCTATCCCCATGCTCATCAAATAGACATTCCAAGAACCTGAGAACAGTAATTTACTTCCATAATATTTCTAGTACACTTCATTCACAAAGAGAGCTTTCCTTTTTATAAAGAACCTTAACAAAGCATATAAAAAGCTAATATGGTGATTAAACAACGTACAGTATTTTTTTTTATTCTTTATCAATACATACATAGATACTCTCAGTGGACTTTGTTCAAACATTTGTTTTGTCATTTGCACTGCCCAGAAAACACCCCTTCTACCTTAACCTTAAAGTAGAACTAAACCTTGGGGATACTCACTGGTTCCTATTACGTTGCAGGAACCCTTATCTATTTCCTTTATTTTGTTTACATCATACGTCCATCTTGATTAGCCAGGCCAGGAGTTCAAATAGTCACGGCACCCTCATAGGAACACACCCATGCCCTTCCATTATTCAATATGGCATTCCAACAGCCATTTTTAAGACATCCCACCTCACTATGAGTGAATATCTGTTTCTTGAGGACAGTCAAAATCCAAAAAACAAACCAATTTTTGCAGTTAGAAAGATTTGTACACAGATGCAGAAATGTACATAGGTGTAGAGTAAAGTTGAGTGACACTTATTGGTCTTACCCCTAAGCTGCTAGCCATCACTGAACATAAAAGTGGTTGGTAAGCCATTCAATATCAGATCCTTTGTGGCTCTTCAACAAGCGTTTTGGCCAAAGCCCTATTTTGACCTTTGAATGTTTTCTTTCTGTCTCGTCTCCTAATTTTTGAAAGGTTATTTTTTTTCTCCACCCATACCGTTACTGTCTAAAGCTGGGTTTGGGCATTGATAGCTGGGCTCCAGTTACAACATGGATCACGTATACATATGAAGATAAAGTTTCTCTTTTTGCTGAAAATTTCTGAATACAATATTTTCATTGATTGTGCTCAACAGCTACAAGAATTGCACAGTTGTAATTTTCTCTGCTGGTCATGTTAGCAGGGGCAAATTAGTAAAAAATAATTATTAATTAGGGACAAATATCGCTACCACTGGTAATTTCAAAAGCACACAAAAAATATAATTATATTTTTCAAAAAATATAAAATAAAATATAAAATATATAAAATATAAATATATATATAAACTGTTATGCAAAATGATCCATGCTGTGCTGCTTTTGTGTGCATAGCTGATCTTTACATTTTTGATTCAATTTTTTACCAATAAAAGTTTTTATAGAACATAAATCTATTGGATTCATAAAAAATATTAATTCTATTTCTCATAGTACCCATACATTAACACTAGGAGTCACTGTAAAGCCAATTACGTTTCGTGGTATTTGGAGGTCATGCAAAAAGTACTTTATTCCATATTATTTACTAATCATACAATTTTGTAGAGTTAGGAACACATAGTGTACTAATCATATTTGTGAATGAATATAGCATTGACATATTCTACAGTTGTTTGCAAAAATCACCGAAACTTTCTCATTAATAACAAATCTGGATTTCCGCTACCGTCATACAGAGACATGCTAAGGTTAATCTATATCACTATTTATGAAACTGTTCTGGAATCACTCAAAGCTGAACATCTGTAGGTGTAGTCATCAATCACTGTTCATAGTGGTGTCAGAAGAGTTGTAGAGGTCTCAAACAAGACCTTACTCCAAACGGTCCAACTGGGTCAGGCAGTGGGGAGCATCAGTGATCAGTTCTATATTATCTGTAGTTATCAATTATAAAGTGGTCTTAACCAATCAAATGATGTCACCATTACTAGCTCATTTGGGCTAAACATCCTTTTTATGCTATACTGATAAAAACATGTACTAATGATTATGATGTTCTATTTTGTATATTACCAGCTGTTTTTTTTTGGTGGGGCATCAACAACCTCAACCTCTTATCAGGGTACTCCAGCCCAGAACAAGTGCTGGAAGGAGGACACAAGACTTTTTCAGGAACACATACACATCCACAATTACATGTGTTTAGTATTTTATATTGTTTTTGTATTTAGTTTGCTAAAAATAATGAACTCTTATGTAACTGTCTAGTGGTAGCACCAGAAAGCCTTACTATTCCTGTTACAAGGTGGTACTCTGATGTAAGGTAGGTGGACTGTAGAGTGGAGGGGGAACTCTGATGTAAAATGGAGAATGTGAAGATGTGAAGTAGAGTATTCTGATATGAGGGTGGGGGGCACACCAATGTAATAGGGGAGATCTAGATTTGAAGGGGGACTCCTGATGTGAATAGGCTTGTTCTAAATAGTTGAGGCCTTGTCAAAAATAGGCACTGAACTGTAGCTGGAAGACTATCAGCAGTCATGCAAAGTTTCCAGGGTAGAAGGGGCGCTCAGGTCCAAACTCCGGACGGGGGTCCAAAGTTCTGTAGCTATATCGGGTGTTTACCATTTCTGGTGGGTATAGATGTCACTATTATTTCTATGATGACTGCAGAAAGCCCTATGTACTGCCCCATGTAATGCTGCAACAATTTGGATACTGATCATGGGAGTCTATTGGCTTGGAAATGAGGTGAGGTTATAGAAGCTGCAAGAGACTAATGCTGGCTCAGAAGAAAGTAAAGTATACAGAAGAAAAACACTAAAAGAAAATATTAATTATGTGAAAAGAAAAAAATAGTTTAGTGTATTAGGGACAAAAAGTGTTATAGGAAACCCAGACAAATACAGGAATATAAGGACTAAGTGAAAAAAGCACACTGATAATTGGAGACTATTTAAAATAGAATTTCTCTAAGACGTTCTAGTATTGTTATTGCATTTGGTAAATAAACCTCCCAATCTTCTAAATAAACATGAATGGACCTGTCGCTGATAGAACCTGGGCTACCTGAACTTGGTTTTACTTCTTCCTGCTCCCCATGTCATCATTATAGACAGTGACAGTACTATCATCTTTGTTTATAAGAAGGTAGAAGGGAACAAATATGTTACTCATATGTACAGAAGTTACAGAATAAAGCTACCATGTTTTAGGAACTATCATATGCTGCCAAAAGAGGAGACAAGCATGCTAAATGTCTGCTATATGGGCTTAAGACACTTAACAAGGTAGATTGTTTATCAAGGTGGCCACAAGAATGAGTTCATGGTCTCTTTTGTGTTTCAGTGGATGTTAGACGATTACCAGCAAGCTGTAAACTGAGCCCAGGGTTATCTTTTCAACAGAATGCAAATGAATAAATATTTCCAAATACTCATATTTTCTACTTTTGTACTGCTTTCTATTGTAAAAATGTAAACATCATGGAGTCTTGGTTTTTGAAAGACTGGGGCACCCCATTGGACCCCCATGGCATACAGTGAGTGTAACCACACTGCGCTATTGGCAGGAGGAGATTAATACTAAATAGAACCCAAACCTACTTACTGTATACACAGACCTTACACGCACACATATAAACCTCAGTACAATCATCTCTAAAGTGAGTATCTTGCCAAATGTGTTTTAAATTTGAAACGATTATAATTATCTAATATCAAATAGCAATGGCTATTCTGGGCTCCATTAGTGAGATGTTTCCTCCTTTTTTGCCCTGCCGACTCTTTACCAAATGGGAGGTAAAATGGTAGTTGTTTATTATACAGTGTTTTAGGTAACTAAATGTCATTAAATTTACATCACTTTTAACTTTTTTTTCAATTGGTTGTTGGAGGAATGTTTTGGTTCAACCTGAGGACAAAACTTTCAATTTATTAGCTTTGCATACAACTGGGAAAAGTTGACCCTTTCTTTTTGTTCTGGTGACCACCAGGACTTAAACTGAGTGAAATTTCAAAAGATTATACCAGGTATGATCATAGAGTCGTGTAACCGAAACAGGTTCATTAGGGCCCACACACTCCCTGGGGCCCATTATCACTCAGAGTTAGGCCTAGGGTATAAACACTCACCCCAGGAAAACCTTAGTTCAGGACACACATGAATTATAAGCCAAAAAGTGCTACTTCACATGAGTGGGTTACAATAATATCAATAAATGTATCTCAAGCTGTAGAAGTGGGGATTTCCATTTATTGCATGCAGCTAGCACTATGTCATAACAATACGTGGGGCTGAGGATTAAAAAAAAAAAAAAAAAACAGTAAATAAAAGAGACAAGCCAGGGACAGCAAACAGAAAAGGTTTTTTGATGCTGAAACTCCTCCAGACAAGGTTATGTAAGACTTGCTGCAGGTTCTAATACACACTGTGGGAAACTCACAGAGAAGAGAACCCTATACAACTGTGCAGGGCTGATGATAAAACAGGAGTCCGATATTAAAGTTATATCAACCTGACAGCCAGCCAACTAGCATTTACCTGTAATGGCATCCTGTATTTTATTTATAGAGGTTTCCTTTAATAGCTGCTCAGTGTCAGTTTTATGAACAGTTATGCTCAGGCTTTATCACAACACATATTAAATGTCCTGGAGGCAAAAATATGTGTCATAGTAAATACAGCACATCATCTTTTTAATCATTAAAAATAGTCAAACAGGCCTTCCTCGGGCATTTCGCTATGAAACCTGCAGGGACCCCTCTACTGAACAGCGTTAGGTATCTACAACTCATTTGTCTCCTCTCTTTCATGAAATGTTGAATATTCTATTAGTTACTTTAAAGGGCAAAGTAACTTCACATAAAAGTCTGTTGTGTCAGGGCAATGATGACCTTGGGTTTATAGGAAGGTTATTGTAGAACATGGTATATTTATAATCCATAATTATTTATTTAAAACAAAAGGGACCTTGATAGCAACAGTCATGAATTTTTACTGTATGTAATGAGCAGATTTAGAACATCAAGTTTTCCACATTGGTCCTTATAAATAATTTATTTGCAGGACGTAAAACCCTTTTCTTGGTTTCTGTGCATATTTTACTTTGGGTAGCACAAAATGATTTATACTTGCCACTCTTTTTAACATTCAGCATTAAAACTGCACTGTTGTGATGTTTACAGACACTATTATATCAGAGGGATTACTCCTTTCCTTACATTACATTACTTACAATTTGCTAGATATCACTCCAAATGTCTAAAAAAGAATTTTTCAAAAAATAATTGAACTCTGTACAACTGGGGAACAATGTGGTTCTTAACTAACAATAAAACCACTTGGAGTTGGAGGTGGTACCCTAAATTTGACTTTATGTCAAGGCTGGAAAGGATACACTTTCATCAGTGAACCTGGGTGATCCAACAAACCTGGAATGAATTACATAGAAGTATTTTGCTATTTGTTAGGACCAGATCCATTCCAGGTTTGCTCGATCACCCAGGTTTACCGATGAAGGTGTCTCCTCTCTAGCCTTGGGGAGCTTTCATAGCTTTCAGGTCGGATGAGTTGCAATAATGAAGATTAAACTTTTATTTTGACTTACCTTTTATACCTTCAGATTAAACAAAACATACTTACAACCCAGCAAATCTTGCATTGTCATCCAGCACTATCCTTCCAAAGGTCCCATGCTTACATCTTCTTAAGTATTAAGGGGTTAAGTTTAGGTGTTCTAGATTATTTTAGAACCTAATTATCTTCAAGGAAATGATGGTTGGATGCATGTTGCGGCATAGGTAGTACCTGTGTTGGCATAGGTAACAGCTAATTACTACTCTGCTGCAGTATTTTTGTGGCCTATGGGCTATTGTGCATATTTTTTAGCTGGTAGCTTTCAAGTGTTTAAAAATTTGGGAAGTCAGGGAATATCCTGGAGCCATGGCATGCCAAAATGGTGAGAGATTAGGACAGTTGGTACTGAAGCTCTCAGTGGCCTGTCTAGGCCGAGGTTGGAAACTACAGAACTTAAGGATAGTATCCTGCAGGAGTTCCTATTATCTGGATTGGTATCTTAAGGAAATACTCTACTTTGGAAGTTGCTTTTGGATCAGCGCACTATTGCTATTATATTTGAGTTTTGCATGCTGGAGTTGTACAGAATTCTTTTCTTCCTTTGACCTTTCTCCTGTGTGTGTTGGATTCTTATTATAACACCACAAATATACAGTTCTGCAACCCTGTTTGGGTTTCTCAAGGTCCCCCCACCAGCTAGAATTCGGCTACAAACAGTTGCTCGTACTGGGTGTTATATATGTATAATGATATACTGCTGATATATTGATATGAATATGACATGTCTCTCTCTACAACCATGATGGTGAATAGGTTGCAGGTAAGTGATACACAGAAATAAAGGAGGAATTTAACACACAAAGAGCGGAACAGTTAACTGGGAAGAAGAACAAGAGAAGAATGGCTGCAGACAGTGATTAAAGAGGAGACGGACAATGTTAAAGGTCCCAATAGACAGACATCAGCATACTGATCTAATTTGAGTTTATTGTTTGTATCTTTCAGTCAGCAGAAATTGATGGCTTATCCTCATACTGCTGAAACAGCTCATTTAATTTATCTAATAAATACTTACAAAGAACATACATTTCACATTTTAACATGCTAAATGCATAGAAGTAGTTAAACAACACATAACAAGAAAAATACATGAAGAAAAGCTAGCATCTCCAGCTGCTGTGTTCATGAATGCAATGCAAGCTGTATGACTGACCCTAAGTATTTAAATACTCTTTGAGTAGACAATAATGCTTGGATTTGTAGTTCCCCTGTAGTTCCCCTGTAATATCAAATCACTAGAAAGTATAAACTAGCTAACAAGAGGAAATATAACAGCTTGCAATGTATAGCTCCTCTGCCTGCACCTCAAAAGTCCACCCTTGCCTCCTCTAAGGGGTCAAGGTGCTGTCCTGCATGTAGCACAGTGATGGTTAATGGTCCAATTATAAGGTATAGGAGGCCCTGTGGGCCCTGATTTTGGAAATTGTGAAAAGGTGACCAAGGGACATTCCATCTTAAGGTCTCTCATAGCTGTATGGAACAGAATACAGCTTGGCTAGCAAGGTGATCGTCTTTATTGTGAAGAGTACCAGAAGTAGCAAATCCTAAAAAGAAAAGTCAAAAAACAGCATTAAAGCCATGCATCAGTCTGACAAGCAGACATCAAGTTTTGAAAGGTAGAGTCAGAAATAGAAACCTATCTTTAACTCTTATATAAGTTCCTCTAACAGAGTGGGGCAAGGATGACTTCTAGGACCCGTGCTCTCTCTAGTTTGTTTTCCAAACTAAAACAACACACGTTTTTAAACTTTTTATGCTGAACAATCAAACATGAAAATTTTTACTATACTAGAACCGAAGAACAAAAGTATTACCAAAATATCAGTAAATCAATACAAAGACCATACAGCAATGGTTTTATAACATGTTAAGGTATACATCACTATTTTTGTAAACTTTTGTAAAGGTTAAAAATGATTTGTTATAGTTTCCCCGACTTTTTCTCTTTTTTTATTGTCTTTTCAATTTATTATCTTGCCTGTAAAATTACCATTGTACATGTTCTATTCCCTGATGTGCTGTTATTCATAATAGTTAATTTGTTTCACAGGTTTTGAGAAGGGTGGGGATGTAGCGGATAAAAATATTGATTACATTTTTATGCGATACATTAACCACATTTATTTATAAGCCGTATCGTAAACTCCAGTATCATATGATTTTAGTTACAGTGTGCTAATTCTCTTGCTACTGATGGACAAACTAGGTTACTTTTATTATATAGGTGATGCGTTGCCCACAAACCCAGTTTGGACCCTGACTTGGGATTAGGAAATAATTATATTGGGAACTAATCAAATAGGCGTTACCACTTACATTTAATGTTAGTATTGTCTCCTTATTCCCCACCATGGCATATTATCAATGATGACGCACATCCACCCTCACTGATCCAGACACTGATGTACTTCTATTACTGTGGTAGTCTCTGTTTCAATGTGTCTCTTATTCACAGCAGTAAATCAGAGGTAAGCTTTCATACGTTACATGTTGTAGCAGGCATATCATATTTTAAAGCCTTAATCACCATGTGTATGCATAACCGCTTTTTTTTTTTTACAAATATGGATTAACAAGTAGGTGTTAAATTCATGAAACAACACAAAACGACAGAAACCTTATATTGCATTATGTGATAAAATAAGTGGATTACTTACTAGGATGAATTTCATGCTTGTCAAACACCAGCTTCCCCACAATTTAATCTCCTGAATCAAGGTATTTCTATTAAGGCGTCTTATGCACGGATTTTCCAAACACTAAATACGAGGGGCTTTTTTCCCTTAAAATCCATTTACCTTTCATACCCACATTCCTGTCTGTCTCCTTCCTCATTTCATTGCTCAAGTTCATGCTATAAAATTTAGATTAGTCAAATTTCACTCCTACATGTCGTAACAACATCCAAATGAAATAATAACCTTTAAAAAAAGTCAGAATAAAAGCAAACTCTTAAAAAATTACAAGACACTGTACGTACGTGAAATAAAATACACTTTTCTCCTGGGAGTTCAAAAGACTTTATTTTCATGAGCTAGCTTAGTCACTGCTTTGAGCTCCAAGTAGGGCAGTCATTGTTTCAACTAATATAGTTTAACTGAACACAAGTACTTTATAATAGTAATCTGCAGTCTTAGGAAATGGAGGTAAATGAAAGCATCATGATTACCTAAGTGAATTTCTTATGCTATTTATTGAAGTTGTTCAAATATGGTCCCCATCTGAATATCAGCAATCATATTAAGTTCCTTGGGTTACATTTAAGTCATTTGTTTCTACTTAAATATCATTCCCCTTTTTCATTATTTATAGATATCACAACAGCACATTGAGTTCCTATTAGGCAATGTATGTGGTGACTCCCGGAGAGCTGTAAGTGAATTAATGACTGTTCAGTCCCATAACATTTGATTTGGATCTAGGTTCTTTGAGATGTTAATGTGCATATGTATACGTGTTTCTGAAGTGTGACATGTTTCAGAAATATCTGTTATCAGATACAATGTCCAGATTTTCATTAGGAATGTTTAATGTTCTTTGAAATGAAATAGCTCAGAATTCAGATTCAGTGTCAGGTACATTTTGATCTTTGTATGTATGAGAACTAAGAATAAAGATGCCAAACTTTTTCAGTCAACGGAATATTTGGCATAAGGTTAGAACCTGTTTCTGGTACATTTGCTGGGTTTCAAATGCACAACAGATCTTGATGTTTGCTAAAATAGTGGTAACCAGATTACTTTTTCTTGCTAGAAAGATGATGCAACTTAAATTACTTTCTCTGCTACCACCAGCCATCTCTATGTGAATAAAATCTATTAATATCATCTTAAACTTGGAAATTCCTATCAATCAACAAAAAGGATATACACAAAAAGAACATCTGGTGGGCATGACTGGCAACCTTCTGGCTCCAATGGTAACCCATATGTAATTAGGATAAAATTCAATCCTGTACTACAAATAGCAATGACAAAACACATAGGGGTTGATTTATTAAATGAATATTCACTGTTCCCGTTGGAAAGTAAATGATCCCCTTGCAATCGATACATCACTTTCTATAGGAAATGTGATAAAACTACTAAATTCAGCTTCAAGTAAAAACAGTTTGTTTTAGTCTATTAAATATTTCATTCATACACTGGCAGGTTTTCACTTCTGATTCCATGGTTTCATTGACTGCACATTATTTATTCTTAAAAAAATTGTTTAAAAACATGTCACACATTTTCAGCTATATGCAATACAATGGGTACATACAGCAAACATGTTACACAGTACTCACAATATGTATAGGGTTGATTAATAAGGAAATTCAAAGATCAGTACCAATTTATTCATATTTACCAATCAATTATATTAAACATTTTGCTTATTTGACTGTAATACATTAACCATGATTGTCTTCCAATGATACATGAAAGGTTCCATAACATAAAAAGAGTTTGCTGACTCTTTGCTTACAAGATAGTAAAAGCTTTGTTTTATTGAGTGCCACAAAAGATAACTTAGGATCTTAAAGATTTGGAACAGCAAGAATACAGCTAGTTGTTTTGTGTTAAAATTATTGAGCTACATGCCATTTTCCTAACCCCCCTAGTGGTATTCCCGAGTTTGACTCGGTGTGGATTTACCTTGCAAAAAGGGGAAATCCAGAGTCACACTCAAGGTCGCCAAAAACATTGGAAAACCAACTTGCCTTGTTCCTTTAGTGTTCCCCCCCATCCTGCTCATCCCCACAGGTCCATAGGACATGCCTTTAACCTCCAATCGTCAACCAGCAACTGCAGAGACGATCTCTGGGGTTTCCTGGTGACGTCGGTGCATGCGTCGGTGCGGGTGGGAGGCGTGGTGGAAAATTCAAATATTTTTGTATTGGACTCAATACAAAATAGCTGTATTGAATCCAATACAAAGAAATCTTTATATATTATTTATATAATTATATTATAATTATATATATATATATATATATATTATATATGCTGCTATACAGTTGTTTTACAGGTTTTAGTTTTTTTTAATTATAGTTTAATAATAAATTTATTAAATATTGGACATATTTTGGTGAGTTATGCCTAAGAATTATAGGCTTACAATGTAAAATACATTTCCATGCAAAAAATATAACGCTTTTTACATGAAAATACAGACAGAAGAAGAACGCTAGGAGGTTAATGACTGGACATTTGAAGTTACAAAGTGACAAATTTGAGTTTCAAAGGACATAATGATGAGAATATAGAAAGCACTAATAATTTTACTTTTTATTAGATAACTTGTTTCCCGGTGAATTTGATACAATTTGCCAGTAAAAATATAGGGGTTTTAAAGTTTTTGTTTAAAATTCTTTAATTCTTTACTGCAGTCACCACAGAGCCAGACAATGAATAGATTAATACAGTAAAGGTAACAGTATCTAACATAAATTAATGTAATGTCCACATTCCACATTGTACAATACTATTATGTAAACAGATAGTCTGTGACTGTGGGTTAGGCATGAACCCAAAATCTCTAAACGTTCTTTCAAAAGCCTATAAGACCAGTAGACACATTTCATTCATTTGCCCAGTTGGAGTCTAGTGTGAGAGATTTTTAAAATGTTTTTGAGGAATTAAAGAGAGGAAATACAAAATAGAATTTGTGGGAAAAAAAGGGGTTAGGATTAAGAAATATGAATAGTGAAGAAATATAGAGAACTGTTTACTGTAGGGGGTTTGTTTATGAATCTGTATATCTGATATTTAGCACTTATTCTCCGGTGGAGAATGTTTTTAGTCCATGTTTGTTTTTGAAAGATTACCTAAAACAGAACTTATTTCCCTATTCTATTTCATCATATACCTTATCAAATCATATCTTCAAAAAATCTTGCAAACAAGCCAAAACTATATAGATACATGTAAAACTAAAGAATGTGCAATAATGTGCGGAGGACTTATGCACTGTTCACTCCAGAAAGCTAATCTATTACAACACCTCTAGTGAATTGTGTTAATGTGTACACTCGGCTGCTTTTTCTATTGATAGAGAATGATAAGTAAGCATTGTCACCCTAGGAAGTGTTTAGGACTATACCACGCTGTTGTTTGATACTGAACGGTTCACCACAGAGGTAAGAAAGCTTCTGGATTATAATACATTTGTGGGTTTAGGTAAACTTTTATTAGGTCATAAAATTAACCAAAACAAAGATTTTCCAGGCCTTGATGATTCCATCACATTGGGCATGATTAATTAAAGCACCCCAAGACTGGGGATGATAGACTATCATAGGTGAACCTGGATGATACAGCAAACCTGAAATGAATCAGGATTGAAAATATTTGCAAACGAATAACAAATGAGTTTATAAAAAACAATTCCAAGTTTCCTTGATCATCTAGCAAACCTTTATAAATAAGGCCCATTAAGTTTTTTAAACATCTCTGTAATCTTTGTTTTCTCACTTTCTAGGACTGGGTTACTCGTTGGTCCTGTATGGAAACTTTTGTACTAAATAGCATTTAAATGGTGGCTTTCAAGTCATTGTTACCAGTTCAGGTTCTTATTTCTGACAAAAAAATCTGAACATGTACTCAGTTGTCTTGTAACAAATCGATTACCAAGGTCCCATTAAATGATGGTAGTCCCTAAAGAAATACTTCTACAGATAACCAGTAGTTGAGAAAGGAAGTGGTTTGGCAATTGTCAAAAGTTGAAAACCTCTTAAACCATTTAAATGTTAACATAATTGCGACTGAACCCAAATGACCCAAAAAAAAGGAAACTCACCAACTTTTTGCGGTTTTGTACGACATTGTAAATCCAGAACATCTGACATTTTTCTTATAAGGGGGATCTTTTGAAGTACCACGGTTAGAGCATTTGAGGCTTTTGTTTTGTCTTAAATATTGTTTTACCATTCAACGTAATTTACTGACTAGAAGGGAAAAGAACAATACAATATTTGAATTAAAGGTGTTGAATGTACTCATTTCCAGGAATCTCTGTTGGCCGTTGTCCACCAGCATATCATATTTTCATTTAAGTTTAACAATTTTGCCAATATTTTGTTTTATTATTATTATTACGACATGCTTCACTTTAAATTCAAAGTAATAACAGTGTAATCTTATATTATGTTTGCAGTTTATGTTAAATTGAATTAAGGTTAGTCATTTTTCAAAGGTTATTACTAAGTGCCTGATTTGTTTAAAAGGCAAATGCTATAATATGATAACATAACTTTTAATACATTTCAAAACTTTCTACAGAATCTATATCAATAAACAGTCTTGCCTGCAGGGCTCAATGATTGTGCATCTGATTTAGGTAAGAAAAACTCATAGATTGATTATATTAAAAACAATCACTGGGGGCATAGCAAAGGTCTGTGTTAGTATAAATTTGCAACAGTGCCACCAACAAAGTCAATAAAATGACACATATAATAAATATGCAAAAAATTGCATTCAATGGAATGGATATTGTTGAGCATGACCTTTAAATATGGATGTCATCTATGTGGGTTTAAATAGTCATCTACTGACAACTGCTCTATTACTCCTAATATTAGGGAGAAGTAAATGTTAAATGTTACATTTACCAAACATTCACTGCAGGTGTATCTTCCTGGTGTTTTTTCAATTACAGCAAATTCCTGATCTGCAGTGAATGATTGAATGATTTCTACAGGTAGTGCCCGGGTTACATACGAGATAATGGCTGTAGGTTTGTTCTTAAGTTGAATTTGTATGTTAGTCGGAACAGGTACAATATTTTTAATAAATCCAATTAGGACAGATGTTTGTCTCAACATAATATTAGACAGCATGGTGTCAGTTACTGTAAAAAAATCCTCAATGTGAGTTAATCACAATCAAAGCAAAAAAAAACTTTATGGAGCCTAGACAATTAATAACTTCTGGAGCAAGCTGTGCTTTGATATGCAAAAAGAAACAACTGCTGAGTTAGTCTTGGTCATTAAAGAGTTACAAGAGGCAACAAAACAGCAAAAGACTTCTTCTGCAAGTCATTCAAACCACCCCCTCCCCCATGAAGCCTCCATCCTGCACACAAACGAGCAGATAAGCCCTGTTCGTATCTAGGAGTCGTCCATATTTTGGATTTCCTTAGCTTCGGGACTACTTGTAAATGCTACATTCCCCACTTTTAAATATGCACCCTTAAAATATCCATCTTAAATAATATGTTGGATTGGTTTGTACTGATGATTTGATGCCTTGTTTTAGAAAGCCAGAAAAAGGCAAAAAACATGTAATAAACCCAGTATGATTGTAATTTTACTTTTACATAAATTTGCACTTGCAAGCATAGTGAGTTTTTAAATGAAGTTTTTTTAAGAAAATCATAAAACTGATGATAAAAACCCACTACTGCCTCCTCTAGCTTTTTAAGTAGACAGAGTTAATGATATTATGAGAATGGAGGAACTTCATGCCCAAGATGATGACTGTAATGCAAAATGTTCTGCTCAATGTACCATATGAATGTCCTTCTCCACATCTGTACTGTGCTGATACTGTATAGGCTATGTTGTATATTTTGTACTTACCACTTGATTTTTTCTCCTCTTTTTTATATTTTTCCCACCTCCTTCTTTTATGTTATTTAATTGTGTTTTGATTAGTGTTTTTGTGTGTGAAAATTCAAATGTTTTGTACGTATTTTTTAAAAAAAATGATGAATTCAATAAAGACAGCTCAAACCATAAAAACCCACTACTGCTATTAAAAAACACAATATAATAAGTTTATAATTACTTATTTTAAAATATGTTGCCATTATTCATTTAAACACAGTAAAGAAAACAAACAAAACTCAACACATATATATATATATATATATATATATATTATACTTATTTAGAATGCTTTAACAGTCCACGTTGAGTTGTATCTGTAATAAAAGGCAGAAGTAAATGTGTGTATTGCTTTGGTATACACTCAAATCCACACTCATTCATGCAGTGTTTCTGTTTTCTGTGCTTTATAATTAAAAGAAATTGCTGTAAACATATTTTAGCATTAATCTTGTATTACAATATCTCATGAATAATTTAGGCTATAAATAACATGTGTCCTTGAGAAAGAATAAAGTGCAAACTAATTAATGGAGTGTTACTAATGTGGGAAAAAGTTGAACTTTCAGGTGATGTTTCCAATACATTTTGTTAAATTCTTTACAATTTGCATGTGTCAAAGCAAACTGGTTCATAATAATTGCCATTACATATGAGGTTTCATTTCATGTAACAGATGAGATAGAGTGGTCTTTGAAAATAGATTTAATAAGATATTTTCTCATTACTCCCTTACTCTAGAATTGTTATGTTGTTTTATATAGAACTGTAAAGAGATTTTTTCGGGGCATCTGGTTTTCACAAAACTAACAACATCCCACAATTTGACATTTCCAATATACCAAATTGTTGGGGTATTGGACTGCATCTCTAAAAAGTAGTATTCTGTGCATTATTGAACTTGAAGAAACTGGATGTCTCAGGTAACATGTGGGCAACATTAGGTGAACAGAGAGAAAAATGTCAAAAACAGAATGTAATTCCAGGTTCCCAGACACCCAAAATGCTAAATCCAAGATTCTGAATAAAAGTTAATTTAGAATTTCTTACAATCTGTTTGTGTCATTTTAATCCTTGTCCATCTATTTCCTATAGCCAACTTTTAGCTTCCACTGCTGTGAGAGCTGCCTCTCATTTCTTCAGTATTATTTAGCCTGGCTGAAATTGCTCACGGTTAGAAAGGATCCAGATTGAGTTGGATACACTTGGATACGAGACGTATAAATCCCAGAAGGCTCTGTGCTCCTGTAAAAGGGTTGTCTACTCTTTTATTTAAAGTAAAATATAAGGTGATAGGTATGCTTTAGGCACCAAGTATTTACTGTAGATAAAGAATAGATACAATAAATGTTAAAAGAACAGGCTAGAGACAAGAGCTCACTTTTTGGGTTTGTTATTAGGCTGGTCTTTATGTGTTAAGTCTTTGTTAAGTAATAAATGTTGGGAGATCATTTTAGGGTTAGGTGATAAACATAATAAAATACTTTCCTGTGAAGAACACCATCTTTTGCCACACAGTGCACTCAATTATAGGATTGGTAATGAAATAAATGTCCAAACTTCTCAATAACATGTCATATACATTCTATCAGATTGTATACTTTGGAATAGATGATATGGCACAGTGTTTGGGTAAATATGTAATAAAGAAACATGGACATTACATGGCACTTTAAGGTTTTACTGTGACAGAGTAAGAGGTGAATGTGGCTTTATAAGGTAATCCATTTTTGCCTTTCCACTCCTCAACCTGTTGGGTACCTTTATATTTTGCTTTATATGTTCTGACACATGTTTTTTTATATACATTTTAAGTGCATTTGTATGCATTGTTGATGATAGATCCTTTATTATAATAGCTATATAGAATTTAAAATGTACAAAAACCTCGTGTAGAAGTATTTTTACCAATATGCAGCAAAAATATGCCAGCTCTTGCCAATTACAAATAAAGCTTTATTAATGACAAATTAAATTTATTACATTTTCAGAGGAAATTAAATCCAAAAAAGGGAAACTAAGAAAAACTTAAGAAATGTACATTATTAACTTTTTTTTTCTGCAAATATTTTAGATTATGTAACAAGGAGGTAGTAAAACTGGTTATGCTGTCCAAGAAAGAAGTACATAGGAGAGACATGGCCCCATGATTTTTTTTAAATATTCCTAAAGTGAAACATTTAATAAAAAACAACAATAAAAGACACTTAGCTTTACTTTTGACGAGCCCCCCCCCCATCCCTCCACAATTCGCTTCTAGTTAGTCTTGACTGTCTAAAGTGCTGTCCCAGATTTCTTCTTCTTTCCAGTGCGGAGGGACCAGCTGGTGCCACCATCTTCTTCCATTTCCTTCCTTTACGTTGTACCTATTCTTTTACTGCCAAGCGTGATATTGAGTGTCATTTCCACTTGAAAATGTTGATAACACCCCTTTAGGCACCAACCCAGATTAAATAGACATTGAGGACAATATATCCTCATTTTATTTTTTTTGTTTTGCATATTAAATGCATTTTCTCTTTTGTGGGGTAATGCAAGGAAGTGCCTAATGTCTCCTACACATCAAATTTCTTCACTCTGGAGGGGATCTGTGCTACAAAGGGTATGACCTGACTCGTAGATGAGGTATGTAATCACCTGCTACTGGTATTTTAGGAATTAATTCACATTGCCTACATTTTTAGATTATAGGATTTTTTTTAGGATAGTGGTGAAGGCTTTTTCTACTTCTCTTGTGCCAGGCTCTTGTATTTTTCATTGCTAAATATGGGGCAAACATTTAAACAGAAATGAAGAACTTTCATAAATTTGTGTACTAAGCAAGGCCCACAGGTTTCTTTACTTCTTATGCCCAATCAACACATAAAGGCACATTGGCTTCTGTATGGATTGTACCTAAACATCAATACATGCCTTTAGTCTTTGTATTTTAATGCTAGGAATTTGTTTCTTCTAAGGTTTCATAACTCTTCTCCTTTTAATGTTAAAGCCTGTTGTGAGAAGCCCTTGCGATTCAGCTCCATAGTGTAATAAGTTATGGTATTGGCTGTATATATTTGCAGATTAAAAATGAACTTTATAAGGATTGTGATGTTCACTCTGCATATTTAAAAGCTTGCAGATATGTTCTGCATGTTTTGTTTTTTGTTTTTTTGACTTGGCGTGAGCTTTAGGACCTAGAAAACTAGAACTAGAAAATATAAAGATTGACATCACAAAAGGATTATCTTGAGGTAAGTCCAGTAACAGTCTATAGTTTATCAGGCCGAAATTGGAAAGGTACTATAACGTCAGTGTGTCAAGAGACCCATCAACATTCATCACTGACGGCCAGTCCCCTACTCAAAAGGGCACCCATGTTGCTGAAAAGCAACACTCAAAATGTGACTCAATTCGTCTCTTTTGGCCTGCTGGCAAAAGTTAGTTGTATTTTATATGTGATGAAGTTACTTAACCTTTTCATTTGCACTCACTTATTTTTTACTGTGGAAAAACCGTGCTGCAAATTTAAAGGTTCTATTTAAACAAGGGAGCACTTGATTGCCCTGATTTTTGAATGACTTGTTGAAATGTACTAGCTGGTGCCAGCATGGCCTGTCAGGCATATTTTGTCAAATAACAGCATTTTCCTCAGCTGTGATCACAATGAAAACTGATCCCGTACTTGTTTTTGACTTACGGAATGTAAGAGACCTCAGAGAATTTTCAATCTGGAACGAGACAAATGAGAGTTTAAAGTCGCCCAGACCTTGTATCTGAGTGGGAAGATTGCATTAATCTTTACTGTCTCAGTGGCTCTCAGCCATGAATTTTTGAACAAGAGCCAAACCAGATTTAGAGAAAAAAAAGAAGCGGTAACTGCTGCAGCTATATAATACAGGTGCCAAACAGTTGTGTGGTACATACAGAACAGTTGAAAAAATTGTGTCATAAAACTATTTGTGTCAAATATTTCATACTTGTAGAAGCATTAGCTGTCACTGCTGATTAAAAATGCATTTAATGTCCAAAGCGAGACACTCCGTTCTCTAATTCTGCTGCAAAGGCACTTATGTTTTTGCTTTTGCTTAGTCTACAATAATCAAACCTTCTGGGAATATATATATATTTTATATAATTTTAGAAAAAGATGTAAAAGGGCCCTGTTGATGTAAAAAAATGGAGCAATGTGTGGTACTAAACTGCCATCTGCAGGGAAAGTTCTTCCTATAATGAGCAACTACCTCTGTGTTTATCCTTCTCACAGTTTAGTTTTATAAATCACTTCTTGTGCCATATGTTTTATACTGGTTTCACTGGATACTGTGTCTTGACTCTGAAGCCATCGGACAGCAAATGATGATGTAATTCCAGCTTATGCACAGGATTTCAAAGGTTTAGGGCTTTTGACCCTTATCTTCGTTTGCATTGCTGACTGTGAAGGCTTGCAGGTGGATAACAGCTATGGAACAACTGCAGTTGTATACTTTGGAAGCACCCAGGAGTAAAAGATCATAGTGATTATAGAAAAGTTCTTGTGACTGAATGGACATGTTGTTCTTGACATTTGGAGGCTATACTGGAGAATATTAGATCATTTATCCGTCTGAAGCACCATTCTGTGAGAGAGCAACAACATTTTATGTGGACACATTGGACCTGAGTCATTAAAGCTCTCCAAGGCTGGAGAGGATACACTTTCTTCAGTGAACCTGGGTGATCCATAAAACTTGGAATGGATCTGATCCAGGAATTAAAACATTTGTTAACAAATAGCCAATTACTTTAGGAAATTCATGCCAGGTTGACTAGATCACCCAGCTTCACCGAAGAAAGTGTATTCTCTCCAGCCTTGGAAAGCTTTAATAAATCAGGGTCAATAAATCTAAATACTCACAGGCGTCTCTATATTCCTGATGAAACAGACTGCGTTCCGCGAAAGAGAATGCTATTAGAGACCATAAGCAAATTGAAGATTTAACTTCAATTTAAAATGGTTTTATATGAATTTTAGGTGTTACCAATAAAGTGCATTTTTATCATTGTACTATAAAATGATCAATTGTTATGATATTAAGATGAATACTTGCTCTTAAAGTCCCATACTCAAAATAACAAACATATAAACTGACTGAGTTATTAAAAGAAGGAGTAACTCAACATCAAACTTAGATATATATCTCCCTGACAAGATAATATGATTGTATTGTTGGGACGATCCTGACTTTGTGACTGTGGATACATTGAGGGAAGTTATTATATGTCTCAATGTTTTCCTGAAGGAAGTGGACAAAGATCTACAAAACAATTAGAATTTGATCAACAAGCTTGAGAATATAGTAACATTGTTTATTTCTTTACCATGTTTTTATGACCAATAAATTAAGTTTATTGACTTAAATTAAGTGAATTTGTATTTTATGTATTTTATTTTTTATTGTTGTCTTAAAAGTCCCGCTATAATTTGTTTTCTGTTTGCCGCCTTTGCATGCTCAGTTGCAATGTGCAGACATCCGACTTCTTTCTTGGCATTCTACTACTGCTAGAATATTCCACACTTCACTGTGCCTATGTTGTAGGCAGTTTATACAAAAAAAGTTCCTAGAAGAAAAGGAAGTCACCTCCACCAAAAAAAACCCTACCTTGTAGCAATTTTGTTTTTACTTTAGTTTCATTTGTTTTAGAGCAATTTGTGAAGATATATGTGCTTGGAGCAGACAAATGTATTCATTGCACATGCTGGCTTTAGGTCCTTCATTGCAATACAACAAATTCTCATTAAGTGAAACTTTGACTTACATAAGAAAATATTAAAAAGGTTTACAGACACATGTTCTGTAAATCAACAGTTTGCATTCTTGAAGTTTTCAGCCAGCCTTGTCTCCTCAGTGCTTCCATCCTGATCTCCAGGCACTGGCTTTCTTTACTGTGATGGGTTATTGCCCCAGTAGCTGGTACTAGGTGCACACATGAGCAGTATTTGATTCATCCACTAACTGTGCATATTATTATTATTATTACACAGTATTTATATAGCACCATCATATTATGCAGTGCTGTACAAAGTCCATAGTCATGTCACTAACTAACTGTCCCTCAAAGCAGCTCACAATCTAATGTGCCTACTATAGTCATATGTCATTAATGTAGTCTAAGGTCAATTTTAGGGGAAGCCAATCAACCTAACTGCATGTTTTTTTGATGTGGGAGGAAACCAGAGTACCTGGAGGAAACCCACGCAGACACGGGGAGAACCTGCAAACTCCATGCAGATATTGTCCTCCCTGGGATTTGAACCTAGGACCTAGCGCTGCAAAGGCCAGAGTGCTAACCCCTGAGCCCTGTCCAGTTCATCATATGCAGGATGATCTGGACAGCACCTGCACAGTAGTGAAGCACTGACAATACACGTGTGAGTGCACATGAAGCAGTGGCCATGCATACAATACATTCTACAAAAGTCCTGCTCAAGCTCTGTGTGGCCATTCATTCAGGATTATGGCTGCTATACCCCATGTATGTATACTCAACTCAAATCAATTTTTCACCAGTCTCATTTTACCAGAGGTGGCACAAAGTATTGTGATTGATTAGACTATGCAATTCTTGCATAGGCAAAAAAAAGAAGAAAAGAAGCACCTAATTGTTAAATAATAAAAAGTATAATTTTATACTGATGCTATCTTTGGAATTTGGGACTGCCCGGGGGGCTGGAGCTAATATTTTTGTGTTGTATTAGCATATTTTTTTATTTTGTGTTTATTGTTATTTCCGTATTTATGACAACTTATGAATATATGGACATGTATATATCGCATTGTATTTATATTGTAGCGCGTCGCACTCATTTGGCATCACATCACATACATTACACATTTCACAGAAACACACACATAGGGTCTGATTTAATAAAGCTTTTCAAGACTGAAGAAGGTAGAATCTCATGGGAAAACCTTTGCAACCCCGTAATCTTGGAATGGATTACTTAAAATAATTTCTTAATATTTGGCAAATGTTTTCATTCCTGGACCAAATCCATTCACCCATAATAGTCTATCTTCTCCAGTCTCTGAGTGCTTTAATAAATCAGGTTCATATTCATATCCATGTATGTAATCAAATTGCTGCTTTAACTTTTTATTGAATTTTCTTAAAAAATACAGAAGATTGTTTTTTTAATACACAAGAAACTGATCCTGTTCTTATCACACCCCCTTACATTTTTAACACAAATTAAAGAAAAATTTAAAAAATATAAAAATATTCAGCTAATCTTTTAAACTGGTGGAAGGTCCATTTTAAACAAAGTGCACAATCTATGGGGCTCTATTTGTGAGGTCGACCTACTAAAGGAATGTAGGCTGATCACTTAGAAAGGTGAAATATCCTGTACAAGCAAAATCCTGTTTCTTTTAGATTTTTTTGAATATAACTGGGTATTCTGAATTTTCACCACATTTACTAAGCTTGATCTTTTTCATTTGGTGAGGAGGCATCCCAAATTCTTTTCAGCTCCTTTATCCTAACATTGTTAAAAGAGAGATAACGTTATTGCAAAGAGCTTTATTTCGATTGTATTAGCAGCAGATACTTTGGGAGCGATCTACTAAAGGAGTTTGGGTTGTATACTTTACATAGAGAATTTTTACATCACAAGGGAAAACTCACTTAGCTTAGTGAATAAGGTAAAGCTCTGCTGACCTCAGTCATTTTATTGTGTTTTTTTTTACACTTTGTGAATAGTCCAAACTCTTATAGTAAATCAACTGCTTTAAGTCTTACTACTTCTGTTGGCCTGCCTTCTTTCCCATTGTAGACACTTTGTGGGTGAAAATGGATAAGCACTAAGTAGCAAGCTATGATGCACTGCCTGTTCTAACAAACACAATACAAAAATTTATCAGCACTCATTGATGTGATATCAGCGATCCTTGGATACCCCATTGTTGGTTTACAGATTGTTCTTCCTTGGACCACTTTTGGTAGGAAATAATGACTAAAAGAAGTGACTTATTTGTCAAATTCTTAAGATTGGACTTTAAAGGCAGCACACATTGAACAAAAAATATAGAACAACATTTTATTAACATCATATTCTTTTTAAAAGAGACAAGACAAAGTGCAAATTTAAAGATTTCCATGTCATAATATGTAATTTCAGTATACAACTTTGGCTGAGCAAAACAGGTTACACTGAATTGTATAACATATATACCAGAGGGTGCTGAGAAGTTCCTGGCTTTGCCCCCTTCCAGATTAAATAGAAGAATGAGCATGGCGTATATGACAGCCTAATATCTTAGTATGTAACTGTGCAAATATCAGGTCTTTGCCATTCTTAAAACTGTTGTTTCTTTTAGTGAGAAGCTGTGATGGCAGAGGCACAAGCAAGTTTCACGTTGTTGGAGTTACGGGCTGTCATGAAGTTTTTGTTTCTCCAGGGAAAGTCAGCAAAGGACATTCACACTGAGATGTCACAAACACTGGGGGAGAAGTGTCCTTCCTACATCATTTTCAAAACCTGGATATCTCGTTTCAAGACTGGGCATTTCACCGCTGAACATGAGCCCCGCAGTGGGCGCCCCCCAACCTCAACTCACCCGGCAACCTGCGATTCTGTCCATGAGCTGATTATTGTGGACTGGTGAATATCTGCAAAATAGATAGCCCAGATACTTATCTGTATTATCACCACTATCCTGGACATGCGCAAGCTTTCAGCGAAGTGGGTGCTGAAATGTTTAAACAGTGATCAGAAGAAGGAACAAAGCTGCACAGGACTTTTTGGCTAGGTTAGTGACTGGGGATGAAACCTGGCTCTACATCTATGATCCTGAAACAAAGGAACAGTCAAAGGAATGGCGCCACAGCGGGTCCCCGCGGCCGAAGAAGTTCCGAACCCAGAAATCGGCCAGTTAGGTAATGGCGTCCGTTTTCTGGGACAAAGGTGGTATTCTGTTGGTTGACTACCTACCTCAGGGCTCTAGTATCACCTGACAGTATTATGCTATCCTTCTGGACCAGCTGAAAGAGCCAATTAAGACGAAACACCGTGGAAAGTTGACCAAAGGGATCCTTTTTTTGCAAGACAATGCACCTGCGCACACGTCCAATGTTGTGGCTGCCAAATTTAACACCCTGGGTTTCCAATTAGTCCACCAACCCCCCTACTCACCTTACCTGGCCCCTTCGGACTATTATCTGTTCCCGAATTTGAAGAAACACCTGAAGAGGCAAGGTTTTGAGGACATTTCTCATGTCAAAGATGCTGCTGAGAGCTGTCCAACCAAAGGACTTTTATTTGAACGGTCTAGAAAAGCTGCAACTACGCTGTACCAAGTGCATCAGTCTCAGGGGGTAATATGTTGAATAAATGTGGTATTTCATAACTTTGGCTCTCCTATTTCTGGGCAAAGCCAGGAACCAAACACACAAAGTTCAGGGTTTACCTTAAAACTGAATTAAAAATAAAGTTTGAATAGTTGTTTCTGTTCTGGTGGCTCGTAATTTTAGTTTTACCTTAACTTTATTCCTGGCTGCATTGGTGATCAGAGTAATCCTAAGTTGTCTACCATTTTATCTAAAGTAAAAACTTTACTTATAGGTGCATTTTAAAAGCATTTACTTTACTTTTAAAACCACCCAGAAACTTGCAGCTTACATGCCCTTGATTCACTATTACATTGTAAAATAGGTAATAGAAAATGTTGGCCTGTTCTTATGAGCTATTCCAAGCATTCATGTACTTATGGACTACATTATGCTTTCGTTTTAACGGCTTTTATATGCCTTGTTTTATTTTATACCAGGTTTGCTTACATGTATATTTGGAAAAAAACAAACCTTTTGTAATATATGCCAAACCAGCCCCTGCACTCTGCTTCCTCTCTTTTTATCCATTTAATTAGCAAATATATTAAAGGTAATGATTTACTTTAATTGTAATGCTTAATGAATGAAAATCCTGTTCTTTCATTTTTAACAATTTCTCAGCTGGTACAAGACAAGACACAGATGTCTTATCAGATAAATGGTTTAACACCACTAGTTTGGCTACGTACTCACGTGCAATATTTATCATTGGAAACGAACGAATAACAACCGATAATTGTTAACAAAAAAAGTGAACAACGACGCCGATGAATGAGCAATGCCTCTTGAAACGAACGGCCGTCCCGGTGGATCGGATGGGGCGACGATCGTTCGCAATCTTTTGTGTGTACGCTTGTTTAGTGATTGTGGATTGTTCTGTGATACACTTTCTTCTGTACATGTCAATTCCTGCATCATTCAAACAATCTTATCTAGTGTGTGTACATTATTGATGGAATATATTTGAACGATCGTATCGTTTCAACATGTACAGAATTGTGCACAATACGATTATTCAAAATAATCCTAAATAATCTTTGAGTGGTCGCTAATCGGTTGTTTTCTAATTATTGCATGTGTGTATGTAGCCTTTGGCTCAGTTTTTTAAGATCACATATCCATAACTTCTATTCAACTGTAAAATAAAAACCTTCCTTTAATAATATAAATGCGTATTTATTGTAATCATATAGCATATGCAATAATATGCAAATGACAGTTAGATAAGGTACACATAATTAGCACACAAACTTAATTTTTTACTAAAGAGCAGCAAATATTAGTGTAAGCTATTTCTTGAAAATACCAGAAGAATCTTCCTTTAGCAATTAAACTATTAAGAACTAATACAATTTAAACACTGTAATAAGTTAAATATATTTCAATTATTAATATTTAAATATTTTGCTTTTTTTTTAATGTTTATTACATTTTTAAGTTATACATTTAAAGATTCATAAGCTTGTTATTTTTTTAGTTTATAGAATGCATAGAAATTAAATCATTTTTTCAAGCTAATATCAACAAAAGAAAGGCTATTTTTTTGTAAAAAAAGAATTTATGCATTAAAGTGTAATCTTAAATTTGAACTATTAAAAAAAAATGAATAAAAAGAAAGATGAAGAGTAACAGCTGAGTTTTTTTGGTGGCAAATGTATTTTTTGAGAGTGACAAAATCAGCAAAAATACATTTTCATATAATAAATAGGTCACCTTAAGGGTCCATACCCCATTAACCTTTTGGGTTTTTTGTACCACTTTATTTCTATTAGTAAGTTCAAAGAAGTGAGTTCCAAAATAAAGTGGTCAGAGTCTCAGAGTCTCTCAGTGATCTGTGTCCAGTCGGTCCTTACTCCTTCGTCCCATCACAGGCTGGATTCGGGTTTCTGGAAAATTAAAAAAAAATGGCTGTAGAGAAAAAAAAAAGGCCCCTGCACATGCCTGATCTACATGACATAGGTATCTCGGGAAGCTGCAGGCTTTGCATTCAGTCGTGGAGGTAAAGATGGAAGAGGAGGGGTTATTACAAAGATTGTTTTGAAAAAAAAACAATTTTTTACTTCATATAAAATAGTTATCTATTTTTTATACAAAGTAAAAAATGTGGTGATAGCTTCACTTTAATGACAAAGTTGTCACTAAATAAACAGCCCATAGCAAGAATGTAAAAAACTGCTCTGGTGCACTTAAAACTAAGAAAATATTTATGCCTGGAGTAATGCTTTATTATTGTAACATAGAGTAACAACATTTCAGCTCCCAGAATGGGGCCACAAAATATTTCCTGAAGTATTTATTTGCAAAATAAAATAAGGAAGTGTTACTTTTATCAGCTGGAGAACAGTTGGGGTCCTGTTCATTTTCACATAGAAAGAGTGTGAGGACTGCATATGACCCAAGAAGTTGGATATGCCCAATCTACAAACAATAATATACCACTTTTGTAGGAAATGACCCTTTAATGCATTTATCTACCCCCAAAATTGAAAAGGATTCACTTTAAAGATTTTCAGTGGCTATTTCTTAATATTCATGGTAATAAATCCTATTTTTATGATAGAGAATATTATGAATAAATATATAAAGTTATCTCAGTAATCTTCTTGGAATATTTCAACAGCTTTTAATATTTTAAAGCCCAATAAAATAGTTATAGTTGCTCTTGGCAGAACATTAGATGGAGTATAGCTGGCTGTGCTGTTTTATTTACAATAAGTCCAGAGCTAGTTCCCCTTAAAAAATTAATCATTAAAATTTGTATATATATTGAACTACATTTTCCTAAAATCTGTAAAGTATTTAAAATATTAAGTGGATGAGGTTTCAAATCTCAATGTAGTGAATTTCCAGAACCCTCTTGGGACTTGTGAGTCTTGGATTTTAACTTTGTAGACAAGGCCTCCCATGTAGAGCCGTGTAATGCCAAGGTATAACTGACACCACTATAGGTAGGCAGGAAAAGATTGTACCTTTTTATGCATATATTCATTTTAGTAAGTGGATTTACACAATTTCTGAATTAAACATTAAATATTGAATATCTGTGTAGGAATAAAATACATGTAACAGAATTCTTAGAGCCTGAAATTAAACTGCTAATCTGTAGGCAGATTTACAAAATAACATTTAAAGTGTATGCAAACTTTTTTTATAGTTTGGAATAATGCGTGTTAGTGTTATTAGAGCATGCATTAGGTTGGTTTTGCAATCTGTGCCCCCACTGAGAAGTTTCACCTCTTTATGTGTCCTGAGTACCAAGTCACCATGTAGTCACCAAGTGCACTTTTAGAATTGTACTGCCTACACATATTTTTTTAATCAAATGAATCTTCTGCTTTTGAAAAAAAAATACTTTTTTATGGTACAGGTAGTCCTCGGGTTACATATGAGATAGGGACTGTAGGTTTGCTCTTAAGTTGAATTTGTATATAAGTCGGAACAGGAACAATATTTTAATAAGTAGATAATAAACATTCACCAAACATTCACTGCAGGTGTATCTTCCTGGTGCATTTTCAAATACAGCAAATTCCTGATCTGCAGTGAATGATTTGTACAGGTAGTCCCCGGGTTACATACGAGATATGGACAGTAGGTTAGTTCTTAGGTTGAACTTGTATGTTAGTCGGAACAGGTACATTATTTTAATAAATGCAATTAGGACAGATGTTTGACTCAACATATTATTAGGCAGCATGGTGTCAGTTACTGTATAAAATCCTCACTGTAAGTTAATCACTAACAAAGCAAAAAAAAAAAAACTTTATAAAGCCTAGACTTTCATTAACTTCTGGAGCAGGCTGGGTTTGATATGCAAAAAGAAACAACTGCAGAGTTTATGTTGGTCATTAAAGAGTTACAAGAGCTTTCAGAAATAGCTCAGTCTCAGCTGTGTTTAGCAAAAGATTTCTTCTGCAAGTCATGCAAACCGCCCCTTCCCCCATCCAAGTCTCCGTCCTGCACAGTAAGGAGCAGGGAAGCCCTGTTCGTATCTAGGAGTCATCCATATGTCGGATGTCCTTAACCCAGGGAGTACCTGTTTTTTATTGCATTTTATGTAATGCATGCAACACAGCAGAGAATCAGGGCAATGCTGGAACCTTTGCCAGCTTTTTTTTTGTTTACTCCCTAGTTCAAATTTTCCCTCACTGTCTGTCTGGTAAAGAGTGTCCCCTAGAATATAAAGTGAAGTAAAAACAAAGCCCTGGAGTGCAACCAAACATGGCCGGATTCTAACCTTTCCTCATTCTATCCAAAACTAAAATAAAATATTTTAGGTACATAGGAATAATTTAGAGGTGGCCAAAAGGGCCACAATGAATTTTAAAATTTGACAAATGGGCTGGGCCAATATCAGATGGATTGAGAATGTTTTTATGAACTTATACAAAATAAATCACCTTTTTTTGCCAGTGGACCATTTTGTACCAATATTTGAGGGGCTGGATGTAAAAGCCCAAGGACATACGGCCCATAGTTTTCCCATGTCTGGTATAGATAAAAGATATGTATCCTAAAAGGATATCTAAATCCAATAGCAAACATTATTCAAACTAGGTCTATTTCTTTTTGTTAGGTATCAGTGATTAGGTCTCTGTTACCTTTTAACTATTTAAGAGTGCTCTTCAACAATACTGACGTAGTGACCATTGGATATTGAGCCAAACTGAATTCTAAGCAGTAAATCGGTTTGAAAGGGGTTAGAAACTAAGAAACCTCATCACACGCACGGCTCCAATACTTTTAGAGCTGCCCCGACTCTCTGGAATGGTCTTACTTAGTAAATCCACAGTGACACCCAAAATAGCCAAAATGATCATTGTGATTACTTAAATTGACCTTAGGGCCACAAATTGGAAAACCCCATGCAATCTCTGGAAGAACCCTTGGTTCCACGAAACTCTAGTTAGGAAACACCAGTCAATTGCATGTAGGTTTATGTTAAGTACCCACTTTCATTTACTGTTTCCCAAAGTGACTGAACATGATTGTTTTTGTGACAGTTCCTGAACAATGCCTGTAAAGGTTTTTGACAATGTTGAAAATCCAACATGGGGGACCACAAATGACCTTCTCAATGACATCTGGAGACTCCTGTACAAACACTATAGATTTTCACAGAAAGGCACTCATGATAAATCATTTTGGGGAACATTCTACTGTTTGCTTTTTATTCCTTAATAAGTCATATTGTGAGTAGTGTGATTTTAAATATCATTTATTCACAAGGGAGAAAGAAAATGTAGAAATATGATTTCTCTTTTGCATACTAAATCTTATGATTTATATACTTATTTTTTTCATTATTCATGTTTTTTTTCTCTCCTGCTTATCATAGTAATTTTTACATGATTGTGCTCCTATATGCTGCACTGTCTATTATGTATTTTGCATTTTGTGCCTTTGAAGAAAAGTAAGGAGAGCTGCACTACATTGTTGTAAGCATACTATTTCCATTTCAATACAAGAATGTAATTCATGTCATATGCATTGTCCTGTACCAGAGAACATGAAGGCTACCTTATGTACGTAATTAAACCCTGTCCAAAATTTGTTATGGTATCATGTAAGCTGCTAGAAAAGGCATTACAGCAGCATATTGAACAGACATTCAGCATGTCAAGTACCCACTTATCAACTCATTTTCACTTCAAACATGCCAGACCTTGCACAGATAAGCTGCCTTCTACGGTCAGAGTATCTAAGTTGAACTACATCCCTTGCAAGAGGTCTGCACATCTACATATGACATCACTTCTAGTGTTATATAAATAAGTCAGACTGTATACAGTCTCTGGGAAGTTAATAGCTCTGGACATCATGGAGGTATTGTTCTTTTTACATCGGCCAATTAAGAATTTGATACCAAGATATACTTTATACAGATGCTAGAGAGTGTTTTCAATTCATTTTTTATACATCAGATAACTCTGTTAAACAAAACAATTATAGTTCAATGGCTGAGTAAGTGTATGAAACTTGTCGAGATAACCCAGGGCTTTAAAATTACATTCAAGAATATAATCCAATGCAGAACTTTATTCTGTATATTGCAATAATCATTCTACTATGGCTCTGTGTTCTGTCTTGAAATGTAAATTCTGCTTTCACTCCGCACAACAAAAGACCTCCCATATGCTATGTGTTATAAAAGCAAGACTTCATTCACAGACAGCATATATGCAGTAAACGTTCATTATAAATGTTGGTGTTGCACTTAAAGTAGAGTTGGTAGTATGTTCATGTTGCATCTTCAGACATAGATGGTAGTATGTTGGTGTTGCATCTACAATTGATCTGGTAGTATGTGGGCATAGCATCTTTAAATATGGTAATATGTTGAATGTGTTGAATCTACAAAAGAGCTGGTTGGTGTTGCATTTGCTTTATTTCAGGATTTCCTCACTTTCAAAAGTCATAGATACCCACAGTTACGGCAAAGTATGTCAATAAATTTGTTCTGCCTTCCTGATGAACTTTGGTGTGCTTTTTCATGCTATCTTGCATGCTATCCCTATTCTTCCTTTTGGCATTGGTCTTTGTTGCTCTTGTATTTGAGTTTATCCTCGGTATTGTTCACTTTTTTTTTTCTAAATCTTATTAAAAAATCCTATTGATGTAATTTGATGATTCAGATCACAGTAAGTAGAAAAATTTGTATGCTTTATACATTTTTATATATCACAACATTATTGCCCAGTCATAACTTTAAAGTAGATAGTTTCTTTAGTAAATGGAAATGAAGTACCTTCCGACCTAAAATAAATATAAGCTTCTGGAATAGCTGTCCCTTTTTATCATTAACATATATATATACTATACAATGAAATCAAGCATTGTTTTTGCCACAGTTATTCTCCTGAGATTTCTTTCATTTTTCATCACCATCTTCTATTTGGAGTCAAATCTCTCCTGGAGAGTTGGCCCCTTATGACAAGACACTAGATCTTGGGTGTGCACAGTTGAGGGTCTGATGAGTTTAGTGACTTAGACAATACATCAAGAAATCTTCTATGAACATTGCCAGCTAAAAAAAAAAGAATATTCTGAGTTTTGCTACCTGCTGTTTCTGGTGTTTCTGAAATATGCTTATGAGAGAACCTGTAACCAGGTCATGTAGAGCAAAGTTTTTTTAAGCAATCCCTCATTTAACCCTTTGTAGCTATAGGCATTGTGAAATAATTCATCTTTAAAGGAATTGATATTGAAACCTTGTATGTACACAAACACCAAAAACTCATAGGTTGTTAGAAAATTAGCTCAGGTTTTTTAAAGATCGTTAAGAATAAATTACTGCACAATACAAGCAGCTGGTGAAGTCACTGATGGCTTGTTTTAAAGCTAATATTTTGCTTTTTCCTATATGTGTAAATATTGTATAGCTTAGGCATAGATGCACTTTAAAAGCCAAGATACATATATATATATTTATGTTTTCGATAATATGGGAAATGATTAAACTTCTGTCAATTGGCAATGCTGTCTGTCACCCTACTGATAGGACCTTTTTCTCTAGATAGGAAGTATGATGGCTGCCATTACTGATATCTTTTTCTAAAATGTATATCTCCTAGCGTCTGCTAATCAGTGTTATTTGTTTTTCTTCTGAATCTCTGATAGGAATATATATGTAGGTTAGGAGTTCCGCCCTCCCTCTAAATTTCCTGATCTGCATGTTCCAGAATGTTGTTCTTCAGAGTATATAAACCAGACAGCCAGGCAACTAGAATTGTAAGAGGAATGTTGGTAAAAACATATTTCCTTTACTAGGGGCAGCTGCAGTTTATTGGCTGTCCTCTCCTTAGTGGCCAAAAAAACAATACTACATAAATGGCTGGACCCAAATCCACCGACACTTGGGCTTTTTCAGGAAAAATTGGGATATGTTTTCAGAATGGCCTGGACCGAGGCATCTCTGGATAAGGAAACCAAGGTGGGGAAATTTTTTGAAATATGGGAATCCTATATAGAGACCCAGTCCCCTTAAATAAAACATCAGATTATGTCTACCTTTGAACATACCTCCTGGTTTAGTTTAGTTTTCCTTGTTTTTTTAATTTATTCCATGATATTTTTCTACACATTTGTCTATTTTATGTCAATCTATTTGTTATAACCCTGATGTTGTTTTGTTTTTATTTGTTTTTAATGAAACATCCTTCAATAAAAAGTAAAATAAACATATGTCTTTTTATATTATTTATTTAGGGTATGCTAAAGCTGAAGATATGGGCTCTGGGCTGCTTTTCTTGGCTTTTCTATGCATACCAGTAACATCTGTTTATTTGTGTTCTAGTATCATTGAATTCCAGTAGACAAATCAGATGGTGAATATTATGTGAGACATAAAAACAAGATTTGCCATACCTATAAGGGATTATTTTAGGCAACAACTTTTTTTTTCCTGTTTCAATACCATTCATAACGGTACATAAATTTCATAATTACAAATTACATAAATCTCTATATATGGGTGATAGATGCATCATTTTGTGTAAGAATAGCCCAAATGGTTTCTTTTCGGTTTTCAATGTTTATCAGTGCAAATAAATGGGTGACTCCCCTAAATGACGACACAGCAAAACCAACTTTGCAGGCCAACCATTTAAAACAAAGTAAAAAAGGATTTGCCTGGATATAAAAAAAAAATTATAAAGGGGTTAGTTTTAGAAAGGAACACATCACATCATAAAACAAGAACTTTTTGCCTATTTGGATTTGACTGCAAGTTTGTTCACAGACAGATTGAAGAAGTATGAAATCTATGTGAAAGTGTTGCTGTAACAGTGATGTCAGCCTTAATATTTAACAAACTCTGAAATACCTTGAAGATGAACTTAACACTTTGCATAATTCCATAAGCCCCATATAAAAGAGTTACTAATTAACACTTAACTTTGTGATCCAGCCTTTGGGTTTTCACACTTGCATTTCCAAATCACACTACTTTTCACATCACCAAAGGGTACTGCCAGAGGATTAGATTCACATAAATAAATGTCTTGTTAAATACTTGAGGATCGCTGACTTGCAAGGACCAAAGCATATTCAGCTTTTGAGACAGTATGACAGTTGCTCTTTTTTAGTCTACTTTTTTATTTGCAGGACAGAAAGGCTTTATTTCAGTTCTTTACAGAAAATAAAATAATCCTAAAATTTAACAAAATAAAAAGAGGTGAAACAGATTTTTTCCAGAATTTTTTTTTTTCATTTGAATTCATTCAATTTAAAATTCCAATATATTAGCATTACATTATAGATCTGATTTGTTAAAGCTCTTCAAGACTTCACAAGATAGACTGTTATGGGAGAACCTGGATGATCCAGCAAACTTTGAATGGATCTGCTCCAGGATTTGAAACATTTGCCAACTAATTGCAAATTATTTTTAGAAATACATTGCAGGTTTGATTTATCACCCATGATAGTCTATCTTATCTGCTCTTGGAGAGCTTTAATAAATTAGGCCTAATATAAGAAAAGTGGTGTACATTGGAGATATTGTGCATTTTTTAATTTTATATATGAAAGGCCCTATTGTTACCCCAGTAACTCTAAAACACCCTAACATTTAAAAAATATAAATAATAAAAATGCCCTAAAAATATAAAAATATAAATAATAAAAATATAAACAAAATAAAAATACAGTCTATTCTTTGAGTATGGTTAAAGTCTAGTTTTACAACAGGATTACTGAATATATATGCAGAAAAGTAAGTACATACCAGATTAATGTATTCTTTGTGGACTCTTTTTTTGCTTTTTACAAAAATACTCAAATCTTTAAAAATAGATAGTGGTACGTTTTTTTGTTGGGAGATAAATATTAGTGTGCCTTTGTAATTTAAGAATATGTTGCACCCAGTGCTGGACTAGATCTCACCTGGAAGAAATAATAGCCAATTTTAAGAGTGCAGTAAAAAGGAGGCGAGGAAAGACACAGTTCATGTGTAACAAGAGTCAAACAAAACCAATTGTTCTTTTTTTTTTGTTATCTTCTATAGTTTAAAATTGTTGTTTCATACCTAATGGAAGTTTTTTTTTTTAGAAGTTGCTTGGTTACAGTAAATTATTGGACCTCAATAAAAGCTTTGGCATAACAATAATAAAGATTATGGAATATAATAATATGGTAGCCTATTAGCCCATCTTGTTTTTAAAAACATGTCTCAATGGAGAACAGGAGAAGACAACTAAGTTTACAGATGTCACAACATATGAGAGCTCTTACTATTTACTTATAGAGTGGATTATACAGGCAAGTCCAGTTGCTAAATGAAAAGAAAGATGAGCTCATCCCACTGTCACTCCACTCTCTTGCCTGCGTTTGTTTATATCTACACAGTTTCTTTTTTTTATTCCAAAGTTAAGTCCATTTAATATTGACAAGGATTTGTTATAAAGTCATTATTCTAAGCTGTAATTATGCACTTTTGCTCTTTTACTTTACCTAAACCACTAAAAATCATAGGCTGAAATAATGATGCTCTAAAAAGAACACTTGTGATGCTACTTTAGAAGTACATTTTATGTCATCCCTATCTGAAAGTGACAGCGGGTGAAACAGAAAGTGCTTGTAACTGTAGATGTCAAGATTTATAGTTTGTGTTATCAGGAAATACTTGGTGTGGGGCAAGGGTTAATGGATTGGTTAATATTGCCCCATGACAGCCCCTCTTATTCTTGTGGTGCTTAGATTGCTGGCCAGAATGATAAGGCTGATTGTCACACTTAAAGACATTTCAAACGCCCAATGAGTCAGTTTGCAGTTTAGCCAGCAGGCGCCTTCCTGTAGTGCCTTTGGTATAAGCTACATGGAGCATCTCTCCCCCAAGGCAGCAGTTCCCTGGCATGAAGAAGAGGTAACCACACCACAAGCTCACTGCCAATCTAATCATATCTATAGGAGCCTTCTTTAATGGCAGTTGTGAGGGAGGGGGTGGCAAAATGTAACAAGTCTAGAGGAGAAAAAAAAGTATAAATCCAGCCCTTGCCCTTAGTATGTACATTTCCATTACATTTTCAATTTTTTAAGGTCTCCTAGTATGTGTAGGCACCTTGGAGAGTTCACATTCCATTTCCACTTGATAGGCCTGATTTCTTAAAACTCCCCAAGCCTGGAGAGGATACATTTTTATCAGTGAAGCTGGGCAATCCAGCAGATCCGGAATGGATCCGGTCCAGGATTTAAAACATTTGCTAGCAAATAGCAGATTACTTTGAAGAAATGGATTCCAGGTTTGCTGGATCATCCAGCTTTACTGATTAAAGTGTATCCTCTCCAGCATTGGGGAGCTTTTTTAAATCAGGCCCAATATGTACGTGCACCTATCATCAGTGCAAAGTGTTTGGAAAGATGTAATTTTGTAAAAATAAAAAATTATTTTACTTTTCCAGTAAAGTTATTGAATATGACCATCACTTTTAACTAACAAAAGCTGAAATCAGTATTTTACCATGTTTATAGCATTTATTCTGGAATGTACTTAAAAATTCTTATGTTGAAGAGAATAGTGTTTTTGATTGAAACAACATCTAACATAATAATTTGCAATGCTTTAGCAAAAAAAACTTTTCATTTACTTTATTTTTCTGCTTGAAACTTTATTTATTTGCAAATGTGAAATTCCATTTCCTAAAACTTGCTGCAATGAATATCATACAATGCTAATCTGCTGCTTTCAGGACATATGTCTTTTTCCAGTCTATGGACCTTTAATATAAGACCCAATATTGATTTATAAGGACAGTATAATGAGCTGTCTCGGTTGTCACAAATCAAAACTTTTTTAAATCTGATAAAGATTTATTAGGATTGTGAGCAATAATCTGTTCAATATTGTAAATAATGTGGAATATCTTACTTACACTGACATATTCTTTCTGGTTCCTGCATGTTGGTTTTGGTCACCTGAAGAAATACAGGTTGTTCTGTTATGGAAACAGCAAAAAAGCAACTGCAAAATTCTCTCAACATGTACCTTCAGGCCCCAAGCACAAATTTCCACCCAACATCAAAATTCATTCTCCTATTCCCATTGCAACAGTGACACCAGAACTAATCAGAGTAAGGGTGATATGACATGTCAAAACTAAAAAGGAGTCATGACATTCCCCTTAGCTCTGCATCATCTGCTTTTTATCTGAGATCTCAAAGTACCCTTCAGGGCCTGTGTTGACGGGATTTGGGCTTTTGTTGATGGCATCAGTTTGACATCGGTTTGCAGTGTGAACATTTATAATTTACTGACAGAAGCAAACATAATTGTAGTAGCAAGAGCCTTTCAAACAAACATTTAAATAAAGCAATACATAGACAGTAAAACAGTATTGTGGCATACAGGCAAACATTAGGCAGTCATTACAGTACATGGGGAGTTGTACGTAAGTCTAACAATCCTCCCAGAGAAGCATGGTGGTGCAATATCATGCTTTTGGGTTGCTTTTCTTGAGTTGGAGCTAAAGTTTTAGTCAAGTTGCAGGGAAATATGAACAGCTTCAAATACCAGTCACTTTTGGCCCTGAACCTTCAGGTGTCTGCTAAAAAGCTGAGGATGAATTCGACCTTTCAACACAACAATGACCCTAAGCATAAATCCAAATCAACAAAAGAAAGGCTGCATCAGAAGAAAATTAGAGTTTTGGAATGGCCCAGCAAGAGCCTAGACCTAAACCCAATTCAAAATCTGTAGGGTGGCCAAAGGAGGGCTGAGAACAGGAAATGCCTCTACAATCTGAAAGATTTGGAGGATTTTGCAGGGTAGAGTGGCCAAAGTCAAGATGTACCATGCTGATAGACTTTTACCCAGGAGACTAAATGCTTGTTAAATTAAATTAAAAGGGGCTTCAACAAAGTATTATTGTAAGGTTGTGCACACTTTTGCAACCAACATATTGTACATTTTTACTTTTTATATTTTCTCCCTAATAGATATGTTTGTTTTTCAGCTGAATTGGAGAGGTCACATTAAAGGTGGAGACTGCTTTGAAATGATTTATTGTTTATTTATTTATTTAATTTATTATTAAATTATTACATTTATAAAATGTCATTATTACAAAAACCAGGCATTTTCTCAGGGGTGTGCACACTTCCAATATGTAAAAAAACTGTATAAGACGCTCTTCTCTTTCCACCAATTCCACTTTTTAGATGTAGTTTTATTATTTAGATATGACTACTATATGATTGCTATTTATGCTATGACTATATATGGTTACTTTACTATATGGCAAAAACTATCAATTCTGGCAATACAACAATTGCAAATATTTTCCCTGTTTGGGCAATCATATATATTAATAATAATAAAATAAATAATAAAATCACACTGAGGGTCCTAGGTCTACAGATGCCTCTATGTAACTGCATGGACTGTACTGGTAATAGGCTTGTCCTTGCCCTGCAAGTTTGATTGCAGTCTATAATAATGCAGGTTTTACAATATTTGGATTCTTTAGCTATACAAAAATAAAACCTGTGACTAATCCCTTCCATTTTCATGTTAGAAGAACAAAATAATCCATTTCCTGTAACTTTAAACTTTTATTTTGATCTTGGAGTTGATACAGTAAAATACGAGTTGAGGCTTACTTTAAAACACTTATTGAAGTTTTAGACAAAATAAATGTTTGGAATTAAATGTACTGAGTAATTAGGAAATAGAAACTCTGACACTTGAAACACATCAGTTTTTAGTTTTCAGTGAGGGCAGCTTAGGATGGCATCCAGTGCAGATGTTCTGTTAAAAGCTAACATTCTCTACTTTTTTTTTCTATTTTAGGAAACCATTGTTAGACTTTGGTAATTAAGAGTTCAATATGATTAATTATTTGGTCAGTGTGACTAAACACAAGGGCCTATGAAGCATTGCACTTATCCACTTCTGCATCTACTACATTATGTAAACATTCTGAAGGGCTTCACTTTTAGAGATAATATAATGGGTTTTGCTCATTTTACATTGTTTGGAATGCTTACAACAAATGTATGCATTAATTTGTACACTGGATTGTTTGTATTAGTATATATTATTAATATATACATTATTATGTATTAGTATATATAATGTGTATATAACATATTGGTATCACAGATAACAATGAAGCTATTGGAAAATTAGTAGGCCCATAACTGAAATGATAAATATGCAGTATTGTATAAAGATACAATATACAATACAAGTCAATAAAACAAGTGACTCCTTGAAGATTTATTTCAGAGACACCCTAGAATGTAAGATATTCCTTTTTTTCAGTCCTATAGTTGTTTCCTGGTAAAATTGGAAGAGTGAATCTTCCCAGCAGGGACACCACAGCAAAAAAAAGCCTGACATAGTTTTAACTTTTTCCAACTTTATCCAAAAGTTTGAAAAGTTCTAGTTTAGGTGCACTTATTGGGGCACAAAAACACTGATGCCAACATGCCTAAATATGTCTATCTAAAAAGAGGCATGTGCAGATTACATGGGCGGGCCAACCCAACTGTAGCAGTGCACATGGTAGGCTGACACTGGTCATTTAAAGCAGAACTATCATCAAATATTTGTACCTAATATAAAAGGGTAGATAACTATTTTTTTTTTTTATAAAATATAAATATTATAGAAAATAAAAGGAGACAAAGAAGGTTTCCAGGAAGGCCCGGGCCAGAATTGACGAAAACTATGATGGGATTAAGGGTGAAGTGCAGAAGTAAAAAGTAAGTGTGATTTTTTTTTTTTAATTTTAGGTATAGTTTTGATTTTTTTGGGCATGGCAGCAATCTGAACAGGGAATGCAAAGGCAAGAAACTTTGCAACAAGCATACAAAAAAAAACATGTTTAAGAAAAGCATTTAGGGCATTAAGGACCTATATACACATTTTACAAGCTTCCCAATGTGTGTTATGGTGCATGGTACATACTTTTTTTAAGGCATCCCAATCATTATGAATCGGCTACCAAGGCATCCCAATCAATAAAAAAGGGCATTACCCTTTCTTAGTAATGCAGTGCAACACAATGCAGAGTATGTACAAGGTACAATGCAATACATTGTGTTGTGTTCTACTGTACAATGCATTGGGTGCCCTTTACAATGAATAACTATGAAACTCATTAACGCAGGTGTGGTGCTACGCATTGAGTCAATGCATTTTAATGGATGCATTTTAGTGTGCATTGCCGCAATACACAAGTTTGATTGGGCCTCAAGGCATGAGACCCTGCATACTGAAAAATGAGTTTTACTCACACATTATCTAATCTGGGATTTAAAAATCATGAATATACAGTAGGTGAAAGTTCAAAGATCCACTTTAGTTTTCATAGCATCCTGAATTCAAAGAGATGAAGAAATCAATACAATGAAAGATACATTTCTGATTGGCTGGTATGGGTTACTGCAATCTGCATTCTGTTTTTTATATTCCCCTATAAGTCCTATTCCCCTGTTATGTTTCTGGTTTTCTGAGGCTTATATGAAATGTGTGCTGAGGGTCATATAAATTGTGTATTAGTGAGAACAGGAAATTTTTGAGTCTGATGGAATGCAGTGTAAAATTTTATTAAAAAGCTGTTTATAACCTTACAATTAACTTTAAAATCAAATGAAATGCTTACATTTTTGCAGCGTTTACTAGCAACAATTATATTTTTTTTAAATATGGAGGGATTTAACAGCTGATAGAACGTGACTGTTACACTGAAATACTAATTGAAAACCATTGATGACATAATTATTTACAGTTGCTGAAGTGTAGTGTCTCATGACACATTTAATAGCCTGAGACTGTTTTATATGTTTGTAAGTCCTTATAGTGTTTTTATAGAAATATAGCTCAACAGGTTTGGTGAATTTATGCACACACAAAAGGCCTGTATACTTTGTTTTATAGAAGTGTTCTCTTCCCAAAAAAATCATAACGTGAATTATTTTGTTTTGTCACATTTTAGTGTTTTATATTGTGTTTCTGTTTGACTTACAGCTTTATAAAGATTTGGATGATAACAGGATTTGATTTTTTTCTTCATCTGCAATTTTAGTGAAACAAAAAATACTTTAGATGGATTAAGATTTACTGCTTAACATTGGGAAAATGTACTATTGTAACGCAGCATACGCAATCTGTTGCTTTGCAGTGCAATTCATTTTAAATGGAACCAACATCACTAGCTAGTGCACAGCAATGCATGCTTGCTTTACTGTACCATAAAGAACAGATAAAAACTATGTATTGTGATAACAAAAATGTTTAGGTGTGTTATTCTGCCTTTTTACAATGCACACCATAAGTGTATGGACCCTGAGGCATGCCGTGGCATGTTATGCTGTCTCACCACAAAGCCCAGGACAAGTATTATGGGCAATAAGGCACAATGCCTTAAAAATAGATTTTGTGTTTCCTTACACCTAAACTAATCTGAGAGAGAAAACCAGGAATTTCAGCAGACTGTTTCTTTGATATTCCTGTTGCTTTATGCATCAATTATTGTGCTTGGACAATTCTGCATATAAACATACATAGTATAACACACAACAACACAGTGGAGAGATCTAACCATCACCAAATCACCACATAATTGTGAAAATCAACATTTCTGGTAAGGGTTTTTCTCTGCATGTCACAAGAAAAGATAAGAAACACTGCATGATTAGCCACAAGTCCAATTAGAGTAGCCTCTGCTTCTAATTCTTTCCACTAAATTGTGCAAATAACAAATCTGGTTGCAGTAAGAGTTTCTAAGGACGTCCTAGATTTATCTACTGACAATTTAATACCATAAATATTTGAATATAAACCTATACAGAAAAAAGAGGGTAATCACTGTTACCTGAAAAAAACAGGAAAACATTTACTAATGTACAAACATAGGGCACAAAATACAGCCCTCACTGATAATATTTGAAACAGTAATCAATAGAAATTAAATAAAAATTAAGGCACAGCTGACATGTGAAAAAAAAATCACTGATGAAAGTGTATCATATCCTTAGTCATGGAGGGTTTTATTAAATCAAGCCCAATGTGACTTTATTTCCTTGGCTTCTTCTTCAGTAGTGCCAATATATAGTGTAGTGTGTGCAACTTGTTTTTGCATCTACTATATAAAATTATGTTCAAGAAATGCAGAAAATGTAGCTAACAATTTACCATACAGCAAGAAAAGGGATATGCAGATTGTTCAATAAAAAGTATGATGTTTGGTTAACATTTAAGCAACATTTTAACTGGTTGACAAGTTCAATGAATTTGGAAACCTGATCTATAATTTTCATTATATGGTACACCAACATTTTTTCTGTCTGATATTGTTTTCCACAGCTCCTGGTCCTTTATAATTCTCTTGTTTAGAAATAAATTGACCCTGATAAGTGATGAAACACAGTTTTGTGTCACATGGCATTAAAAGTTCTTGAGAACTAAACTAACTATACTGGATCTTGACTATTAGGTTATCTTCAAATACTTGTGCTGTGTTCAATTAAAATTCCTTATGGGCGTTTAATGCTTATGCACTGCATACTGTTCACATCCAAACTGTTTAGATCAAATGAATAGAAAATAATGATGAGTTCTGTATACGGGAACATTTCTGTGATAAAGTTTAACAACTGTGGTGTTGATAGACTCTTTTGGCACATATAAGATGTGAACTGAGGATAGATTTGTTTTTTCAAAAAACTAGATGAAAGGATTGGACTATGAAACAGAATACTAATCTTATGGCACAGTTTTTCTTTCGGAATCCAGTAAATAGGAGGCTGTGTTGTTGCCTTTGTGATAATTGTTATCTGAATAAATTGAATCTGGAAATGCCACAAGATGTGACAAAAAAATATATTTTTTATTAGTTAAAGCTTAACTCTGCTCCAAACTGTTTTTGTGTGTTTTGGAAATTAGGAATGTGAGAATCTCTATAATGTTTTTATTGCCGTATGTAAGGATTTAGGTCTGTGGCTACCATGGCCTTACTAATTTTTTACCATAAGTTTTGCATATCTTCTGTTAAAAATAGGGGGAAAAATACAATACAATGCACAGTTTTCATCCATGGAGTTACCTAAGCTAATAATATAAAGCAATAGATATTACAGTCTCCATGCTGTAAAATGGCTCACAGCAGCTACATTGGGTGTTGAAACTTTTATTGAAAGTTGACAATTCAGTGTAGGGAGAAATACTTTTTTGGCAATTGAATATGTATACCATGGCATAGATTCTATGCTTTTAGATTTGCCAGTAGTCCTACAAATCACTAGAATAAAACAAGGGTCGCCCCATCATTGACTTCAATGGAAAGATTTACAATTAGGTTTACATTTGTCATTGTATCATTTTATTGTTATACCTTGTAACCTTGTAAAACTCATTACAAATTATTGTAACAGCACAATTAGGTTTACAAACCTCAAACTTCTAGAAAGTTTTGACACAACACTGTATGAAACATTTGTTTTTACTTCCTGTCACTAAGACTGCTGAGATGGGAGGTAAGAGTAAAGCTACGTACACACGTCAGATTTTTATCGCCCGATAATCGGCATCGGCCAATTATCGTGCGAAAATCTGCCGTGTGTACAGTCGGTGTCGTCCATCGTCCGGACGACCGACCTGCCGGATCCACTGACGATGGACGACAGCCGATCCTAATGAAAGGGAAGGGGAGAGCGCGCAGCAGGGTGCCGCTCCGTCGCTCTCCCCCTCCCCTCTCCATAGAGCATGAACGGTGCTGTATGTACAGCACCGTTCATGCATCGTGCACTCCCTTGTCGTTGGAAAGGATCGTGAAAGATCCTTTCCAACGACAAAAATTGGCAGTGTGTACGCAGGTTTCTAATGAAAGCACAGATAGCAATAAGTGCTATCTTGTTTTTCTTTTTGTGTTGGTTACTATCAGAGAGATTACTCATACAGTAATTAAAGTGGAACGAAGCCAAATTTCTACTCACCTGTCCCCATTTCACCAGGAGAGCCATTTTATTACTTCTTTGATTCGTTGTTCCAATCTTTGGTCACCATTGATGGTCTGGGTCGGGATGACAGGACCTGCTTGGCAGTTCTTTTAGTCTCAGCAGCCATGAGGTATCCTGCATGTGTAGCTTAGCGATTTTGAAAGGTAAAGGAAATGATCAGGCAGGCAAGATTGCTTAGTGAAGGGGCATTGCCTGTCCATGTCTGAAAGAAAAGCCCTACTTGATCCCAAATTTTTATATTGGAGAGAGACTGTAACCTTTCCTAGCTCTCTTCATAAAATGTAAGACCCTGTAAGGGACTTATTTATTTTATTTTTAAGCTTTCACCCAATATTCACCCAACTTTAAACCAAAGTTCACAAATTTTTAATATTTGAATTTGTTTTGCGATCTTTTAAACATGGGGAAACTCTTGAAATAACTTTCAGGCATTCAGGGAACCCCTGCTGTGATTACTATTTCCCTAACTCACAGTCCATTAGTGTAGTGGTCAGTGGGAATAATGCTCCTACATTGCTGGCCATTGGCAAGAATTTCACGTGTACAGATAACCAAAAAGATCATTGGTGTCAGTTAATCTGACCTGGGAGTCACAAATGGCTCATTGTTCAAGTAATCCTTAGCAACCTCTGGAGGAACCCAAGGGCTCTACAGAACCCTGGTTGAGAAATACTAAATCAGAATAATCAAAAAAGTTAAAAGATCCTAAATGATCATAATTAACAAGTAAAAAGTGATTTATAGATTTTCTAATTGAATCAAATGTAGGAAATGTGTACATTTTGGGGGAAAAACATGTAAAAATAGACCTCTAAGAGAGGAAGTGAAAGGCATTGGTAGGTACAGACAGTAATATGTTCACAGCTTTCCCACTGTATCTAAACCTATGAAAAAAAAAATGATTGAAGTTCCATTTTAATTCTCATACAAGGTGAAATGTACATTTTTGGGTTTACAGTGCCTACTATTTGTCACCCAATTTACTGAAAAACCTCCACCATCTTTTCATCTTTTCACTAAAGCAAGTATTAGCCAGTTTTCAAAGAGTTTTCCAAGAATTTAGAAAATTACTATAAGGGAGATTGAGTTTTCCCAATAGTGAAATGGATCATTGACATCCCCCAGGGTAGCCATAAATGGCACAGTCTTTGCCAGCTCATGGCCACTTTTCCAATGTGGTAATGCATTTCCCTTAATGTCATGTTTATCATGTTGTGGCTGCACTCAAGACCACAACCATTTATTGTTCATAGAAATGCCATAATTCATTCTCATTCATGCTGTTATGAATTTAGACCAGATACAGATCGAGATGCATCAGTGATGTGGTCTGCATTCCTGACACTATAAATAACGGGAAAACCATTTTGTATTTTAGAAAAAATATTTGAATGTGGTTTAGGCTGCAATCACAGTACAATCAGAATTGTACCCAAATAAGATCAGATCACAGTATGGGATACTAAACGCTCTTTAGTGCACTGAAATTCTCTATTGCCACTAAAGCCATTTGGCAAGCAGAGTGACTATGCTGCCCAAAAGCCATCAGCTTTCAGATAGGTATGCCCTCTATATCCTGGAAACATTAAAATGACCAAACTGTATTTATAAAGCACCAACATATTATCTAGCGCTGTACATTAAATAAGGGTTGCAAATGACAGAAACAAACAATGACACAGGAGGAGGAGAGGACCCAGCCCAGAAGAACTTACATTCTAAAGCTACGTACACACGTCAGATTTTTATCGCCCTATAATCGGCATCGGCCAATTATCGGACGAAAATCTGCCGTGTGTACAGTCGGTGTCGTCCATCGTCCGGACGACCGACCTGCCGGATCCACGGACGATGGACGACAGCCGATCGTAATGAAAGTGAAGGGGAGAGCGCGCAGCAGGGTGCCGCTCCGTCGCTCTCCCCCTCCCCTCTCCATAGAGCATGAACGCCAAAAAACGTACAGCACCGTTCATGCATCGTGCACTCCCTTGTCGTTGGAAAGGATCGTGAAAGATACTTTCCAACGACAAAAATTGGCAGTGTGTACGCAGCTTAAGAGGTGGGGGATGTAGGACACAATAGGAGGGGGAATATTGAATGGTGAGTGAGTAGTGAGGGTTTAGGAGACATGTACAAAACATGTATGTGGAAAATGATCAAAAATAGGAAAATAGGAAACAAGTATGTAAAAGGCAGGTAAAGTATATCCAAGCAAATATGCCTAAAAGTTAACACAGATACTGTACATTGGACCTTGTATACCTATAATTATATAATTGACAACTAGGTGTAATCTGCATTTTGGAAAAGTAAAAAAATAATCCTAGTTGATCTGGTATTTTTCTATTTTACTAACTAAAAGAGGCTGGACCAGTTATGCTGTTAATGGGTACCATAAATTAGGACTAACTTCTGGTCAATAATAATTTTATTGTAAGGCAACTATTAGATTGCATACTTTAAACCTTTCAGTACAGTAGATTGATTATTCTACTGGTGCTGGTTTCTAGAGTGATTTAAATTTTGCTTAGATTTTGCTGAAGGGCTTATGGTTATGGTAAAACCTGACCTATATCTGCTGGTTATCTCCCTTGGTCAAGGTAACTAGTCTTCTTCATACAATTCTGGTATTATACTTTTCCCTATCATTCTGGTCATTCTTCACCTAGAAGCTACTTTCCAATGACTGAAGATTGTTGGAGGCCACACGACACACAATGACCTTACATTAAAGTTTTTACTCTTGCTATGCATAGGGAGAATGAGGTTTAAGAAGAATAGAAGGTCGGCCCTGAAGTTTAAAATTAATATTTCTTTTATTAGTGTAAAAGCATTACACATGTTTTCATGATTAAAGTGCTACATCCACTCTTATTTAAGTTGTCATTTTTACTCTATGTTTAGTACTATTCAGCCATCTTTATTCCAAGTAACCTCAAAGTATGTTTATTTTGCAATTTTCAACATTGCTGTATATTCCTAGACTGACTGACATATTATAATATAACGAAAAATGAAAGCTGTCTTTGGACCCCTTATCCAACAAATTTAACATAAAGAACATTTTGTTGAAGCATACAATTCTAGAACAATAGACTCATTTAAAAAGAGCCCTGGAAACTACCCAAACCAAAATGGCAGATACCAGAGAGGTTAAGCAAAGTGCAGAGTCAACCCTCAGAAGCCCTAATTAAAGTACCAACATCACCACATTAAACACATGTAAATGTGTTACACATTATTTTTTATTGGACAGATTTCTAGAAGTATCAAAAGACTGTTGTCTCCAATTACATAGCCATATATTATTAACATTAGAAAAATATGTCTGACAGTCAGTCTTTATTATCTACTTTACATATCTGTCTGTCTGTGTCATATAACTGCATTGTCAGTGTTAGTCTGTCTCTTGCTAAAACAAAAAAGTTCCCTTTCTGAACACAAAATGTAAACATGTGCATGTATTTACCATTTTTATGTATGAATTCCCTTAAAATGTTATTTTAATTTTGTTTAAAAGTCTATGTTCCTTGCACGGACATTAGGACTTGTTCCCACCAGTGTGTTGTGTTAATGCACACAGAATTAATGCATAGAATTGCATGCCTTTACATTAAGTGTGTCACAGCACAAAACATATGTTGGTACACTGAATTACTTAATTCATTCTTAATGCCATTCTAAACACACCTTGTCATCTCATGCACTTAATATGCTTGTCAACACACAGGATTTTGATGGAGCAGCATGCAGGATTTTTTTGCGAGTTGTCAAATTATTGGTTGCTCAAATTCAATGCATCCAACACAAATATCAACATGTTGTGTTTTCTATAGAGTTTATTTGATCATTTCTTTTGCATCGTGTATGCATGTCCTATTCATTGGGCCAGATTTTTTTAACCTCCTAAAGGCTAGAGGGGATAAACTACCATGTGAGAACCTAGGTTATACAGCATACCTGAAATTGATCTAGTCCAGGACTAAAAACTTTTTGCCATCTATTAGCAAGTGATTTTAAGAAATCAATTATTTGGTTTGCCTGAAAATGTCACAGACAGAGAAATCTACAGATAGACTTTATGGACCCCCTATGCCAGGAATACTGCCTAGGTGATTAAATAAACCCTAAATTAAGCAGGTGGGAGACCTGAACATTTCACTAAGATAACAGATTGTAACTGTAACTGTAACAACAAGCGAGGCATTAAATCTGACCAGGTGGGGAAAAAATACTCCAATAAATGCAGCTCTGTAATCAATGACACATGATTAAATGTATTTTTAATACAAGCAGAGTAAGTACCAAAAAATAACATAATATCAGCGTTTTGTAACCTACTGTACAGCAAAACTTAGAGAGGGGGAGGGAAAATCAGCACAAGGAGCCATTCACGTGTGCTGCAGTCTAATTAGCGTGTCAGCAGCAGAAGATAGCAGCTTAATAATATCCCGTCTAGTGGCCATGATTTATTAAAGCTCACCAAGGCTGGCGGGAATACACTTTTTTCAGTAAAGCTGCGTGATCCAGCAAACCTGGAATGAATCTGGTGCAAAATTAAAACCATTTGCTATTTCCAGGTTTTCCAGATCATCCAACTTCACTGATGAAAGTGTGTCCTCTCCAGCCTTGGAGAGCTTTAATAGACCATTACAAAAACTAAATAAAAGCAACCTACTTAATGACACAGGTTCCACATGACCACTAACCGTTGAGAGAAATGCACCACCCTTTTCTTTTTCAGATTTTACATATATAAAACTGATCTATAAATCCCTTCTTGTTTAGTTTGGAAGTTTAACTGTGATGTGCTTTATCTGGCTACATTTTATTGAGATATTCCCAGTTTATCTGTCCCTGTTTTATCCACATTTAGCTGTTCTCTCTATGTCTATCAACCCTATCATCTCCGCAGCCACAGAATATATAATGGACATTCCAATGATATGACTTAAGTATAAACCTTTGATAAACAGAGGATACTGTGATAACCCAAAAGATTATTTTCATGTTGAATTGCATTTTTGGCCTCAGGAAAAGGCTATTCTGTTTTGTCCATTAGCTGCTAACTGCTGCTTATTTGACAATGGTTACATTCAGACAATAGCTTTTACAGTACTGGACTAATCACTGAGCAGAAAGAATGGAATGTAACTTCCATTAGAATTAGTTTTGCCTAAAACTCACTTGATTTAATTCATCTCACGGGTTTGATTTATTGCATCTCTAACCACAATTCCTGATATTTAAATGGCTGCGTGTACTCATTCACATGCACTGCTGTAAGAAATGAATAATGAATACTAAAAAGAGCTTTTAGTGTCAGGCCCCAGCTGAATTTTGTTATACATTACCATTGTTGTCAAAACTTTTAAACTAATTATTTAAATCCAATTATGTCCCCTGGTTATACTAAAATATTGACTGTAATGGCTTGCATTCTTTCATTGCCTTTGCCTAAAATCTGTAATGCTTTGTATTTTTACATTTTCATTTTAATTAATAACATCTTGCTTATATTATTTCTTTGCTAAATATTGACTGTTTTAGTGGTCACATCATTTTTACAAACCTATTTTGAGATGTGTCAATACCAGAGGTTGGACTAAGTCGTTACCCTTTAAGTCCAAATCGAGTCCCAAGTCATTGACACCAAGTCCCAAGTCACCAAGAATTCTTCCAAGTTAAGTCCTAAGTCAAGTCATCTTTGATAAACAGAGGATACTACATTCCGTTAACAGACAAAAATGAAGAGTGCAAAAATATACCTACTAAAATATGACACAGTTTGCACAAAATGTAATGCACTCTATTATTTAAAGCTTAGCAGCAATACTAGTAACATTGAAAATTCTTTAATATAAAAATTAAAAACAAACGATAACACAACAAAACAAGCAAACCACATATGCATGAATTATCCTCCATATGCATATGTGGTTTGCATGTTTTGTTGTGTTATCGTTTGTTTTTCATTTTTAAATTAAAGAATTTTCATAATTACTGGTATTGTTGAATTATACAACTGTTAGTTACTCTGCAACATAGTCATATGTATATATATATATATATATGTATATACTGCCTTTAAAGTCCCTCATTTTTCTTTTACTTCTATTTGTTAATTTTGGGATGTGCCAGTTGTAATCTTGTGGAATTAAATGTGGGAGTCTCCAGGTTTGTCTCTTTAACCTCCTGGGAGGTTCATTTCTGTCCGGTTTTATATGACAAAAAGCGGTATATTGTTTTTAATGAAAATGTATTTTTCACTATAATATAATAGTATGATGTATAATAAAGTTTGAAACACAAAATAATGTCAAATTATTAAATTAAATAAAAATAAAATGCTCATACTATTATATTATACTGTAAAATAAATGTTCATGAAAAACAATGTACTGCTTTTAAACACATAAATCCACTGTATTGCATGCAATACAATTAGATTTGAATTTCCCGCCCCGTCTGCACGCACCGACGTCACCGGGAACTTCCCAGTGACTCATTGGGTGCAGAGAACGCCGGCTGGAGGAAGGAAGAAGACGTGAGGGACGATGGAGGACGCTGGTGGATTAGGTAAGCGCTTTATTTACTATTGCTATCCATAGGTTTACCTACCCCTAGTGTGACTCAGGGTTACCGCTTCCAGGATCTTTTTTCTACACCGAGTCACACTCGGTTTTACCACTGGGGAGGTTAAACCCCTGTGTTACACTTATGCACAGCTAGTGGAGTGATTCGGCTAATAACACATAAAACTATTTGAGCCAGGAGTTTGCACATGTTCATTTGTTTTTAATATGTGAACTTTAATGCAAAAGGATAATTTTAAAGCTGAACTAAAGTAAAAAAAAAAAAAGAATTGTATTGTGCCATACAAGTTCATGCTGTTATGCCAGGTAAACAATATATATTTTAAATATAAAATATACTCGGTATATATATATATATATAAATAAATATACAGTATGTTTAGCATTTTTATTGTTGGTAGATCATTTTGACTTGGTCATTTTAAAAGTAGCTCGCAAGCCAAAAAAGTGTGGGCACCCCTGATCCAAGTCAAACTGAATTCTGAACCTGTCCTTTTCAAAAAGATATTGTCAATATATCTTCTCCAAATGAAGAAATTTTGACGGTAAGTGGCAAAAAATAGGTTGGCAAACAGATTTTCCTTGAGTGCACAGGATGGGACGCACCGAGGGGTTAATCTGCCCCAAGTGCGTCCCCACTCCTAATACCTCATTTGAGCAAAAATTTGGTTTTGCTCAGGATTTGCAAATATGCAGTTACGACTCCGGCCCTTTCGGCAAATAGGTTGTGGGAGTGTTTACCTTAACACTCTCACTCTCTAGGAGTGAATTTTTTCCTTTATTTTGCGTTTCCCCTATAGTCAGGAATCCCCCCAGTGTGGTCAACTGGAAGGTATCCTTATTAAACACTAGGAAGTGACTGCCCATGCGCAATGTAAGTGTGCGCACGTCACTGCCCGCACACACGATATTTGAGGAAGTGGCAAAAGGAGAATATCTGCCCCAGCTTCATATCAATATGGCGTGTGCACATTCTCTGACTGCGCAAGCGCTCTATCAATTTGTCTATCACTGTCAGTATTTTTTAAAAGCACAACGCCAGAGGATCCAGTCCTTTTGACTACAAGCTGAAGCCCTGCTTTTACAGACTACACAAGAAAGTTTCAACTGACAAAGTATGTTTTATTAACCATTTTCTAAGTAGTGAATTTCTTCTAGTTGCAACTTCCAGACTTATAAGCAATTATAATTTTGGATTTTACAGATTCCTAGACTCCATTTAGACGAACTATTTACTTAACTGGGACTTTATTCCCCTTGTATCATTATCATCGAGAAATGATTTCCCTACCCTGAATTCACAAGGTATGCCTCTATATTAATCAACTGATAGATTATTTGTAAACTAGGGATACCTCTACTGAGGAACCTTGATAGTTATTTTAATTTACCCTAATATTACTATTATTGCTAGTTATACCGCTAAATCCATTGAGAAATCCTGGGATATTGAGCTTAACATGTATTACAATTTAAACAACGCTGAAGTAAGTACTTTTTTTACATAATACTGCATATCTGATTCCACTATATTTTGCAAAATCTTCATCGATATAAGTCTAAATATTTCTCTTTCTCTCAATACATAGAATATGAATTCATTATTTATATACTGATAACATACTGAAACCTACCTTTTAGTCTCATAGCTTAACAACCAGTATAAGTAAGTTTTATTCACTTTCAATAGTTTCAATTTTACAATCAATTTCATAACATGAATACTACTTTATTAGGTCTTTTACTTTACCATATCTAGATTTTATTGTTCTTATTGGAAATCCTTGTCCTAGTTTGCACTAATGTGTCCTCTTCCTGCACTCTTCTCAATGAGTAACAACTATTCCTACATCACCTTTGGTGAGAAAGTAAGTTTACCAATTTTACTAACAATTGAATTTTTTTGGAGTTATAGTGTATTGTTTGGTACTGTGTATAGTTGTAGTGTTTGCACTGTATTCATCATTTTTATATTATAATATCTGTACTGTATATATAATATTTTTTGACACAGTACAAGGAATCTGAAGAAGCTCCTGTGAGCGAAACACATCATTGCCTTTAGGCCTAGAGATGTTTCCAGTTTCACTATGTTCTTAAATTATGGCAATTCTGCACATTTGCTGTTTGAAGAACTGTTACCAACCAATGCATTTTAAATATACATGGACTGTGATCGGACCTGATATTGTCAGAAGAAATGATCTGCTATGTAATATATACAAATAAGTAGTTCACAATTCATTATTAACCACTCTGTTTATTATATACTGTATATAGTCAATACAAAGACTGTAAATAAAAACATTAGATGCATGGCTATCATGCTGATCCACAGGATTTCATAGATTCATGGATTACTATGTAGATATAGACTTCTAACTTCACTCAGACATTCTTAATGCGGTACAGTTTTCCTTTAAACAAAGAAAAATAAACTAGTCCAGGATATGTTTCTTCTTGATCCAGCATGGCATTAGAAAAAACAATCATTTGGCTAGTGTAATTGTTTGTATGGATGTGCAACTCATATAATATGGCAGTTTCTGGCAAGGTATATAAAAATATCCCAATGATATATTCTTCTCAATTTATTCTTGGTTGGAAATTTGACTTTTTAAAACAATTTCATGCCAAATTTATTTTTATCTGTTTCCTTCATGTATACTATAACAAAATACACACTTTATATTTAGTAGAAAAATAGGACAAGAAATACGACTTTGTGTCCCCAACTCAAACCAGACAGAATTGATACAAACCTCATTTACTTAGGCTTGAATGTTAAATGAACACCTACCAAGAAAAACACAATTACAAGCAAAGCCGAGTATTTCTAAAGACTTTAAGATGTGCACGAATATTTTGCCTTCCACAAAAACATAACTAATGCCAAGAGTGTAACATAAAAATACTACCAAATCCGATTAATTTTACTGCAGCTATAGCTCATGCACAAAGATGTATGATTCACATGCCTGCATGGCACAGGGTCCTAAAGCTGCCTATTGGAGAATAAATACATCGGTTTATGGAAGGTTTTTCCCAGGAAGTAACTAAACTCTTTACACTTTACACTTAATTCAATGAGCAAAGAAATTAATATCTCTTAGTGTAACAATCTTTATAGGAGAGATAAAGGCCACCTAAAAGCAATACAGAGAAGGTTGGTAGGACTTAATTAGTGAGTCCATCTGATTGGGATTACTGTAGTCCAGGGTTCAGTAGTATGTAACGCAGAGTATAGGGTCAGGAGCAAGTTAGTAGAATGCAAGGGTTGGTAGTATGTGACACAGAGGGCCTGAGTTAATAAAGCTTTCTAATGCTGGAAATGATACACGTTTATCAGTGAACCTGGGTGATCCAGCAAACCTGAAATGGATTTAATTTGCTGTTTGTTAGCAAATGTTTTCAATCCTGGACCAGATTCATTCCAGGTTTGCTGGATTACCTTCATGACCTTCTATCAAGTCCAGCCTTGGAGAGCTTTAATAAATCAGGCCCAAAGTGTGAAGAGCCTAGAGTTTAATGGTTATAAAAAAGTAACACAGAGTACAGGTAAGTAGCATGAACATATATATTTTATGTAAAAAAATAGTAAGCAGTAAAATGAGTTTTAAAATTTGCTTTTAACCTCCTAGGCGGTTCATTTCTGTCCGATTTTATGTGTAAAAGTGGTACATTGTTTTTCATGAAAATGTATTTTACAGTAGAATATAATATTATAAGTATAATAGTTTTAAACACAAAATCATGTCAAAATAATAAATTCAATTTAAAAAAAAGTTTTGTTTTTTTTAATAAAAAAAAAAAAATCAATAATATACTTATTTTAAATCAATATTATATTATACTGTAAAATACATGTTCATGAAAAACAATGTAATGCTTTTACACATGTAAATCCACTGTATTGCATTTATTACAGGTATTTTGTATTGAATGCAATACAAATAATTTGCATTTCCAGTTCCGCCCCAAACGAAACGTCTGCGCGCACCAACGTCACCGGGAACTTCCAGGTGACTCATCGGGTGCAGAGGAAGCCGGCCGGAGGAAGAGAGAAGACATGAAAGACGACAGGGACGCCGGCGGATCAGGTAAGCGCTTTGTTTACTGTTTTTTCTATAGGTTTACCCAACCCGAGTGTGACTTGGGGTTACTGCTCCTAGCATTATTTTTCTACCATGAGTCACACTCGGGGTTACCGCCCAGGAGGTTAATATGGTACAATTTTCAAATGATGCTTTTTCAAATTAGAATACAAATTAGAAGACCTTCTACCAAGTCCATGAATAAGCCAATGTAGAGACCAAGTCTACTCCTATTAGGTACTATTCACTATGTAGATCAGTGATTTTAAAACACTGTGCCATGGCACACTAGTGTGCCGTGAGAGATCTTTAGGTGTACCAAGGGAAATTATCCAATTACCATTGTGGAGTTTGTGTTTTAGTGACTGGCAGAGTAATGTAATACTCTTCCATGTCAGTGGGTGGCAGTAGGTAGCCTAATTGCCTTGTTTGTTCTTAGAGGCAAGAGAATTAATTACAGTGTGTCATTTTGTAACATTTCTGATTTGTGGCGTACCACAGGATTTTTTCAATGTAAAAAATGTGCAGTTGTTTAAAAACAGTTGAAAAACACCTTGCTCTGTGAAATGTGTCCGAAAATGGATACTAAATCTTTACCACTAAAGCATGATAAAATGTTGCCACTTGTTGACAAAATGATATAATGCCATACTTGTATTTGAACATCTGTATACAATGTGCTCTTTTTTGGGATTATTTACTGACTATGGGCAAAGGCTGTAGTTAATAGAGTTCTGTGATAATTTTAGGTTTTTAAGATATGATATGATGTTAAGAAATAATGATCTAAATAAAACTGCAGAAAAACTTTCCAAATAGGAATTTTAGGTATTTTTTGGTGGTTACTCTTTGATTAATTCCTCATGTTTTGTGATATCTTTTCCAAGCCTAATATATCATACATGATGTATTCTATACATTGGGGTATGTTTCTTTAGTTTTTCATAGAGGTGAGAACATTAGAAAAGGTGAATCTCTCTAATGGTGCAATAGCCAGCTATAAAACCTTCCCTAGTACATACCCAAACTATAAACAGAACCAATACCAGTCCTCTGATGAAGCTAGATTTGAAAGTATTAAACTTGGCCACTACTACTGGTTAACTTTTAGGAAAAAACTACACCTTTATAGACAACATTAACACAATACTGTTCAGTGACAATGCTTGTAGAAATACATCCAGAGCTCAGTGGAGTGTTTATAATTGAGACCAATTAAGCATTAAACTGGAAACTCTAGTTGTGGTTTTAATAATGATGCCAACAGATTTCTATCTGTTTCTAATAGAAGAAAAAAGCATAAATTACACTAATCAGGCTTTTTTCCAAAGCAAATGTTACTGCCTCATTTTTCATCTGCTGGAAGTTAAACACAGCAGTGCTGAATGCGCATAATGATTGATGTGGCCCAGAATATTTGAGTATACATGAATATTTTTCTTTATAATTTGCTGTGATTCATTAAATAAAGTACCATTAACTATCACATGGAAACATGTATTATAAATAGCAATGCTGCCTATATTAAACTTTCACTAACAGTAAATTCCTTATAAAATATAAGATGTTTTAAATAAACATAACTTTTGTGCATATTCTACAGAACCTACTATTTAATATTAGCTTAAGTGAAAAAGAGTTTTATCACAGAAATGACAGTTAAATAAAATTCATCCAGTGCCTATATTTTATTGAATCTGATTCATAAAGGAGCAATCCGTAGCCATAAAATTGCCATTGTTCCTGTAAACATGATCATTAGTTTTGGTGATTGGTTTGGATATAAAGGAGGGTTTGTTTGGTTAGGTTTCCCTTTTCCTTATAGAGAATTATTTTATGTATTCTTGCACAAGATTCATCTGTCTAAACCTTGGGCATACAGGTATAGCCAAGCATTTAGAATTGTCTTTTAAACAGAAGAGCTTAAATAATTCATTATAAGTACTTTAATCCAAGTAATTTACCACTACACACTCCTCTCTTCAATAACCTACAATTCACCCGTGTCATACTCCCCTGAAAAAGCCAGTACGCCTAAACGCGTCAGGAAAAGAGACAGAAGGATTCCATTGCATTCCAAGTAACTGATCCTTCATGTCTAAGGAATAGGATCACCTTTACTTTATTAGAAGTGTTGGTATAGCCCCCCCCCCCCCCCCATTGCATATGATACGTAAAGAGGAGGAGGAGGAGGAATAATCTGTAATAAATTGAATGCAAACTAACTTTGTTTATTTGTCTTCACAACCTAGGTAATATATCTAGCCACCAAAAAAATGGTGTGATTTGTTTTTTTTTTATTTAGTTCATTCATTATTCAGTTTTGGTGAATGAACTGGCAATCACTACTATTTACTGGTGGATTTAGAAATATTTAGTAACATTTATGAAGATTTAATCAGTATGATCAGCAGTTTACTGATCTCCAGAGAGTGATAATCAGTTTAATAGTAGCAAACACCAAAGGCTGCAATGGAGTTCAGTGTTGTCTGTGTCATACACACTGACAATTTTGCAGCAATTGCAAAAAACTAAAGCAATTTTTTATTATGTTGTACAAATGCATCCAGGGAGTTCCTCTTTGTTCTAATTCCTGGGGCAGAAAGTGAAAAGAAGACAGTACTTTACATGAATAGAAAAAGAAGAATACACTTGTAATGCAATTGTATTATAGTCCTTCTAAGGTACTGTTTTTTCTAGTGGAACACACCAGGGTCTGTTTATCTGCTGAGTGAGTTATCCTTTTATTGGTTAATCCCCTTTTTTTGATACCTTAGAAACACGTATGATAATAAAGTTGCTTCTACTAGTTTATGATTTAAGTGTTTATTCAAGCAGCACTAGACCAACTTTGCCCCCCAGATGCAGAGTGGCAACCTACAGGAAAGTGTCTGCAGTATGATGGTAGCACCAACAAATCTAAGAGTGGAGAAAGAATACTCAGGTAGCTACTTTCCTATAAAAAGTAAAACTTTTACCCTTAGGTTTGCATGGGTGGAAATTAGCCAGTGGCCATATAAATTGGTAACAGCATCACTAAAGGCTCAGTACTACCATGTCTAATAGTACTCCCTGACTTTTGGGATTATATAACAACATTGAGCTGAGAACAAAAGGCTTATTTATTTATTACAAATTATTGTAAAATAAAAATTATACCCCCAAAAAATCAAAACTAATAAAATACCACCCCTGAAAACTAAATCACTAAATTTTTGCTACAATTTTTGCTTTACTGGCTACCTATGGACAGATAAGCAATAAAAAAGGACGTCTGCCATTAACTCAACAACAAACTAAAATGTCAAAGAACTAGAGATCAGACTTGTTGCTCATACACAATGTATTCCTAATAAGTTATTTTGTGTTAGGTGAAGACCTGTGAACACTGCCATGGAATAGTAGGGCTTTATTATATTGGTCTATTGGCTGCTGTTATGCTGCTGCCAGAGTATAAGGGTACACACAACAAATTCAGTTTTTATAAATTTCCAAAAATTCAAGTTTAGATCAATTCCTATCTCAACTATAGTGATTAATACTGCCAAAGACTCAGGGGGCAAGTTCCATGTCACTTGTTAGTGATACCTAAGTTTAAAGAAGTGGTGAGGCATGTAAATCTCAATATGCACTACAGGCAAAAGCCTCACCCTTACCTCCTGGGTGTGAAATTACCTTTTTAAAGGTATTATATGGATAAAGACAATGTATTATCGGGAATCAATTAACATATTTGAGGAAAATAATCTGTAACTACTAAAGTATATATTACTCAGTAAGTCCTAGAATGTATATTGCCAGTGGATAAGGTGAAACTCTTAGTTGCCTTTATTCCAGCTGTGTAAAAATACCTTCAGCTGAAAATAAACCGTTTTCTCCTCTAATCTTTTCAACACCCCTTTTTCAGATTGGTATTTGCTTAATTTGCCTCTGACTGCTGAAATTAAAAGAAGAAACCAAAACCTAATTTATTATTTAAAAAAACAGTCTGAGTGCAGAACTTGGGACAGCTGAGGGTTGTTGTATGCAATATGAAGGTCTTGTGAACTTACATTAAAGTTCTCTTACGTACACATCTGTTTGGAATGATGCACTTCAAATTGACATTTTAAAACTCTTACAATGGGCCTGATTTATCAAAGCTCTCCATGGCTGGAGAGGATAAACTTTTATCAGTAAAGCTGGGTGATCCAGAAAACCTGTAACGAATCTGGTCCAGGATTCAAAACATTTGCTAACAAACAGCAAATTTCTTTAAAGAAATCCATTCCAGATTTGCTGGATCACCCAGCTTCACTGATATAAGTGTATCCTCTCCAGTCTTGGAAATGTTTCATCAGACCAGCAAAGACTGACATAGTGCTGAACTCATAGAAAAAGTCCAGGACTAGATTAAGATGAAAAAAAAACTCCACTGGCATTTACAGCATACTAACTGCATAAAAGCAAAATTTGCAAAGTTTGGTGGAAATTACACAGAATAATTGCACATTACGGAAAAAATTACCTCCTTGTTTACAAACCACCAGTGATGTAAGGTGTAAGTTGATGTGTGTTTTCCTATCAAATTCACGTCAATGCATGAATAAATGGTGAACTTTTATATAAATGACATATTCCATACTATTTTCCTTTTTGTTGTCCATTTATTGTGTTCTATATTTTCAATATTAATAAAAAAAAGCATTCAGCAATATTACCTTTACTAGTACTTTTTTTAATTCCCACACAAGTTCTGAAGTTTCCACTTTTAGTGCAATGACATATTGCACTTAGCTTTTATTCCACTGAAAATTGATGTTTTATTATGCATTGCATCCATAGGATAGCATTTGTAAGGATATTTGAGAAAATGGGAAGAGCATTACAGAAAGCACAAAGTATGCTTTAATAATGCTGATTCATGAGGATGTGGTTAGTTTCATAGTAAAAATGTAGAAGTAAGGCAGGGCTGGCAAGCACATACAGTATATAGTATAAAGGAAGCTGCAAGATCCCATATGTTCTGATGCTACTTTTCTAAAGTCTGTTTCCTATAATCATCATCTGTTTTACAGTTGTGTAGGTCAGTTTCTTTAGCATCTCAAACAATGCATTTAAGACCCTCCACCTTCCACAAAACTGAATGATTTAAAGCTGAGATTTAATCTGCTAATATTTGCCTTCTCTGTCCCCCACTCTCTTTAAAAATGCTAATATACTAAATACTAAATAAGACCCATCTGTATTTACTACATTCCTGATGTGTGATCCAGTGACATAATCATACGCATATCTGATTTATGGGACCGCAGGGTGCTATACATAGCTTTCTGAAAACAAGGTGATGTGATGCTGAATCCTAATGAAAAAATCAAATCCAAATAATGAAAGATATGGCACAGGGACAGATCAGCTGGGGAGGAATGGCAGGAAAATGCTGGATGTCAACCAGCTGGAAACTCTGCCATGGCTCTGACATGCTGATGCCTAGGTTTAGCAGTTTAAGTATAGGAGTGTATGGCTGGAGTTCAGCTTTAAATCTTAAGCTAATCCCAGAGAGGGAAGGGTCTGGAGGTGAGGGAGAAGTTGGGTGAAAAAAGTCCTTCTTCCTAAAGTTCAGCTGTATGCCTTCATCCTAGACCCGTGCTTCTAAACCAGGGTTCTATGGAACCCCAGGGCTCCTCCAGAGGTTGCTAGGGGTTCCTTGACCAATGAGCAATTTGTGACTTTCAGGTCAGTTTAAGTGACAGCAATGATCTTTTTGTCTATGTGACATTCTTCCCAATGGCCAGCAATATAAGAGGCATTATTCCCACTGAATGCCACACTAATGTACTGTGAACTGTGAATATAAAGAATTATTTTAGGGGTTCGCCCTTGTCAAAAAAGTGGAGAAAGGCTGTACCTTTATTCTGTATCCTTAGCTCAATCTTCATAAGCCTAGGAAGAAGAAAATCACAATCTTTCCTAAACTAAAAACTATAACTATATAAAATAAAGGCCAGAGATTAAATTACCTTGTATAAAACTGACAGGGTAATTATATACAAAAGCACTAATAACCATGTAATAATATAAAATAATATTGTGGGTAAAATTAATATGGATTCTATAATTCTTTTGCAATATTGTACTAGTTGACATTCCCAGATGCTACAGAGAGAGGTTCTTGGGAGATGGAGGGCAGTGAAGGGCCATTAAAAGTTGAAATAAGGTTCCAAAAACCTGTAGATGTGCTACTGTGTCTCTCTTTGCCCAAACTTCTCACTGGGCAAAAATACAAATCTCCTTAGATAGAAACCCAAAACTAGTAGAGTCATGGTCAAATTTGCCTCTATTTGGTTTGCCAATGGTTCAACTAAATTGACCCCAATATTCAGGATATTCTGATACCATTGAAGGAACAGATGCAGGCAGATTTGAAACGGACTACATACCATAAGATTTAGTGAATCAGCAGCAGACTGATAGAGTTCACTAGCCAGATTCACTGAGCCTGTATTATTCTTATCATTGACAGGTAAAGCAATAGCTATAGCAAGGTCTGCCGGAAAAATTTGCTAAGCCATACTATACCTGGATTGACAGGTATACCATATGGCTCTAATCGCCATACACTATACCTGTCAATTTTAAGTATAATATATATATTTAAGTTGCGATTCCAAACCCTTAACATTGGCTATGTTCCACTTTTTTCATCCTAGGCCAATTGCTCTACTTGCCTGAAATATCATTTAAAATGTATCTGCTGTACTTCCCATAATAATTGCATCCTGGGTATTAGCACAATTATCTCATAGGTAAATTGTACAGGCTAAGCCCCATTTTTGGAGATAGTCTTGATCTTTTGGTGGATTTTAGGAGTACATCTTGGAGAAACATCTGTGATCTATCTTTCGGCATTAAGACACTTCAGTTACACTGTAAAGGAAAAACGTTGCTCAGCAATTACCCAGAATGCTTTACACATGCCTTTCCATTGATCAAGTCACGACTTCTGCTCACATTTTCACTGTAATGTAACGTCTGGGTTGTTTGTAGCACCAGGAGAAAACAGTTTTGGAGTAAAGAATATTTTCTCACACTTTTTACAGGCTGATCTGTGGCAGATGTTAGGATGTGTTCATGGTTTTCTTTCTTTTCCTCCCACTTTGTAAACATAATGTAGATAATTAAAAATGCAAGCTTTGAAAAAAGTTGATTTTATCCACAAACTGGGAACCACAATGCTTGCTTTGACTGGAGAGTCATTTTGATATTATTTCCATATGAGAGTTAACAAACCACATACAAGTCTTAATAATGACTCACTTGAAGTTTTAGATCTTGATACATAAGTTATGTTTTTTCCAGGCTAGGTTAAATATACAATTCTCTATGCAGCTCTTCTCCAGTGCTACTTCACCAAAATGACAGGTTTATATTAGAGAGATTGATAAATAGGAGTCAAAATAACCACATTAATAAATCAAGTCATAAACTATGTGGGATAAACTCATTTAAACCATTCTTCAATTACTACTGAGTACTTAATCAAGTTGTGATAATCCAAGAAGCATGGCCTTTAAGCCTTTTGTCAAAAATGAATTATTTGGAAGTCAGATTTTGTATATAACTGAGTTTTGAAGTCTGATTAAATTAAATTGCGTCAGAACACTGATAACAAAAAGGAAAGATGAATAATTGGGTATCTACCAAACTCTAAAATATGGATCACTAAGCTAGATCAAGGTGGCCAATGTTAAACTACGTTTCTGTTCTGTGGTTAAAAAGATAAAACTTTTCCAAGTTTGCCTGCCTATGTTATTCTTTTAGGATGGACATATGTCAAAACTATCCTTGAAATTGAGGTTCCCCCTGTCAGTCATGTTACCATTAAAGAACCCATTTACTTATTGTATCCCTCCATTGTCCAGCCACCAGTGCTCCCCCTACCTATACAAATACAGTATATTACCCAGTGAAATGGGTGACATGCTTGTCCATACCCAGAAGTAGGGGGTATTTTGTTAGGCTCCTGGATTTCAGTGGAGCTTCTAAAGCAGAAGGTAGGAATATGCAGGAAAAGGGGCATTCCGACTTCAAAGGTATGGGGCCATTGTTCTTACTGATAACCAACACAAATAGAATTTTCCCATTGACTAATAATATCAGGGGTGCCCTGACACCTGAAAATTATTTTAGGAGTTCCTCTTAAACAAAACAGTTGAGAAAGGCTGATATAGAGGATAATACAAGAAACATGTTGATCTATATCTGGGATGATTACTGATCTATGCTGTTACTGACGGACCATTGGAACTTTACCTTATACATATCAAAATTTAAAAAAGTTTTCTCTCTACATAAAAAGGCTCAGTAAATACGTAGCATTCAGTATTTTGTTCTTGTCAAATATAAAATGTCTGATTTTTTTTTCCCCTTATCTCCTTTCTCCAGCATTTAGCATACAGATGAGCATCACAATAACTAAACAGTAATCGGCAGCAATAACCAGATGTGCCAATCCGCACATTCAGGGAGCAAACACTAATTTGTGATTAGCAATGGGAATTATGCCAATAAATATCTATGTAAAACACTACATTTGCATCAGCAAAACTATCATTATTGGTCTATGGAGGTAAATCAAGGTGTTCTTGTGATTATTCCTGTAATTAATTAAATTGAAACTTAGATTTAGCTAAAAAAGGGAACTTAAACAAAACTGTAGTGATTTCTGGATAGCATTAGATACCTGCTAATTATTTTAATTTGTTTCAAGTAATTGTTTGTTTTTTTAATTAAAGTACAACTCCAGCTTGCTTAGTGCCTGGATTGTAAAGGAGTCAGGTGGATAGAGGATGGAGGCAAGGGGTTAAGCAGTTATGATCATTACCTACAAGCTATTTTGTAATGCTATACTTTGACTTACAAAGATATACAAAAAATTGATTTAATGTTCAGATAATGTACTTTCTCAATTCCTTGTAGGACAAACCTTCCTAGACTTAAGACAGAAACTATCATCTGCGTGAGCCAAAAAGGTGTTATTTATATTATACCTTCAGTCATTTTGTGAAGTTATAAATGTGTTTTACATTATATAGGGCTATGCAACATGATATGCTTGCTACTTACATTAGAATGTTCTTTGCTCTGATATCTACCAACAATAGCTGAATAGATAACTCTGTAATAAAAGGAAATTACACCAGCAGATGTGTTAGCCTCTTCCATTTCAATGTATATCAGTGATGAAAAGCAGTCTGCACGGAACTAAACTGTCTGACAAATGCAGGTTTGATTTTGTAAGCTTTAGGAAGCCAATCGTTGTAGTCAGGGGCTTAACCAGAAATTATTGGGCACTGTAGCCAATGTTCCTTGTCTTTTTCTCTTATATCGCTATTTTTCTATTTCAGATAGGCAGAAATCTGTGATTTAAAATAAAAATGTGGTTTAAACAATAGTTGGCAGGCAAAGATCAACAATTTGAGCACACTCAATCGCTAGAAAGAATTGTATGTCTGAAAACTAAACAAGACTGGCATTTTTTATGTTCAATAGAAAAACAGTTACCACAAGCTTTGAAAAATTGCTATGGGTTCACAATGCTTGCAAAACTAATACTACTTAGTTAACACTGATAATCAGAAGAATAGCTCATTTATCAATTCTCATGTATGGAATGTCATTGCAGTTTTAGGGTCATTTTAGACTTGCAGTTGACCACAGCATTCCACTACATGCTCACTACACTTCCATCGACTGCCATTCAAATGAATAGGTATGGTTGGGAATCACCGTTTGCAAGCATTTGTGTGAAGGTCTGGCAGATTGTGGTGCAGTTCCTGAAAGGGACTTCTGGTCACTTGGTTGTGAAGAACCTCAACTAAACAACAAAGAAGTTGTCAAATTCTGTAGTTGGGTTTTGACCATAAGACTGAAAGGCTATAGCTGGTTGTGTAAAAACTCTCACTCTTGTTTTATTTGCTTGGCATCTCATTCTGGACTTATTTGATCGGCCCATTGTTTTATGCTAGAGGTTGTACAGAGCTTGATATGAAATATTCTACATCCCCAGCCATGGCCTTACATTTGCTGCAGTAAACCTCTAATTTTGGTGCAATATTTAAATACACGTGGGTACCAATAAGCAGGTCTATTACACAGACAGATCTGTAAAAAGATAAAGGATTATCCAGGTTTAATGCATTAGTTGTTATGTTACTTAGTACCAACCAGCAGAAGATTACAAGCCCACAGTTTCTTTGAAGTGAGGGCTCATTTACACATAGCAGTACACATGATCCTATGTTTTTATCAATAATATAACAAAGGGATACAAATATTGAGAAAACAGGATTAAAAAAAAATCAAAAAGAAAAAAAAGAGGTCATCAAGGCACAATTAGACTTATTCGGGTTACTACATATGTTACATGAATATTACATTGCAGCTGAATTATAATAAACATGATTTTTAAGGTCTTGGAAACAAAATACATTAATAACTATGATTGGTAAAATTTGGATTTCTAATACATCTGAGTTTGATTATATATATTTATTTCATGATTTAAACAAAATTACCAAACAATGGATTTTAATGTAAAGCAGACATGGGCAAGTAAATATAGGATTTTTGCTCACCTATGCAAAATGATAAAATGTGTTCAGCTTTCTTTAAGAGCATTTCTTTATTTGCATAGACACAATAAATTCCCTTTTCCAGCTAAAAGCATTACTTTAAACTGTCCAGTATAAAGTCACAATTTAAAATGTTAGACATACAAATTGGTGTTTGTGATGATACCCAAGTCCTTCTATTATTATGATTCTTCCAAATAATTTTCCCACTAAATATCAAGCTAAGGGTTTCTTAATATTTCTATATTTTTTTTTTCCAGTTGTGTGTCTGCTTTGAGTTCTGCTTGTGACAGATTGCTTTAGAATCATTAGGTATTCTACCATTTTCCCATAAAATGGAAACAATAACTGCACAGCACATGGAGTATGTTGCAACAAAGTGTTGGAGTCACAGATAGACATTGGACCTGATTTATCAAAGCTCTCCTAGACTGGAGAAGATAGACTATCATGAGTGAACCTAGGCAGATCTGGTACAGGATTGAAAACTGCTGGCCAGAGGGAAGAAAGTCACCCTTACATAAAGATAAAAAGATAATTGGTGGTACTTAAAGTTACCTAAGAGGCACAAAATGCTCAAAGTGCTAGTTGAGAAACACTGGATTAGATGATCTCCATGTAGAATGTATCAAGAAGCCAATCAGAGGACAATTTTAATGTTCAGCTGGACCTTCTAAGGCCTTCTAAGTCTCCGAGCACATAAAGCTCCCCAATTGTTGAAGTTTTGGAACAGTTTTTTTCAAAATCAAGCCTCTGCCCCTTTTTATCCACAGTTGACTTTCATTATTTCACTTTAAATTGATATATACAACTCTTTAGATTGATTTATTTAATTATTAAAATATGTTACTTTGCAAAAAAAAATTGAACCTAGCCTTTAAGTTACTCTGTTGGTTATGAAAAGTGAATATAAAGGAACAGTATCTGGAAATAAATTCACTTGTTGGTTCAATCATTCATCTTTTATGATCTGCAAAACAGGAGTATGGCAAAGGGTATGTAACTTGCCTACACACTTTAACCTTAAAAGATATTCCTCTTAATTGCCTATAAAAATTAAGAGTTATGGGTGTGCCTATAAAATTGAGAGTTATGAGTGTGTAGAAAAGAAAAAAAATCCTGCATAATGTATTGGATGCTGAACTTTAGAAAATGTAAACTTGATTGTACAATTAGAACATTTGTCTTCTTGACTATTTCTATTGCTCCCTATACAATTGGGATGTTTGACCAGATGTTGACCATTAGGCATACAAAGCCAGATCCTTCAAATGCTGGTAATAAATATTTATACAGTATATCCAATTCTGTTTGGGATCATTGACTTTTCTCATTACTAACTGGCTAAAACATAGGCAAACTTCTCTAACCTTTAAACTGTTTTATTAAGCTTACATGAGTGCTGTAAACAAAACAAGGGCACTATCAACACAAATCATATATATGTAATCAATCTACTTAAAGCAGTTGAATTAGGTGCAGTTGTCTTGAATCAGAATGATTTTTTTGTTCCCCAAAACTGAGTTTCTAATTTCTGAACACAAAAAAAAACATTTCTACTACTACAACATTTTACTACTGGCTGGGATTTATCTAAGCTCTCCAAGACTGGATAAAATAGATTATCATGGGGAACCTAGGTGAACAAACAAACTTGGCTGCTCTAGGATTGAAAACATTTGTCCAATAATAGCAAATCATTTTAAGAAATCCATTCCAAGTTCACCCATGATAGTCTATCTTCTCCAGTCTTCGGGAACTTTAATAAATCAGGCTTGATGCATTATACTTCTTCTCTATACTTTAACATGTTTTATGTTGCCTGTCCCTTCTGCAACAATTTGTCCACAAGCAATTTTTAAATTTTACAGTTCTGCTTGAAGTGTGAAGATTGATTCTGCTAATGTCTTTTTTTGCTAAGGAAGAACTTGCATGCAATATATGCAGAAAGAAAGAAAGTTTAGTTCAGTCATCTCAAAGTTCTTTAATAAAAAATGTTTGGTAAGCAGTATGAACAGAACTGGACTGTCTGTAACTAGGTTTGTCTTTGAATTTTGCTTGTAACTGCCTGCTTGCTTAAAGCGGAACTAAAAAAAAAACTCACCTTTACTTTGGCAGATGCCCAAATACCTCCTGAGCTTTTCTGGATTGTGTCCTGCGCCATCCTATAATCCTCCATCATCTTTCTTCATCTTCTGCCTACATTACCTGATCTCGCACTATGCAGGCGTGAGATTGGGTGACATAGTCTCTGTAAAAGCGAGGAAAAAGTGCCATTCTCACTGCAAATGTATGAGATCGGTATTTCTTTCCTGTAGGAAAAAGCCCCTTCTGCACATGCCCGATTTCAGGCATGTGCAGAAAGAGCAGCCAAAAACCTCAGAGGATGTGTGACGTGAGTATCCCAGGAGGCTCTCCGTTCCCACAGTGATGAAGACAGAAGAGGCCTCACCTTTTAAAAAAAAGTTTTAAATAAAAAAAAAAAAAGGAAGATAATGTTTACTTTACATTAAAGGAGAATTTTTAACCCTTCCGCTCTGTGTTTTGTTTTAGGCAGTGGCGGTTGGAGTTTAGGAAGGTAAAAGTCCTGGTGGTAATTTTGGAAGGGGCATCCCAAGGGTAGGGTGGCCCCTTTATGGTTATTACAGTGTAGGGATCCTAAGGCAGTGCTGTGCGGCTAGGGGCCAGGATGATTTATTGGAAATATACGTAGTTGGTACAGACTTACCTTTCCTAGGCCTGCAACCTTGTTGGCTAAATTGAGTGCAGGTTGATTAACATTTGTTGTTTAATGGGAATTTTATTGTTTAAAATTTTGTTATATTAATGTTGTATGTTTATGTTATGTCAATGGCTATGTTAATTTGGGTAAATGGGTAATTTATGACAGTATTTAAGTTATGATAATGTAAGTTAAATGTGTTATTTATGTCTGTAATGTTTATATTCAAATGTTATTTATTATATTAAAGAAAGTTATTTGTTTCGTTAATAAACGGCTGCTTGCCAGCCATTTTAAAGTCCAAATATGTGTTCGAGTGTTTTTGGGGATGTGGTTTGGCTGGTAGGTGGGGGGTGGTACCGGAGGGGCTAAAGGTCCGAGCTACCCTGGTCATGAATGAGATGCCAGATATGTGAATGTAACTGGCCCATTGTAGATTATATACCTCAACTAAATAAAATATGTCATGTTATAAGCCATGGCAAATAAATTTGATCAGCAAAGCAATATTATTTTTTTATTCCTTCTATAAGACCAGATACACGCTGGAGCTACTGGTACAAATTTTTTCTCAGGGAGACATACACTGAAGCAAATCACAAAGACATATGTATATAAGTAAAGAATATGTGTGAAGATGTCAGGAAAAAAGATGACAGATTATTTTCCAACCTAAGTTCACCACGGGAAAAGTTTAAACTACCATTGCATTAAGTAGTGAAATCATGCTGTATTCTGCTATTTGGTCCCATTGTATATTATATGCTTTGTAGAAAATATTTCATTGTCTTTTTAGATCCATACAGAAAACATTAATTACACTGATTGTCAACAGTTGATGATTTAGTGCTTTGTAAAATATATGAGAAACAGCTGTAATTTCCATTTATGCCAAAATCGTCCTCGGATGAGCTAAATACTGTCTGGAAGACATCTCTACAATGAACATTTCCAAACAGAAGTTCTAATATTCAACAAAAAAAGCACACTTTCTAATTTGATGGTTTGGAAGTAGGCCATCCTCAAAACCAACAAGTAATGTCCTATTTCCGATGAGACATTCTTTATGAATAATTCTATGAGGATTTCAACTTAACTAATGTTCTTCTCTGAAAGAAACATAAAATGTGTGAGTTATTTTTTCCCCAAAGCAGCCGTTTTCTAGATAATGCATCAAATACATTACTGAGATTAGATTGGCAAGTGTAATTCTGTTTCTCTCAAAATATTGTCTTAGAGTTGCCCTGCCAAGATCAAAAAGTCATCAACTTATGTCTTTTCTAAATTGCAGATGAGTACATGTTGTAAAGTTATGTGATCAGTCTCCTAATTTTACTACGCCATAAATCACCATTCTGAAGCTGAGCATCAGCTGCTGACATCAGTTGTGCTGCTCATCCCTAATCTGTCCTGCAAGGCCTTGGATATTCTTTGATTTCCTTCCATTTTCTTTAAGACTTAATTATCTTGTGAAAAGGTCACATGCACAAAAAAACTTTCGTTTTTCATGGAATGGACATTAATTCTCCCGTGTTTCCAGCAACAGTTGCCAAATATCTGTATGTAATAATAAGCCCCCATTAAATAAGGAAGGTTGAAGAACTTTTTGCAATAATTATAATTGATTAGAATAAATTGAATGAAAGTCATATACTGTAGTCTAATTAGTTTTATAATTTGCTGAAATTATAGGGTGACCTGGCATATACATTAGCAAAGCAGAAGATAATGTACACATGTTGTACCCCTAAAACTTGCAGCTATTTTGTTTTTTATATTTTTCATACTTGTATGGCTCAAACGTTCTGTTTTGTTTGTATATAGTTTTTTGGAGAGTGATTATTTTTTGCAGATATTCAATGTTTTTGCTCCACATTCAGTTATGCATTGTATACTTTTGGGATCTAACACATGAAGTTTATATGACTGGGAATTACACCCAACATCCAACGCTGCCCAATAGCAGGGGTCAAGGGTGGTTCAGTTCTGCTTTAAATGATAAAATAATAATAGTTTGTTGTATCTTGCAATAATAATAACCAGTGTGATATGTACCTGATTAAATGGGATATTGCTTTCAAAATAATGTAAGGACTGGAGCCATGCAAGGGGAGGAATATGCGAAGAGATGTCCTGGTGTGAGGGGGAGCGAAAAAAAAATAGTTAGGCAGAAGGGTTCAGGTAACGGTCCGGGTACATGATTGGTAAGGGGAGAGCAGATGAAGATTAGAAGGTGTCCAAGGTGGGTGGCATGATACAGTAAGCCCAATTGGTTTTGGCTGGTAGGTGAACTTCTCTCTCACCCCCCTGATAGGTAGGAGATTATTGGTGTTGGTAGCTGGTGGGGGGGGGGTCTGAGGTCCCCAGAGACTGTGCCTTATGGGCAGGTAAGAGGTGTTGGAACCAATCAAGGTGAGTTCTCCCAATAAATGTTATTTAGCATATGTTGTTATTTAAAGTGGTTGTGGGTTATGCAGGGCTAAAAGTTTTGTTTTTATTGCTGTGTGGTGTGGCTGGAAATAGGATCATTGTATCAGCCCCAGGTAATAGGTTGGTGTGGGTAATGCCTTGAAGGATGCAGCCAGGTGACAGCATTAAAATATGGGTAAAAGTCATGCCAAATGGTGTTAGTAATGTTATAATAATGTTTGTGTTAATGATATAATAACTTTATATCAAAGTTATGTGTTTACTATATGAAGATATTTCATAGAATTTGGTGTCTCTAGACAGGCTGTGTTTGCATGCATAGAAATTAGAACAAGTAAATTCAGTACAGAAAATGAGCCAGTACAACTATGCAGGATTGAAGGTAAAAGTAAAGGTGCGTACACACTTCCAATTTTTATCGTTCCAATCGAACGACGAACGATCGATTGGGCAAAAAATCGTTCGTAAAAAAGTAACCAACGACGCCGACGAACGAGGAAAGTCGCTGGAAACGAACGACCGGACCGACGGATCGGATTGGACGACGATCGTTGAACATCGTTCGTGTGTACGGTCGTTCGTTGATCGGCCATGTTCAGAGCATGCGTGATGAACGAACGTCCGTCACTTTCCTGTCGTGCACATAGTTCCTCTATCGCTCAAACGATCGTATCTATTGTGTGTACAATATCTACGAACGATCGTGTCGTTAACTCTATGTGCAGGATCGGTGCTATACGATCGTTCGTATATATCGTACATGAACGTTCGTCGTTCGTTTTCCAACGATAATAATTGGAAGTGTGTACGTAGCTTTAAACTCCTCTTTATTTTTGATGTACTCTAAAACTTAATGCACCTTTTAAAATGCCTGGTTGTTACATAACAATGGCAATCACAAAACAATCGATGGCAATCAATGGAGATACAGCAGCTGCTATTGGGGCAAAATAGTTCAGTGAGTCTCCTGAATAATGAGCAGATTTTTCAGACTTCATTTATCTCCACCTTCTACTTCTACCTGATATTGCAAGTAAATCCTCTATCTAAATGTCAAGTTTTATTTGAGTAGTGGAGTTAACATAGGTATGGAGTATAGGTTGGAAACCAAAAACATTTTGCCTTTTGCTCCTCAATTTGTTGTGCATAAGCCCCAAAAATGTGCTAAATGATTTGTTTCTATAACTGCCAGTATAAATATTGTTAATAAATACCTAAACTCTCAAAAAAGAAATAAAAAAACATTCACTTTGTATAGCACAGTATGTAAATTAGGGGTTGATTATTTTTAATACAAAAATACAGTTTCTCTCTTTTTTCATTTTTATCTCCCTGTGGTATACACATTCTATGGATGAAATGAATGTTCTGTAGTTGTGTGCACCTATTAAACAGCTGTGAATGTTACAGTTTTGTAATCATGACAGCACACTGTACATTGACATGGATCATTTAATCTTAATCTGGAGCACAAGAAAGGGTGACAGCACTCCAACTAAATTTAAGAGCAACCTCTCTCTCTAACATTCCCTCTCACCACTTGCAGGCATTTGGTCACAACCACACCTTAAATGCTAGCTCCCTTTACATTTGTGGTCAGCAGAAAATGCCAACTATTTATAATAGTGGGTATAGAAAAATGTTGCTTTTATATTAGTGGTCAATGCAAAAATACCAATACCTCTTTTTTTACAGTAGTGGTCAGTGCAAAAAATGTGCAGTATTTATTTACTGGTGGTCACTGCAGAAATAACCCCTTTATATATTTGTGGTGAGCGTAGAAATACCCACATAATTTATTGGTGGTCAGTGGAAATTCCTTCTTTATACATTGATGGTGAGTGTAAAAATGTTGACTTATTCCAATAGTACTATCTTTTTTACATTTGGTAGTTGGTGCAGAAATTCCCTCATTATACTCCTTCATCCAATTAATCTAATTTCCAATCTAATTTGAAAATTACCAACTTGCTTGTTAGTAAAAATGCCCTTTTGGTTTGTTTTTGTTCAAATTCCCACTGTTTCAGAGTGTGATTCATGTATTAATTCTCTTCTTTTCTAAAAGTAATGGTTACTGATTAAAAAATGTGAATTCGGAGGTCAGATGTTTGCCCTTCTATGCCACAGTGGTTCCGAATTAATAATGACATAATGCTTATGGAAGACCTAATGGCAAGTCCTAATGATAGGGATGGGAAATTCAAAACCACAAGGAATTACTAGAAAGAGTCCTAGATTCCCCAAAATTTTGATGATATATGTTACCTGATAGGCAAAACACAATGTGAATATTGTAATTTCCTTGATATGTGTCTTCAAGTGATCCACACATCAGATATGGTGATGGAAGACATGGTTTATTAATGTGCCTTTCAATATATATTATGTGCCTTAATTGTACTGCTGTTCTAGCTTGGTATTTGTGATTACTTTACATTATGTTGTAACCCTTGAAGATGTTTTGTTATACCTGTTATGAACCTTTGTGTCGTTTCTGTTTATTAAAATGCAAAAGTAAAAATAAAGAATGTTAAAAAAATATGTGAGTTCTCCAAAGCCTGCTGTATTGGCTGGAGCTATGCTGGCAGAAGTGGAAAATGCCTTCCTCTATCCTTGGCCGGTAGATCAGGCACACCCTTTAGGAGCTCATAGCAGACTTTGGCCTGTCCTACCTCACCACAGATCCAGGAGTGATAATTCCAAGCTTGATAGACCTCACATGGTTCCATTATTGCTGTTGGCACTGGGATTGGTAACAATGTTAATGGAAATCAGTCTTGTGGGTCTGGTTTATTCAAAAACAGGGCAAGGCAAATCGACCAGTTACAGTTAATGAAAATGATAGCATGGCGCACAAATATATTTTATTACTAAAGTTATTTATGAAGGCTGGCTTGCCTAGTTTCCAAAACATTTTGCCGAACTTGAGAGATGATTTCAGCAACTCCTTTTCATTAGAGAAAGTTTTGGATTCATTTGACAGCACTGTTAATCAAAGTTCTGTTATATGGCAATAAATAATAGACATTAGCATTCGCTGCTTTTAAAAGAACAACCTATTCTCACAGGGATTTTATTTCAGTACAACAGAAGGGAAACATTTGAATTACAGACTAAACTTCTTCCTTTGTAAAAGCTGCTGTCTATAGTTCAAAAACCTAATCTTTTGGTATAAATAAGGAACACATGGACTGGAAAAGCATGTTTGTTTGTTACAATCGGAGGCTTCTTAAAGCTAAATTTGGGGGAGAAAAACTTATTTGTAAACAAATTCTTTTATAGTTACATAAATATATATATATATATATATATATATATATACATGCACATGAACCAAATGTCATTGCAATCAATGGTATTACCGTGTAAAAGTAGCAGTGACATAACCCAGGTAGTTCCTCCTGTAACTCTCCCGACCCCTTTTTCTTTATAACAAAGGACTTCACACACTGGTCCAATGGCTGCCAATGGTCGTAAAACAACTTTAAAACAACTTAAATGATAGTTCTGTCAAATGAACCAAAACATCTTTGTAACATAGCCGTAAAATAATATTAACCTCAGCACAAACATCAATGTAACAATAATCTAATGAAATAATAACTAACCATTGTGTCACACTTTACCCGTAACAACCATCTGGCTGCAGATCCTCAAAGGCATCACCCACACCATTCCAACACCTAGGGCTGCTACACAGATTTTTGTTCCCAGCCACACCACAATGCACACCACTTTGCCTCGGGAATGAAACCTTTTGCCCCACCCCACCATCCCACTAGGCACCTAAAGGGGAAGTAAAGTAAAAAAAACCCACTCACTTTACCATCAGACCCTCGAGAGGTTTTCTGGATCAGGTCATGTGTTGTCCTGGTATCATCCTTTGTCCCAGCGAGGAAAAAGCACCAGGCACCGCCATCTTCCTTGCCCTTCTTCCGCCTTCTGCCTACGTCACCCAATCTCGCACTGCACATACGAGAGATTGGCATTTTTTCCTGCATTAAAAAAAAAGCTCCTTCTCCTGAGATTGGGCATGCACAGACGGAGCAGCAGGAAGCCTCATTGGATCCAGGTTGTATGTAACCCAGGAAGCTCTGCGATTTTGAAAACCCAATCTGTAAAAAAAAAAAAAAAAGAAGGTAATTTTTACTTTAAATAAAAGGGTAATAAAAAGTAGACAACCCTTTTATGTTGAGTGAACATTTAATTGAGGTCCACTTTAAATCACAACCTTTTTGCCAAATATTATTTGTTGAGACACCACACTTTGATGTGTCCCACCACCTCCTAACTACTCTATATAAGGCTCTGCCTCTATCTCAGGTACTACCTCCTCAAAGAGGTCCCAGAACCACCACCCCTACCTATCAATAACTGGTCAGTAGTGAACAGAAAAACAGCAGTGACTGGCCTTTGTTGCAAGATGCACTGGCACAAAGAAATTATACTTGGATTACTCCATTAGAATGCTAAATACAACTTATTGTATTTTGATTGAGCAAGATCGATTTATCTGCAGTTTAGGATGGAAAGACACTATTTGGAGATTTACAGGCATTTAGGCTGTTTACTCCTTAAGGGACTAATTCACTTAGCTTAATAAATGGATTAAAATTTAATTTACAATATATGCCTAGTTATGTGCAAGGAAAGGGTAATAAATGTCAAACTTCTAAATTAGAAAAAAAAATATTTTTAATATTAAAAAATTAACTACCATCATTTGATAAGACAAAGCACTTTTTTGTGGAATGAAAGCATTAGTAATCATGTATGCTTACATGGTTTATGATTTCAAAGCTAAGGATAATTTGTGTGTCTCAAACCGTGACCCAGAAATGACCTCACATCAATATTTAAATTCTTTTATGTAAAACTGAAATATGATATTTTTGCCTTTTTGAAGATAATACCTAGTTGTAATTACTTTGGTATTTATAAATTGATGTTATCACATTATACCAATGAACCAAAGAGTGAAATGCGTGGCATTAATTCTAGTTTTAAATAAAGGAATTCATTTAAACTTTAACTTTGTAATAATTGCAACGATAGATAACAAATGGTAGAACTAACTAAGTTTAAAAGCAGAAGATTGTATGATAAATTAAAGAACCCAAATAATTGTATTGTCCATGTATGCTTTGTACTCTCTAAAGAGGTAAATTTGTAAACAGTTGTCATAGTGATTAATTGTACTAAGAAGTGCACTATAAAGTGGTAAATTATTAATGTGTAATCTGGTAACGTGTTGTGTTTTCACTGTGGTGGTGTATTACTGCAATCACCATGCCAGATGTATTTACTGTATGTTAGATTGGTCCAGCCAGTGGAAGATAAGTATGAACATTAGCTAATGTACACTCACTGCACAGTTTATTAGCTGTACTTGTTCAACAGCTTGTTAATGCAAATATCTAAGTAGTCAATCACATGTCAGCAACATGCAACAAATGATTTTAGGCAGGTAGACATTGTCAAGAAGTTCTTCAGAATGGTTAAGAAAATTGGTAAGTGACTGAACTTGGGACGGTTGTTGGTGCCAAGTTGATCTGAGTATTTTGAAAAAATGGCTGATCTGCTGGTATCTCTTACAACATGTTGAACTTTAGGGTAAATTGACTACAACAGTAGGAGACCACACTGGGTGCTATTCTTTTCAACCAAGAACAAACACCTGAGGCTACAACTTGCATGGCCTTGCCATAATTAGAAGAAGAAAAGAGAAGGTTGGAAAAATGTTACTGGTCTGTTGCGTCCCAATTTCTATTGCAACACTTGGATGGTAGGGTCAGTGAATGAGTTTGCTGTACTCAAGTGGCCTCCACGGTCACCAGATCTTAATCCAATGGAGCACATTTGGGATGTGAATAAAAGGGAAATTTGCATCACAGATGTATAGCCAACAAACCCGCAGCAACGTTGTCATGCTAATATGTCATTATAAACCAAAATCTCTGAAAAATATTTGCAGCACCTTGTTTATTCTATGCCACAAAGAATTACAACAGCTCTGAAAGCAAAGGAGGGTCTAGCCTGGTATAAGTAAGGTACACCTAATAAAGTGGCTGGTGAGTATGCACTTAGGCTTTTTGGCCATTTACTATATACACTACAGGTGTGTTAAGGTGAAACACTTACGGGTATTCTTACATTCAAGGACAGACACCACTAACTAGGATGCTGATCAAAGAACAGGGTAGGTATGGGCATTCTGATGACTGTATGGTGGCTTCTGTGTTTTTGGGTGTGTGTATAGATGTTCACCCAGGCCTTTCTCAAATATTTTTACCCTGGAGAAAACCTTGGAGTAACTTTGAATCACAGGGAACCCCTGCTAAAATAATACAATCACTGTGTGTGGTCTGGAAAAAATGAAAAAAAGTGAAAGGGTTACAGGTTTATACGTGACTCAAACTCACAATTCCTGTAAAATAGTGTCATACTCCTTTTTGCTACTCTAGAATGAAGAGTTAACTTTCTGCCTTTAAATTGTGATGAGACAATAGTTTCTAAAGATTTATTGGCCAACATTTTGAAAACAATCATTTCCATAATAGTGTTTAGAACTAGACAATACCTACCAGTCTGCTGAGGTAAGGTACTGGTTTTCCCACTAATACCTAAATTTGTTTTGGACCACAGAAGAAGCTGAAGAACCAAATAATTTATCACAATTGAACACAGATATTCAGAAATTCTGCATCTGATTATTTACATTTACTGACTGTTACCATATGAATAAAATTCCTTCAAGAATTGTCCTAGGATCATAGGGGAACTTCTGGAAAGTAGTCATCGCTGTTTTTTTCTATAGATAATGCATTTATTTGTGTGAAAATTATTTATGCAATGTGAACAAGTTTTCCTACTAAACACTATAAAACAAAACAAGGACACAGAACACTGCCTGTATTTTCTGGAATGATTTTCAGTCAAAATAATCATTTTTGATGCTTCGTTTTAAAGCCAATATTCTACTGGGCCTTGAAAAGCAAACGGTACTTATATACCAATTTCCTGTACTTTTGTTTACTTCAAATTTGATAAATGTGAGGTAATTTTTGGCTTAACAAATGATTTTAAATATGTTTAACCACAGTAAATTGAGTAATTCAAAAAGAAAATAACCTTCTTCCAAACTTGAAAAGTGTGGTGGGCCACTTAAAACACAACTATAGTCTACCAGAAAACAAGATTAAATATTCTTTTTCACTGCCCCCACTGTTCTGCTACAGCTAACATCCTTTTATTTAGGCATTCTTGTCACCCTAAATAATTTTTTCGGGTTGCTTTAAGTTTAGATCAATGCTTCATCTGCCCAAATCATCAGGCAATGTTGGGCAGTAGAATAGAAGTTTTGTATATCTGAATAATATTTACGTATATATATATATATATATATATATATATCATATAAACAGATGGCAATGCCTATATTTGTCATTGGAAGATGGACTTTTTAAGTTTTATAACATCACAGACAAGCTTATCTTGGAAGGTCTGACTCAGTGTGCACAAATTTTAAGGACTGTCTCTGCTCCATTTATAGTCACAAGATAGAAAATATGAAGTCTACCACTGTAAACTGTGATATAATATTTTAGGGTTGCACTTCGTAGTATATAAACCGTACGAAATCTCTATCCATTTCATGGTTGTTAAATGGTTTTCTGGTATTAATAAGGTTATGGATTTAGACAAGCCATTAATTCTGTATATTAGGTTACAAAAGCAGAATATGTAAACCCAGTCACTAGAAGACATACTAATCTTTGACATGTTATTATAGTTTTAAAAGTAATTTTCATTTAAAAAAAATACCCAGTAAATCTGCCATAGTCAGATTAGTAGTCTTGGATTAGTCATGGAATCAAAAATTCCAATTCGGAAAAAGGTGCAAAAATTAATATTTTTGGCGAAGAATCACTAGAACATGTTTCTTTAGCCAAATTCTGGAACCCTAGACAACATAGAGATAGTTCAAATGAATTATTCTGTTCCATTTCATTGTGGTGATGGTACTAAGGCGATAGGTGGTGGTTCATTTACTCCTACGCATCAGGAACAGGTGCATGAAAAAGGGTACTGATCTAGGATTGACCAAACACCAAAATGCACCTTCACACAACATGCTACATGTGTCCAATATCATCTGCCTGCTAACATGGATAGTTCATGTTGATCGTCCATTAGCAAAGTCCTCACAAGTTGATGGTGGTCCAAGACTGTGAGGGTCCTCACTCCCTAAACCAGTGCCATAGATGGTGACATAAAAAAATAAATTAAGGGTTGTTTTAAGGTAGTGTACATTTGGGAGTAGGTAATTAAAAGGCATGGAGAAGGGGAACAGGATTTGCCTGAAGATGAGCTTTTACAAATATACTAACCATGAACGATTAGCATGGAACCAAATCATGCTCTGGGCTGAAGGTATTTTCACATTTTTAGCAGTTTGTTAGGAGTGATTTCACATTATCATAACCTTTTATACTATTAGTGAGGTAATTTATTATTTAACTGTAACCACTGACAATACTTCTATCCATCATACAGATGACAGAAAATTGGGAAAAATATTCCTACAAAAAAAAAAAAAATACTGCATCAGTGTTTACATCTAAAATGAGAATGTGTTGTGCATATTATAAATTTGTTTACATAAACAATAGACTGGATGAACCATGGATCTAAATTTGAGGCTTTAGCCAGTCTATATACATGGCAAACAACAGTGTTTATTGCAGCCTTAAAAAGTGATGTAGATCATGCAGACACAATAAAGTAATAAACTGCTCAATCTAAACCAGAATTGTAAACCCCTCTTCCATCTCCATATGTGTACATACAGTAAATCATTCACCTTAATCTGCTTTAAAAATGTCAGTGGACAGACAGGAGGTTAAATATTGATATATTGGCAGCTACAGAGGGTTTAAAATGCCAAACTTCTTTGCTTTCCTCAGAGCCTAGACAGCCATATGGATATAATCACATTACTCGGGGATTTATATACCAGAGTGGTTCATCTTGGAAACAAGAACCAGTATTGTCATGAAGTTTGCTCAAACACTCCCTAGGACAAATGCTATTGCCAAAGAGTTTAGGAAGTTAGCTGACTGTTCTTTGTGCTTATCTGCATTCATATGTTTGAAAAAAACTGTATAGGTAATTTATAAAACACAACGCTGAACTAATATGTACCCAGTTTTATCTTGCCTGAACCTACAAAGATAATGGAGTTTGATGGCAAGTAACCACCAAGAAAAAACTGACAATGTAAACGTTTTAAAGAAAGAGATCTGAAGGTATAAAGAACGATGTGATAGCCAAAAGTTATAATGAAGAGATAGTGTATCCTGATTTCATCATATATTTCACATGACCGAGGTAGCTAGGATGTTCGCAACCTTATCCAAAACCTCTCAATCCCACCCCCTCCTTCCACCATTCCTGTCCCACCACCACACAATGTTGCATGACATCCCATCTCTTGATGGCCGTAGTGGCAGCTTTATTGTCACAACATGAAGGCAAACTTTTAAGAACTAACATATATGTATGTTTATAATAAACAGCCATAATAACAGTAACCTTAAATAACAATTACCCTAAACATTGGAGTCCAGCCCATTTTTACTTCAGCACAATAAACATACAATTAAGCGTATGGTCTGGGGGGTGCACCAACCATAGCTTATTTTCCTAGCTGCAAAGGCCACCGACTCAAGCACAAGAACAATACTTGCAGCCCCCCCTTAAATCACCACTAAAGGTAGTCTGAATAAACCATTTGGAGATCTCTCACCTATGATGGTTTTCCTTTCTGCACATACATAAGATAAAATATGCCCTTCGAGGATGCCCTTTACCAAGAAAACACTTACCAAGAAACCCTGTTTGACTTTCCACCTAGTAAAAGGGGTGGCAGGAGGGAAGGTTGCTCTCTTTTCAATAACTGAATACCCCCAACTTCTCCTTATCCCACTTTTAACCTTTTCTCTCCACCGCTTTTTCACACTTCCAACCAAAACCCCCATTTTTCCCTGTGCATTGATACTAGTCATTGGCCCTATTTCCAACCCTCCCCTCCCCCTTTTCTGCTGGCAACCAGTAGTGGGAAGGCCTGCTGAATCCATTTCAAACTTTTGCCTTTTGTACAGGTTATGGATAGCATAAAAGAAATATAGTACACACACAGTAGATTTATATTCTTTAGGGAATCCTATGCAAATTACATTTTTTGTGCCATGAAACCAATTTTACCAAAACAGGGTCTTTTTTTTTATAAAGCAGTGAATCTGATACCCTAGTGCAGAATCTCCCAGGTCCATGTACTGTATTTTCAATAGTAGTGACTGACACTCCACCTGTTTGGTTAATTTCAGATTTACCACTTTAAGTGTGTTACCAGCAGAATCCCCAGGTAAAATGAAATGGAAGTTAAAGTAAAAAAAATAAATAAAACAAATGCAGTCACCAGATCTAAAGACTGTTTAGCTGCAATTAATTCATTTATTTTTTTTTGGGGGGTTAGATATGCTTAACCAGCTGTTGAGATAACATATCATCAAGATAGGGAGTGAACTGTTTTCAATTGATTTGTTTGTGCATGTAATGAACAAAATGGACTAATTCTATGTAGACATGTATACTACATACTATAGACTAGGGATGGGCGAGAATGCCTCTGGCATTCTAGCGAAAATTTCCTCGAACTTCCGATGGTTCCGCAAAATTCGGCGAACCGATTTCACGAAACCATTGGAAGATCGAGGAAATTATAACAGCAGGATTCACAGGGGATTCACAAGATTCCCTGGGAACCCTCCTATTTGCGATCACCGGGGCTTGCACACTTATCATAATGAGTGCAGCCACAGCTGCAATCATTGAGAAGATGCCTGGCAAAGGAGAACCTCCTGACATTGTAATATAAGTATTTCTTACAAATGATACATTTGTTACAGATACAAATGTATCATTTGTAAGAGATACTTATATTACAATCTGCTGGGCATCTTCTCAATGATTGCAGCTGTGGCTGCATTCATTAAGAAGAGTGTGCGATCCCCGGGACACTAGAGGTTAATTAACCTCTAGTGCCCGGGGATCGCAGAGGAATTCCAGGGATGCATGATGCAGCCCTGGAAATCCTCCTGTTTGGCGAGAGCTCGACCTCCCAGCGAATCAGAAGGCCATTCTCGCTTACATTTTCGGTAAGGAAGAAAGGCCCTTTGATTCAACTTAATATTAATATTCTCGCTCACTCATCCCTACTATAGAAAAGCAAGGTTATTTAAAAAATAGGCATATAGTAATACAATTACTCAATATACCTCCCAGCTTTCTGAGATAAGAAACACGAGAACTTGTAGCACAACCTACGCAGGAAAAAGTAAACTCACTCAGTTTTGCCTCATATGGAGCCATTTGATCCATCACCAAGAAAAGAAAAAAAAATCAATCACACTATGGCAGCAAAATATCAAAGTGGATGGGTATTTTTTAAAAATTATATGTTGCCCACTGTTGTATTGGATTCCTTCTGTAACTACCACAAAAATTGCAGAAAAACATATTAATTGTTGTTAGATGAGTTTTGAACTCAGTGCTACAAGTTGGTAAGCACAGCTTCTTCATTTTTACTGGTTGATTTGTACTTTTAGCTGCTCCCTAAAACCGTGCCCCATCTTTTTCTTGGTATAGCATGTAGAGAAAAAACATAATGTACCTTGAATGTTGCAATAACTAGCAAGAATCATCTACATTATATGATTCATAAAATTGTTCATTTAACAAGCATATGTGTGGTCTACCTACTCCTTAGTTAAATGTTTAGTCTGGGAGGCAAAAATTAACAAAAGCTGCCCAGGCAAATTCTTTAGGTTGTCAAATGAAGCATATAAATGTTTTTCACAAGGACTGCACCAAGAGGGCTTACTTCTAACACCTCCTAGGAATTATGTATATGCTTTATTGAGTCAGCAATAAAGTTTTAACTCATCTGACCTTACTGTTCGCCTACATATGATGACAGAGTTTAGCTGATATACAAGATAAAAGGTTTATATATTATATAACTGTATATCATATAAATGCAAAATTATTTGTTTTATCTTGACTTTTACCAGCACTGCGGATTATATATATATATGTAAGTTTTCAAGCCTTATGAAGATCAAAACAGCAGCAATGAGGAGAGAGTCTTTGGTTCTGTGTAGGGGTGCAGTGTAGAAGCAAAAGAAAGATGAATATGTGATACATAAAGATATAATAAAATATATATAATAAAAACCTGTAGTTTTGTCCTGCATGGGCAAACTGGGAAACTACTGTAATGCTAAACCTCAGAGAATACTAACTGTTGCAGCCAGGACTTTAAACTTTACACCAACTATGCCTTTGTCATTTTTTTATTATTCATATTTCATTATTTGAATTTATATTTAATTTTGTTTTATTGAGGAGCGGTTGTAGCTCCCTCTAAATCCATCAACATGTCTCCCTTGCATGCCTGCCAATGTTTAAAGTGCAGGAGGTATTTGGTGTCAAAGTATCCTTCTATTTACCAACAGTAAGTATACTTGTGAAATTGTAAAAACTTCCCGTTTTTAATACAGTTTTCCATGTATTAAAGAAGACCTCTTCTATACACTCTGCATATACAGGTCTTGCTGTACTACTGTGAAGGTCTATTGTAAAACATGTCGAAACACCTCATAAGTTTTCAATTTTTGAATATGAATGGTTTTAACCTTTTTTTGTATTTTTAAGTATATTAATGCCTTTAAAAGTCCCATCTGTTGTCTTCTTTTGTACTATAGCACTGATGCAGCGGCATTCATTTTGCTTATTGAATATTGCAGGGATATTTATTACCTTTAATAACTACTGATGCAGGGGCATTTATTACTCTTACTGACTCTCTTCTCCCACGCAACAGCCCCTAAACAGCCCAACATTCAGCATATTGATCATTATCTTAAAAAAAGTTTTGAGGTTAGAGGAAGAAATACCAGCAATGTAAATACTACAGAGCAGTCACAATCTTCTGATGTGTGACCACAGTTTTGAAGAATGAATATGGAAGAAATGACACATTTGTTGGTGACACATAGTTTTAAGATGCAGACAGGATTGCTAGGTCATCATTACCAGTACTTTATAAGCACATGTAATGTCTTATGTTCTTATGTATTTCTTTATTTTTACGCCTAGTACATATCTCTTCATCTTTATTGGATAATTGCTTCTTAAAAAAGGTATTCAAGAAGAATTAGTGCATTTTTAACTGTTAATACACTATAAATCTGTATGACTAGTTTTCCATTATTACAGTGTATGCAGCTATAGTACGACTCCAATGTTCATTCCTTATGTTTAGAGAATGGCCAAATACATGATTGAGTTAGCTGGAAAACTGACCTGACTATGGTCGATTTAACATTTTTGTGCAGAGATTCCAAAAGAAAGAAAAATGTATAACAGCAGTATTATGTCCCTGAGATGTGGCTGGTGTGAAAGGGTGAAACCATGGAAGGAGTCTGGCCATGAAGAGCATAGCCTTTTTTATGGCTTGTTAATCATATTTTTATGATATTCTGGAACTCCTCTACGGCCACTGTTTTTTGAAGCCCACTAAAATATGTATTACACAAGGTCCCCTCTGATCAGCATGAATATATTGTACTACTGGTAAGGTTTATACCAGAACACAAGCTATTTAAAATCATGATGTAAATACCCATAAAAATAGTTATCCTCCAATTACATTATAACCTAATGCCCTTTTCCTGCTTGTTAGATACTCTATTAACATTCTTTAACTACAGTTACATTCATCAATGGCCTAAAATTATAGGTTTGTGTAGGTTTAAACCGATCCTCCCAACCTGCTTGAAATGTCAAATAGAATAGCATAAATAACAATTCAAAACAGAAAGGAGAAGCATGGCTTTTAAAAATTCTCACGTAGATATCTATTTACATCAAACTAATACCATGCTGATAAATCTCTAAAAATGCAGGTACATTTAAATGTGTTTCAAGGATAGAGATGTAGAATTTATCATTATCCATTGGGAAGACATTAAATGGTTCATACCTGCATCAGATTTTAAAGCCAGCATGATAATCTGGCAAGATATGGGCTTTGTAGGGTTGTTGTATAGGTGGAAGCATTTTCTCTAATTCTAATATTTTTTCCTAAAAATATATATTTCCTAAAATATTCAATTATCTTTATGGATGAAGAAATAATTGTTTTCCTATTGGAGCAAATTGGACCACACTTTATACAGGTTTGCAGTTTTTTCTTTTTCATTGAAAATGTTGTATCTAACTAGAGAATGAAAACTTGCCTGCTAAAACTCACATAGTTTTTAAAAGATGTTGGACAGATCAATGCTTGTGCTGCTTCAGTCAGCACAGTGAGCCACATAAAGTGGGTCCTAGTGCCTACAGATGTCTCCTAACTTAATCTTCCAAGAAATACTCTATACCTGCCTGCCTCTGACCAGTGTAAATTTGAAAGCAAAGCAAACAGATATTCAAGAGTATTATTGCAAAGTTATTTAATCGGTCCATACATTTTATTAAATGATCCAAACAATTTAATATACCAGCAGTTTTGCAAGTCATATGAAAAATAGTTCTATCCCAGCAACCCTAATACACTTCTGTATGTGTGGGTCTATGGGACAAGCGTAATGGTCAGAAGAAGATCAAAACCTCCTAAGTAATTCTTTCTTGAACCTCCCTCAGTTTAGTTTGAATTCTGTTTGAAGTAAGGCCAATGTTTGGATCGGGTATCTTGAACCTGAATCTGAACCACAACTGTGTACAGAGAATAGGCCAATTAAACATAATTCTAACAATGGGTTATTTGGTTCTAGTTGAACCGAACCAGTTGTTGGATGTTCAGGTCACTTTGCAATTTGCCTGAATCCAAACAGTAACACTACGCCTAAGTATGTTCAGTTGTTTTAGATCACTTGCTGTAATTTATGTACAGGTTAAATAATTATACATGACAGTTTTATAGATATTCTTGCCCTATCTGCGTCTGTTGTATATTTTCCAAGACATTTTTTTTTTACAGGCAATTGTCTCAGAATGCATAAATGAGTTATATAGAAGCCAAACCAAAGCTATTAGGATGATGTAAAACTTATTGTTCGATTGTATAAATTTTTATGGAATTATATGACTAAACAAATAACAAAAAAAAAATTGTAAATTTGATGTAGCATTATATTTGTTTATCACATTAGCAGTTCATCAGCAGTATTTTTTCTTTATATAGTATAATATTTGATGTAGTCTTAATATTGGGAGCATACCCGCTGACAAACTATACTACTTTTACTGTTGAACTATAGTATTGTCCAGTGCTTGCTGAATAGATAACATAAATTAATCTACTCTTTATTGTTCAATTCTAAATCTTTAAGAACTGGTGTCTACTTTATCTGTGCGTATAAACAGATAATCTCTAATCAACAAAAAAAAAAGATTTTGATAACATCGCTTGTTACATCGCGATCGAAAGGTAACTTGCAGATACAGTTTACCTGGAATCAAACTGTATTGAGAATCAATTTAGGTCCAGAAAAGTTGTAAAATATCATTTAACAGATAGATTGATAGAATAGATTTTTCATAGAAATCAGTAAGAAAGGAATTCACCCCTTACCCATACATTACAAGATTGGGACACAGTGTAATACTTTAATAGTTTTAATGACTTCTTTAATGGACTGGGTTGGTTGGTTGTTTTTCCCAGATAAGAAACAGTGGTCAACCAACAGATTAGGAGACATATTATTATATTGTTATTGTACCATAACATATAACATACTGTATAGTGTACCACCTATAAGATACTCTGGAAGGGTATAGGGGGTAGCTGGGCAGCACGCTGATGGATTCAGAGTGGTCTGAGGAGCCAGAGGTTCCATCCATACTATACAAAACTAACATAATGCCTTAAGTAGATAGTATCTCACACTAGCCCACCTAGCAAATTCCCCAGTCAATCCGTCCACAGAATTACACTGCATTTATAAGTGCGGCATTGAAAATTGTACCTAATTGTTGGGAATGCCTTTGGTTTCAGGCCTGCAGTCTTATCCACTCCATTTGTGTGCCACAATATCCAAAATTCTGAAGTGCTAAAGTCATCTATGCCTGGTAACAATGGCAATCCCCAGTTCTGCTTGCAGCAAGATGGAATCACACTCATGAAAGCCGAAATGTGGACTTGATATGGACTTGATGGGTTACATACTAACCCACCCAGGTTAACATCACCTTTTTATCCCTATAGGATGGATTTACCTAGCCAACTATATGCAATTTCTGCTTCAGGAACCTTACCAGCTTCCCTTTGTACCTACTGTCTATACCAGTGATTCTCAACCAGGGTTCTGTGGAATCCTAGCGTCACCTAGTTTGCTAGGGGCTTCTTGAACAACATGCAGTTTGTTCCTTTCAAGTCATTTTTAGTGACATCAATATTCTTTTTAGCTATCAGTATGGGTGACATTCTTCCCAATAACCAACAATGTAAAACCACCTACTGACCACCAAACTATAATACTGTGAGCCGTGGATATGGAAATCATCGAAGGGGTTCCCTAAGGCTTGAGAGTTATCTCAATGGTTCCCCCATGTAAAAAAGGTTGAGAAAGGCTAGTCTATACTCTCCTGTCTACTCTTTCATCCCCTCTTATTTTCCTTTCCATCTCTTACCCTTTTTTATATTTGCATTCTCTATTCTGCCCATCAATTTTTTTGCTATCTCCATACCTTTGGGCTTTTTACTTTGCAAAGTCAATTATCACCTTGTTATATTAACTATAAGAATTAACTGTATAAATTTTACCAGCTAAGTGAATGTGAAAAGCACTCACTTTGCTACGAATACCCAGTCATGTGCAGGGGAAATAAAAAATGATATTTGTTTAAAGAAGAAAGCCTGTAGGCGCACACCATTATTGCAGAAGGGATAGACAATGTCTGGTGTGTCTGCAATAGAACAAATTTACTTACCTGATCACAATATTTTCTATATTGGACATTGATTCGCATATGTGCAGCTTAGTACAATCCCAGAATGGCTGGCTGCTGCGAATGCAGATACTGACTGTTGTGCATCATTGTGGCCTGGCCAAACAAGATGGGCTTGTCACATCTGCAATAAAGAATCAGCATGCTCTCAGATTTTTAATACTTTAGTTTAACTCCACTTTAAGTTCCATTGCTTGTGGTAACAAAGTGCAAGGGGTAGCAGGGACACTTTTATTAGCTCCATCAGTAAGAATAATAGGCAGCAATTTTCAAAATGCAGCCATGCCTTTACAATATAGATTCATGAACTTTCTGGGACTTTGTAAACACTACAATCCAATATTTTTATGGTCAGTATTATAGGGCTTACAAAAATAAACCTTGCTTGCTAAGAAAGCATTTTTCCTTTTACAGGATAACTTTGTATACGACAAGTGTTTTATCTGGCTCTCGACTTGAACTGAATTAAGGTGCGGATTTCACTTTTGTACAGTAATCTGCATTCCAAAGCTCCGGCTCCTGAAAGCAATGAACATTTTAAAAGTCTAATCAGTGTATTAAAAGGTGTATATGACTGTCTGGTTCTGGTTGTGGAGAACAAAGGGGTCTAACTTTTTACGATGACTATAAAAGATTTCACTTTTTAATACTTTTTGCAGCCAACCACCTTCAGAATCACGCCACATCCTGCTGCAATAACTTTTATCATGCAAATACTATGCCAGGTCTCAAGAGACACTCGTAAAGAAAAGTGTAAGTCTTATTTTATGTACTCTCCCCTAGAGTTGTGTTAAATCATGTCCCAAAGGCATGGTTCTGTTAACATTTTGTGCACCCGTTGGCACTTGTTGAACTATTCACAGCTAACGTTTTCTCTAGGAGCACATTCCAAGTTTACCTATATATGGAAACCTGGGAGAATGGAGGCAGCTTAAGTAGATTTAAGCTGAATGAAATAGACAAGCTAGCACACCCTCCAGAAAGGGAGTGGTTACTGGGCTGGATAGAGTACAGCATTCAGAATCAAACTGTCTTCAGCACAGCATATTCCTGAAAATCAGGTTCAAGATTTCTAAAAGAGACCTCAAGGATTTTTGGGGGGACCAATAAGCTGATTCATTCTTCCTTAGCTTCTCCAGGCAGAAAACAGCTGATCTGTGAAAATGGAGACTAAGGTAAGATGCTAAAGTGTTTTTTTTAATTTTGAATGAATAAGAGATTAAGCAAATATTATATTTTGAATGAATGGGCTGTGAATATTGTTTATAAATGATTGAAGCATCACCCCATCTGACCACAGTGAACAAAATAACATTACTGCTATCTGACATTCCATATAGATAATACTGACTGCTGATGGCTCCTGCTAAAAACTTACTTATGAAAGTCTGGTTTATGTCATCAAGCTATAATTAAGTCTATGCCTGTGAATTTTCCATATATAAGGCAAACCAACATTTTTTACTTTCATGGTAGAAACAAAAACATATTTCAGTACATGTATTGTTATTTAATGTTGTATATTGAGGCGACATACAGGCATGCAGATAACTGATCCCTTGTACAGCTGCACAACTGCACACAGATCATATAGGGAAGGATTGTCATTGATCTATATGGCTACAGCAGATATTCATAGATTACTGTGGAATTTGGCAGCATTCACTTGTATTTAACACATGAAACTAGATTCGTCCCTATTTACTGTACGGCACTGCATAATATGTTGGCGCTATATAAATACTGCCTATTAATAATAAATATAGTGCATATGGCTATGCAATAGGGGGGATTTCCTAATATGTAATTGTGATTTTTGAAACAAACTTAACTTGATGACACATCCCTTTAAGAAACCCCAATAAAGGAAACAATGTAGATGTTTTCTGGCAATATTTTCAGCATGTAAAATTAATTGCATTATCGACATTAGATAGGTAGACTTTATCTATATTATGAAATATTTGGTATATATTTGGGATGTTCACAATATTTTAGAATTATTCAGTATTTTTTGTTTAGAAGAAACATTTTTAGAAGAGGTTTAGAAGAAACTTTTTTTTTACTTGAAATTAAGATCTAGCATAACAAATATATTAACCTACCCTTAACTCCTCATTATCAATATAGTTATCCTATATACCTCTATCCCAAAATATTATTTTCTAAGTGAAAAACACAATTCCTCCTATTTATTAATACATAAAAAACACAAATGCCACAGTACATTAATGCTCATAGCAGCCATTCTGCATTATTAGGGAATATCCTGTTTCGAGGGAGATCTAACATTAGTGATTCTGGTTTGAAGAATTTTTCTGGTTTGTTTGCTCAGCAAGTAGAAGGCTATTGCCTGCTTTCCATAGATAAAGGAAACATTGTCCTTACAGCAGGGATATGCACCACACTTCCAGTAGCTGCAGAGTCTGGAAGGGTCAGCTTAACTATTACAGTACTTATTTTTCAACCGGAGGCTGTTACTAGAAATAATAATGGTGTGGCAAATCTATTAAATCCAAGGGTAAATTAATTTTGCTTTAATAATTGCATTGAGTGCAACCATTAAAGTTACTACTTCAAGTAATGAACACTATAAAGCAGTAGAAAAAATATTGTTTTATTGTCACCATCCAAAAATGACCAAAATGACTTTATTGAGTATTTCTTTATTCTAATATAGGTCAAATCTAAATTTTGATAGTTTTCAAATTGCAAAATTGCTGCAGAGTTTTCTCTTTTTGTAAAGAATAATGTTTTAAGAAGGTTTTTGAATCCAGGAATTTTGTAATAACTCAGTGATAACTTGTGATTAGATGTGTATGATTTGGCAGACCAGTGTATAATTAGGAAAGCAAATGTGTGAGTGCTACTACCCGATAAATTCTCAAGAGACATGAACAGAGTCAGAAGGAACTAAGCTTACCCTTTAGTAACTGACATGACCTGAATCCATGTCTTACAGATTTAAGGATTTAGCCAAAATGTTTGTACGTTAAGCTGAACCCTGCAAACTATTTTAACAGCATCAGCGCTTTCAGGAACTGACTGATTAATGTAAAGCTCCTTTTAGATAGGCATAGAACATTTATTACAGATTTAGTGTACCTAGTTTATTATTTTTAGAGGGCTACTGTAAAGTCTAGTGGTTTTTTGAAAGGCCGATAAGCTTAACATAGAGGTTAGCGCACATAAATAAATTACACCTATCCTTCCATGATATATACACAAAGGTTTTACCTTCTGCAGATCTTAAAATATATAACATTGTTTTAAAGTGCTTAGAAGGGCCTAGGGCTTGGAGTCATGGATTGCTTTGTGTTATTTGAGGCTGGAGATAGGCTGCAATGACCAACAGTGGAATTAGTTGCACAAATCTTTGTGGCATGCATGCAAATAGCATTGTATGTGTTTGTTGGAATGTATTGGTTTTGGTTGTATGGAATTTGGAATTTGGAAGATTATGTTGTATGGAAAAGCCATTCTGTTAACTTTTATTGAAAGAATACAGTCACACAGAGTTAAGAAAAACATAAGAATAATATAGACCGTCGTTCTGTAGAGTAACAGGACATAGGAGAATTGACAAGTTACTCAAAACAGCAGTAGCAGAAATGATTGATGAACCTTAGGACCAGGATACATTGAAACCTTAGCAATCCCTTCAACTAAGCAATGTTATATTTAACATTTCACTGCTATTTCTTGTGAGGTATATCCTGCAGGCTTCAGCACGTCACTCAGTTGTTTCTTTAGAATCTCGAATTAGACTGTAATTCTTCTGTGATTCTTCTAACCCAAAGACAAATATTTTAAAGTTTGTATTACTGACTTCAATGTTATGTGAATATCTGCACTTGGCATCAGAAGCTATTGGGAAAATTACAACCACATGTTACTGTGCAACTCCTATATCACGAAGGTGAATGTTAAATGAAATATTTAAGTGAAAACATTTGATTTTTGAGTATTTTCATATGAATATTGTATTTACATTGCAAATTTGAAAACAACTAAAGGTGTTTAGCAACTGGTAAGTTAAAATATTTAATGTGGGTTACAAAAAAACAGTTAACAGATCTAGTCCTTAGTAAAATATATATTGTATTGTTACAATGGTTATTTTAAATATAATATTTATTCTAACAGTGGCATTCAATGTTTTTTCTAAGTCAGTTCCAGATTCCTAGGGTGTTCCTGTGCTATGTTTCAAATGTTTTCATGTACACTTGATGATTTTAAAATCTGTGGTGTGTCCATTTTAGAATAGTGATCTTTATAAAAGTTATAAAAGACTTATAAACATGCCATGTTAATTTAGCTTTGTCGTGCCACAAAAATGATGAAAATATAATAATAATACCAATATTAAAATTCAACACTTGTTAGCAAACCAGGTTTTAGTGGGTGGGACTACCATCAATTGGGGAGGAAAAGTATACATCAGCAGCAGTTGACATTGAAATTCTC
>NC_092858.1:129729340-129752578 GCF_032062135.1 Pyxicephalus adspersus
GCGCCCATGCCTGCGATTAGGAGCAGCGGCGCCGGCACGACCTGCAGTGCTAACAACTGTCTAGGGAGAATAAATTTGGAGGAGTCAGAAATGGAAAAGGATCTTGGGGTTCTGGTAGATCATAGACCTAATAACAGCATGCAATGCCAAGCTGCAATATCTAAAGCCAGCAAAGTACTTTCTTGTATTAAAAGACGACTGCAGAGATGCAGACATAATCCTGCCCCAGTAAAAAGCATTGGTCAGACCACATCTGCAATATGCAGTCCAGTTTTGGGCACCAGTTCACAAAAAGGACATTGTGGAAGTTGAGAGAGTGCAGAGAAGGGCAACTAAACTAATAAAAGTAATGGAGGAGCTAAACTATGAGGAGAGATTAGCTGAACTGAATCTATTCTTCCTTGAGAAGAGATGTTTATGGGGGGGATATGATCACCCTGTATAAATATATAAATGGTCCATATAGAGAACTCTCTTACCAATTATTCAATTTGAGATCATTACAAAGAACAAGAGGGCGCTCTTTGCATCTGGAGGTAAAGAAGTTTAAGCTCCAGATAAGGTCCAGATAAGGAAGGGATTCTTCACTGTAAGGTCTGTGAAAATGTGGAATCGGCTCCCTCAGGAAATAGTTTCAGCAACTACTTTAGGTTGCTTTAAGAGAAAGCTGGATGTTTTTCTAGAAGCACAGAATATAACTGGGGATTAAGGATGTAAAGTAAAAATAACAGTGACTGTTGATCCAGAGAACATCCGATTGCCTCATGGAATCCGGAAGGAACTTTTTTCCTGTTGAAGCAAATTGTACCAGGGTTTCTTTGCCTTCCTCTAGACCAACTATGTCTTATAGGGTTATATATCTGGGATATGTTTATTTCCCTAGTGGTTGAACTTGATGGATCTTTTTTCAGCCTAACCCACTATGTAATATGTAACTATGTGATATAGTTCTGGAAATAGTGTGTTTAGCATTTGATTTAATCAAAAATTATTTTATGCTACCTATTCGTATTGGTCTGTCTTCCAGCAATAGTTTCTTTTCACATGTATGTTCCATATTAGGAATAAGAAAATGCTAAACAAAAAAAAATATTGCCTTATGTATGAAAGTAGACTTAAATTTTCCTTCCTTCCTTCCATCCTTTCTACCTTCCCAGGTGGTACTATTATGCAAGGACATCTAAATTTGTTGCTGCATTACTAAAGATGACTCTACCATTGTCTGAACAGTTCTAAGAAGTTGGAGAATAAGGATTTTATTTATACCTAATAGCGATAATTAAAGTCTTACAATAAAAGCTGAGTGCAAAGCCATTTCTCTCTATAAAGAAGCATATATAATCACCCAATAACATGTTGGCTTAAATCATTATCATGTCAGCCTTAAGCTGCTAAAACAAAAATGTTACAAACATTTTAATATATACTTAGGTAGCAGCTTATTGGTAGACCAAGGCAGGAGGTCTCTATAAAAGCATAATCCTTCGAGAAATATAAAATTAAGGCATGCAAAGAGAGGTTGGGTAATTGTTTACAAGTTGCTGCCTAGTTTGAAGAAAAGTATGTGCACCCACATTATTATTGCTAGCTTGAAAAGCTAAACTGTAAAATTGGCCTGTGGAAAGCCAAGGACAATACTCTTTCAAGGTAGAAGTAATATTCCCTCTGGACATCAAAAAAAAATATACTTTAAAAATAATTATACCAATTTAAAAATAATCATAATTATTTTAAATAATATAAGTGAGCCAGAATACCTTGAGGAAACCCACAGAAACTTGTGACATATTTGTCAACGGTATGTTAAACTAGGGTGGCCCATGAAAAACGAATGACATTTTTGCCTATATATAATCGCTGTTATAACGTTTAGTGCCTGCAAAGGAGCCACAACTAGCCCCTAACATGCAAACACTTCTCTTCCCCCAAATTACTGTGCCTGTTCTCAAGATGAAAAAATCTTGCTTTGCATTTAGGCAAAAGGAACTTATATTTAGCCACTGTTAGATGATCTATAATGTTTATTATTATTATTAGTAGTAATATTATTAATAATATTAATAATAATAATTACTATTACAATTATTATTATTAAACAGTTTTTCTATAGCGTCAACATATTCTGCAGCGCTGTATATATATATATATATTTATATATATATATATATATATATATATATATATATATTTATATATATTGTATTTAAAATATTATCATCCATCTACTACTAAATATTGATACATTGACACCTGTGAACAAATGGAAAAAAAAAGGTAAGGTGGATAACGGTGCAGGACCAGAATCTGCCCCTGTTACAGTTCCAGTCCAATCCTAGAAATCCTTAGAATAATTGATGTACATGTACTGTAAAGAAATTATACCAATCATGTGATTTTTTTCAGTTTTATGTAAGAGAATATTTTGGTTTATTTTTATATGGTGCGTACTGTTTTCTGATGTTACCTGTTCTCCATTTAAAAAGTTGACTTACCAAATATTCCAACTGATTTATTCATTTTATTCTACTTGCATGGATCCCTTTTCTTAGGGCAGTAACGCTATTCAATCAAAATCCATCTTTCACCAGTCTGACTTCAAAAGAATATAATTTTTGATTGATTACTTAGAGTTAGTATTTTAAAAATTAATTTATTGCATAAAGTTGGTAATGTTCATTATATGTACAACTAAAGGTTGGAATTTTTACCATGCAAGAACGTTTCTTTTCGATAATGAGAATATCATTGGACAACTGCCATAACATTCTTGAGGTATTCCAATGAAAAATTTTCATTTCTGGGGTTAAGCATTTTCTTATGAAGCCAAAGAAGAATTTTAGGTTATTTGTTTCAGTGATTGATCATTTTTATTATGGAACAATCGCTGTATTAAAAGTGATGTTAATATAAGCCTGAACCCACACAATTTTTCTGTCTTTGAAATAAATATGTACAATATGCAGACTTGAAAGCAGACAATGATAATTATCAGTACAATTCTGGCTGGCAGAGAAGCCACAACCCATTTTTAAATGGGAAATGAAAATTAGAAACATATTTGTAGCAATATGGCCTGTGGTGTAACGTTGTCCTATGCACACTTGGTGACAATACTTTATTGAGAAATGAAATGGAGACTGTGTATTTTAGCCTCATTGCCTTGGTCATAACTCCCAAACACTTTGACAAGATGACCTATATTCTACAATGATGGATATGTGCTGATTTCCTTCCAAGTTTTTTGTAGCATGGCCTGGTTTCATTTTATTATATAGAAAACTATTTGCCAAAGTCCAAATGTATTAGTGTAGCTTAAAAATACACAGGGAATCCTATGCAAACTTGTTGTGTTTCAACAGGCTTGTAGTATGTGTGTGCGTACTTTAAAAATCACTTCTAATTAGTAAGATCTGAAACGAAACAGAACAAGTTTAGCAGGACAGCTTAAATTTTAACACATGACTGAACTGGAATGTATAGTAGATATAGTGTGGGAGTATAAAGAACCCAGGCATAGGTTAGAGAAGATTTTACAAGCAGTCTGAAGAAGTGGGACACTTGTATGTTAGTATTATGAATAGTCCAAAAACAGTGAGTCATTCTGAACTTCTCAAGTACTTCCTCCTCCAAGGCAAGCTTCAAGGTCTTGGGGGTCCTCTTAATATCATAAAGGTGTACCATGGCCCAAATTATCTGAACAAATGCTGTTGTCCAAATTTGCACTTGTACAACTGTGTGTAGCAACATTCTGAAGGCTGATCTTTTCTTTGCAAAATTGTCACCCTCCTGACAATGCTCAGGTTTTCTCTCCATAAAAGCTTTGTGTAGACATAGCTTTCTTACAAATCTTGCTGGACAGGGTCAAATACATAGGTATGATGTTGAGTCATCTACTTGTAGGTTGGGAACAAATAAGTAAACTTTGAAGGGTATACATATCATTTGTGCAGCTGCACAAGAGTCCCCAGAAAATTAGCGGCCTGTTTACTATAGGAGATGTGGGTTTGACAGTTTCTAGAACCACTCCTCTTCATTCACAGATATGGAGCTTGTGGGAAGGAGAAGACATTTCTTGGGGTCTTTACCATGAGGTTGTGTTTTTTAACAAATTTATGCCTAATGTTGGGCACTTCTCACTCTCTTCTCACTTTCTCAAAGAACGCTTCTTCTATTTCCTCTCGACACCACTTGGCCTTACCATTTTAAACTGCACCCCAACCTAGCAAACCAACTCACCATGGCACCTGCATTGCAACGCTCCACAATGAACATCACATGGTTACTATGCACTCAGTGTGATTTATCTAAGCTCTTCAAGACTGGAGAAATTAGACTATCATGTGTGAACCTGGGTGAGCAAGCAAGCCTAAAATGGATTTATTTACATCATTTACTATAATTTAGCAAATGTTTTCAACTCTGGACTTGATCCATTCCAGGTTTGTTTTTTCACCCTCGATAGTCTGTCTTCTCCAGTCTTGGAGAGCTTTGATGTACTAATGTATTTTGGGGTTATTTGGTATATGTTGGCCTATAACATAACTACACAAATGTGTAGTAATGTACAATATTATTTAAGGCCTTGTGGTAAAAAAAAAAAATATATTTGTAAAGATCATGTTGAAATAAAAGGTCACTAACTTCTCATGGTGTTTAACCTGGCAGTACCTGGTCCCCACGTGCCCGCAGCCTCCAGCGATGTTGGCCAGCATCTGCATCCCCGGCGTGTGAACGTTGGGGACGCAAGGCCAGGGGGTGCAGATGCCGGCCGGGCAAGCTTGCGGCATATTTAAAATACTGTACTGTTTTGACATTTAAAAAAAACTTATTATTCAGACTGCCAGGGAGGTTAAAGCCATGCTGCAGAAACATCCAATAGAATTCAGTGGGTCTTTCCTGTACCATGGGAGGCCATCACAAACTAAGCACCAGGGTGGGGGTGTTTAACTTTGAATAGGTTAAGGGTTAGGAAAAAGGCTTAACTTCAACCTGAGATTTAACATAAAATATGAAAATAAGTGTTGCTACACTGATTATTGTATATTACAGCATGCCACTTTTCAAAAATGATTTTTATATATTTGGGTCTGTGTCAGCTGTGACTATTTTCGTCACCTCCATAACGGAATAATGTGAAACAGTTGTTATAGGATGTGTATGGCATAAGAGCAGCTGTAGGATACAACATGCATCTAAATTTTTATTACATTTGTTGTTTCAGCTGTTGTAAACCGCAGGGTCAAACTAGACTGTATTGTGTGTTTAATTATGTATGTGCTAAAAGAGGAACAATTTTGAACCATTTTAAGTCTACATTGTTTTAACTTTCAAGGTTTATATGAGGGAAAGTCATAATTTGCCCCATTATTTAGCTTAACTTTTTCTTCAGCCAATGTCAATGTCTACTGTCTGGCTCCATACATATCCATTCCACATTGTGTAAATTCAGGCAACAATTGACACAGTCTGAGACATCAGAGATTGAAAATATTGATCTTTAATTGATATATAGCATTGAGATGGTCTGCATGATTGCAATCATTTAAAGTATAAAGGCAAATTTTTCTTTGGATAAATTAGAAAAGTTTTAGAAACTTTCATGTTTTTATTGTTATCTATGTGCTTGATCGGAAAATGTACCTCTCAGTTTTGTCCTGGTGACCGAACAAAAAGAGAGGAAAGACAAAATTTTGCTGATTCAGTCAAAGAAAGAGGTGAGAGAATCTTTTTCCTGAAAACTGCTAAGATTGGAATTCGTTTCACTTTGGGGAGATCTCTAATTTCCTGTTGAATCTCTGGGTCAGTGGAAAGTGAAAAGAAAGCTTAGCTGAATACAGCAAAAAAAAAAGTTTTGCCTTTACATACACTTCTAGTTATTAAAAGGGATGTAAGTGAATATATTCATTCAAGAACATTTTATTGGTTTGCATTGATTAATCTTTTGAATGTTAGCAGTGATGGCTGCATTTTGTGCCCTCGGTTTATACTCAAGTAAAAGCATTTCCTATATTCCCAGGTAAAAATAGGTACCTTTATTTTCAGATCAGTATATATCAGTTTTGAAACAGTCAAATGGTCTCTATCAGAGCTCTATTCATGGGTTTTGAGAGGTGAAGGTCTTCTGCGCTCTTCTCTGTTTCTTGATTTGCTAGGTGCAATGTGTTTGATGGCTGCTCTGTTGTTTGAAACTCAAAGTAGAAGGGGAGTTATATTTTATAAACCTGTAGACATAGACAAATAATAAATCAGTTTTAAGTTACTTTTTATGTACTGTATTGTCTTTAAAGCCTATTTGCGCAATTGTGCTGTGGTAATGTACTTTGGTATAATAGGGTACCATTTACTCCTTAATGGTACCCCAATTCACCTTGTCAACTGATGTGCATTGCAGAACAAAACAATGCATTGCAAAATACTGATGCACATTGCAGCGACAAAAATGATTCATGATTATTTTTTGTGCGTGTTTCATTCTGTATTGCAGCTACCTTAACACAACACAAGTCATTTCCCGGCATAACTGACATTAACCTTTGTGCACTAACACAATACTAAAATGTAAATGGGTCCTTAAGTTGTGTATTTTTATTATTTGTTATTTTTATGTTTTATGAGTACATGACATTTACATCTATAATGTTTTTAAACTGTTTAATGTACAGTGTAAACTTTTTGCCCAACCAGCCATCATTGACTAAACCTGTGTATACATTTTCTCCACAACATATACAGGATATTTACATGAACCTCTATCGTTTTGCTTGTAAGGTTTTCTGTCAGCTTTCAATAATCAAATTTATATACATTTCTAGAAATTCCAAGAAAAATAGCAGGGAAACAGACCACACAAACTAAACAAGCTGATGTCTAATATAGGATGATATATTGGGGTAATTCAAATTACATATAATTAAAATTCACTCAACTCTTTTTTTATTTTTTAAATGTCGGAGTGCAATGGTAATGCAATATGGAGCTTCTATAGCTATTATATACATTGTTTATGTTCTGACCATTCCTAAAGAATGAAGTCAGCAGCAGCGGTGATATTTTTAGGACTATTACTTTGCCATTATTATTTTTGGCTGTAGTCACTAACGGCGTTTTGATAAGAGTTGGTTTTTCCATGGCAGCTCTGACAAAGATTAAAATATGTAGTCATTAAGAATGGGAAAATTACTTATGTATTCTGATGTATAGAAGTAATAGTCAAAATGTGTCTGTTTATTAAACCATGGAAACATAGACAGGAAAGTAAAACTAATTGAAGTGAGAATACTGTGACAACTGAATTTTACAAAGAAGAATCAGAGCTACTATTTTTTGTCAGTTTCTTACCCATCTTCTTTTGTCTTTTAGAAGCCTCACTACTTCCCACCATTACATATCTCCCCTCCTATTGTATGTTACTTCCCCCACCTTCTAGATTGTAAGCTCTTCAGGGCAGGGTTCTCTCCTCCTCCTGTCTCACTGTCTGTATCTGTCTGTCATTTGCAACTCCTATTTAATGTACAGTGCTGCATATTATGTTGGCAATATAAAATTCCTGTTTATTAATAATAACATTAATAATAATATAAATAATATTAATATTATTATTAATAGTATGAGGTCTGCATGTTACCAGAGTTCTGTGGGACTGCACCTTACCTAAGGGAGTACCTGGAGAGCTTCAAATTCCATGTACGACAACCTCAATTTACTCACCATGGCCCTAGTCATCTCGGCAACCCCCTTCTCTTACCACTTTTATAATATATTGCTTACAATAAAGCCTTACCAACTGCTCAGTTGCTAACATTGCTGGTTCTCAAAAAATACATCTGCAATACATCTGGTCCAATGCATTGAAATATAGTCATAAGACTTCTGGGTTAGGAACAGGAAGATTTGCCAAATAGAGTTTGGGAAGTAGTAGTTTTTTTTTTTTTTTTTGCATTTATAATGGATAGTGGCTTTATAGTGGTATAATACTAGTTTTATACTACTAGTTTTATACTACTATAATACTGGTTTATTTATTTACCATAAACTAATCTATACAACACATTAGCTTTGTCCAATAAGTTTATCTTGGTTAATTTAAAATAATACCGTTTACAGGATAACCTGGGGACCGAGACTACAACCTAGTCTAGCTCTTTATTCTTAACATTTTTGATACTGTACACTGTGTTCAAGGCTTTTACAGAACTTGTAGAGGATGTAACTCTGCACACAAAATATACAGTACTTAATTCTTTATTGTGCACGGTGTGATACATATTTTCACCCCATCTTTTTGTACAATATTCTAGCCATTCACAATTCCTTACCATCTGTTTCCATACCTTCCACATTACCTATTTCTCACCAACTTCTACAACATTTGGCACTGTACTGTAGCCATGATAAATATTCTCTGTAGTCCAGTAGGCAGGTTGTTGACAATGGGTTTTGTGGGACACTGGGTGTTATACAGACAATAAAAGTGCATGCTACAATGTCCAATAGTGAAAACTCAGAGGAGCGCTAAAGAGCAACACAATTTTCAACCAAGCACTAGAAGTAGTAACAAATAAGGATGAAATTCTGCTTTACTTTCTCAATGTCAACATCAAAAACTATGTACAAATTAGAAAACTAACAAAAAAAAAAGTTTAAAAGCCCACATCCTTTTAGAAGAAGTTTGTTGATAGTTTCAGCTTTACCTTGTAAAATATGTTTTTTATTGTACTGAGTGATTGAACTGCAAAAGCAATCTTCAGTTTTCTCACTTGGAAAGAGATTATGTTTCATAAATTTCCTTTTTTTAGAATCCTCTTCATTTTTAACATTACATTATCCTCGGAGGTACAGACAGCATGGAGTGAAAGCGGCTTGTGCTGACCTTAAAATCATGGCCTTAAATCTGGAAAATAGCTGATGCTAGTGTGAAAAATCTTGAAAAAAAGGAAGCATTTAGTGTGAAATGAGAATGTCATAGCTCACATTGCAGATCTTCTTTGTTGTTTTTATTGGAACCATCCTCTTGTACAGTACTTATCGTTATTTTATAGGACGGGCTGTTTAGGTAATTAGCACTTCTTTAAGTAAAAATTGCCTAATGACAAACTCTCTTTTCTCTTGTATGATGGATTGTGCGTGATTAATCAATGCAGTAGCAATTCATACAAAATGTCTACAGCTTTTCCTTTACATGCTGTAAAAGATAATCCTGTTCATAAAACATGAGTTTGTTCCATTTCAAAAGTCCTTCCAGTTGGCGTAACTCCGGCTTTTCTCCATCAAAGCTATGGAGTCAAAATCATTTCAACACAGACACCATGAACTGATCCAATGTAGATCTTGAAATAGGGATACATCAAATCTAAGAAAGCTTTTCCATCTGTTGTGCGGTTTTAAGCCAGAAGAAAAATATCTTCTACGTTCACACCAAAAAGACACAAATGCTATAAATAATTATGATGTGAAATATGACACATTTCATCAGTATAATGTATCAAGTATCCATTAAAAAGTGTTCTTCATAGGAAGACAAAGACCGGAAGATGACTATACCATACAGTATATGAATAGGCAGGAATGGTTCCCCCATGAAGAGTTCTAGCTATGGCATGCTGTGCTGTTCGAACTCCATAAAAGAAGTTTCCCCAGCTAGTATAAAATGAGTATCTTTTCTCTGATCCACAGCACTGGTTGCAGAACTTAAGCTTTTGTGGCTTCTCATCACCAGACTGACCTCAAAGTAGTATGTGGCCCAGAAGGCAGCTGCAATCTGACCCTTCACAGTTTATTACCTAAAAACTCGATTTTTAATTGCCATAATCTCTTTGACTGATAGCCATTACTAACATTTAGCAACAATAGCAACTAACATTTGTTGTAAATTTTCTTTGTACATACCTGTTTTTCTTATTCGTGTAGTCATGTTTAGCAGAGAATTCTTCTTAATAAAGAGAGCAGGTCATCTATACTTCAGAAACAAATGTATTCAAAATGATATAGGAACTGGGTAAAATAAAGAACAAAATTAAAGAATGGCACCCACCACATATAGGCACTAATAAGCCACAGTGCATTACATGTTTGTTCTTTGATTCAAATACAATTTTTATCTTTTCAATTAAAACACCACAGAACTAAAAATGAGTGCCTACATTTCCACTTTGATAGAGCATCAGGATGTATTTTATAAAAATGTGAATGTTTAGGAAATAAATACTATTTAAGCAACCAAGATATAAAAAACAGTGTAAAGGCAAGTCCAGTTATATGTTTCATTGCAGAGATATTTTTGTACCTTTTCAGCATCCCTATTTGCCAGGTTTTCTTTACTACTAGGGAAATTATAGTCAGGAGTTTTTGTGATTCTTGTTACCTTAAATGACATTTCTCCAAAGATCGTCCTTTCTGGTGTTAGCGGTAAATAATTCACCAGATTCACAACCATTTTTTTATGCGGAGCTAAAGGTACCCGGCCATGCCAAGTCAATTTGTCATACATTCCTAGTATTCTTGTCACATTTGTGCATGAAAACATCTGTAAAATATCAGTATGGAGTACCATTACTTTAATTAGAGAATTTGGAACATTTTGAGGGGCCATCTCTTTTGATCAGTGAAAATACATGTTGGGTGTAACACATTCTATGAAGGATCTGATCATTCTGGATGTAACATCACATAACTTTGTTATTAGTCAAGATTTTATAAGTAATTAAACCATATTTATCTAAGCATACATTTTGAGGTATTATTACAGTAATTTTTGTTTTGAACTTCAATACATATTCCATATTTTTCATGTTACATTAGGTTTGCAGATTCTTGTTCTAGTTTTACTCTAGTGACCATCTGTATAGCAGATGTATTGCAGGCAAACTGATTGTTGCCAGGAAACTATCTTTTCTATCATCTTTTGCAAGTATGAAAACAATGGAAATGCTAAAATACTTATAAAAATTGCAGCATGAAGCACGAATTATTACAACAATGATATGTCTCTATGCCCTTAATGCAGTTAAGAAGGTAGAGTCAAATATGGTAACAAGGGTAGAAACCAACACTACTAATTAGATTTAGCCACCCTGTTTATTTTTACAAGGCCACATCTCTAATATAATACAAAATAGAGGTTTGAGGGGTTCCCTGAAAAAATTAGACTTTTCAGGCCAATAAGTGCAAATTTTGGAATTAAATATCAAAAACCATAACTTTATAAAAACCATTAAAAACATTACCATAAAAAACTTTAAAATGTGCAACAAACCTGCTCTCACCCTATGGGTGGGGCCGCATGTGCTACAAACCTCGGGTTCATCCACATCTAAAAGGAGAAAATTCTTAAAGTATGATTGTTTAAAATTTATTGAACATTGTGAGTTATAGAAAAATTATGTATTTTAATTATAGATATCCCTGTCTCTTTTCTTGAAGAAGTAGATTTTATCAGTGAAAGGCGTCGGTTCAACAGGGTGTACCCCTGTTGATTGAGTAACCCGGACAGGAATTTTCTTGTAGTGTTTGTTGCCCCTTTTTGTAAGGGTAGAGACCAGCCAGAATTTCAAAGCATAGAAGGTAGCAGTGTGCTTGGATGGTCATGTGGTTTCTATTGCTACATGGGTCATGTGGTTTCTAATGGAAGGGGTAGGTAGGATGCATAGTAATACATTTCTTCAAACTTCTGGCAGTGATGCTATGGCAGTGATGCTATGGTGCAGCTGTGCAGAAAGGCCTGGAATGGGGTAATGGAGAGGGGGCTACTGGAAGGCCTACATGACTGGGAGAGGGAAGGGAGCAGACATTTGATGGGTTAAGTTTGAGTGGTGTTTTAGGGGACGTAGCTAAATGGGTAAAGGGTGAAGTAGCAGTGGGCTGGGAAAAAAGAACAGTTATAAGGAGGGAAAAAGGAAGGGTTGGGGCAAGCGTTATTGGGATAGCGAGAAGAAAAGATTTTCTCCCGCCCGTCCCTGTTTGTAGTGGGAATTTTATGCGGTAAGTGTAGGTGGTGAGGTCCTTGAGGGAATTGGTCTTATGTAATGGTTTTAGTGGGGATGAGAGAACCATCTACAATGTGGAGTCTCTGGAATAAGTTGGTTTAAAGAAGGGATGGAGTGTTTTCTGGATTAAAGGGCTGCGAGTACTGGTGATATGATTCCCAAGCTTTGGTGGTGCAGACCTAAAGGAGGCGGGAAGGGGGCCTTCGAGGACCAGTACCAAAGGTGTTAAAATAGATATAAGGTTAAAAAAGGGTGTTGTTTAAGTGTTGTTTATGTTATGTTTTATGGTCTAGTAATATTGTGTGTTTATGATATATTGTTGTTAAAGTGATGGTAATTAATGCTCTTTAATGTCATTTAAAGTTAATTAAAAGATATTTAAGTTTGTAATAAAATGCCTATGGGCCATTTAACCAATGCTGTTGCTATTTGTAAGGGGGTGGAGGGTACTAAATGCGGTTCTCTGCCGTCACAGTCATGTCCTTACAGTCATTCTGGATGTGACATGGCTGCTATAATCTGCCTAAAAACATCTAGTGCAAACCTAAATGTGCAAAATATACATGTGCCCACACTAATGTGTCTGTGCAGTCCTTGCAGCTTCCATGTAAAAGAGATGGTTACACCCTTGGGGCCTGTACATATTTATCAATAAACACATGGTGTCATCCAACTATCTCAATATGCAGCTGTGTGGTCCTTCATGCTTCCATACAGGAATGGAGGTGACATTTATAACATTGGTCTTATGCAGCCCGTAATGTCATCCCCCACTGTAATAGTTTTAATGCCAGCATGATTACCGGGATTGAAAAAAAAAAGATTGCAAGCATTACAAGAAGTGCTGAAAAAATGGGAATGCAGGTATATATTATCCAAAGAATAAATTGCTACATAAAACTCTTTGCCATGTCTTTTTTTGACAGGGATTCACAAGGAGTGTGAATACATGTCCAATATACAATATATAGGTTTGGCTGGGCATAAAAAGGCATTCTTGTGCACTCCCTGAGAATATTCTATAATTTCCTTTACATAAACAACACTATCTGGATACATATAAAATGGAACAGCTCTTCATTTATTTCCTGCACAGTTTATTTTAGATTCACATCTTATCAAATAGAGAAGAGGCAATGGCTTCACCTCTTACATAAAGCTGAATTTTGGCTGAGCTTCCATTTAAATAGGTTTTCTTTATTCTTCAGCTGGTTATAAAGTAAATATTTACTTTCCTTCTGTATGCCTTTATTTTCTAAAGGTATTGTATATGTGCAAAATCGCAGTGATGACAAGGATTTAAAAAAAAAAAAAACGTGAAACTTCAATCAAGGCCTGGTTTGGCTTTTTAGATAAACCATGAATATATTACAAGCCATTAAATATATTTATGGTCTTTCTTATACTCTGCAGATTATCTGGAAGTATACAGACCTCTTTTAAACCACTGGGCAATTGTCCTGTTGGCTTTTTTATTTGATGGATATTTAGTAATTTGAGTTCTGTTAACTGCCCATAGACATTTAGATCTCTCGGTCATAGCAGGACATTTATGTAATCAGAAACATCTTTGGAAAATCTTTGTAAACAAGATAGAAACATTACAGATATTCCTTGCTTGTTCAGTTAGTAATGGTGTAGTGTAATGTTGGTGCAGTGTAATAAATCAGTACTAACCCTTTAAAACTAAACTACCCTACCCCTAATCCCCTAAAACATCTTCTTCTCTGTTTGAGTGGGCCCCTGAAGCTGCTTATTTTCAGCACTTCAGTCACTGAAGCAAAATTTTGTATAATGCAGGACCAGCAGTCCTGCATTGTAAAAAACCTCCTGACAGTATATTGGAGGTAAAAGAGGATCCCAAACAAAAAGGGAAATTGTAAATGTGAATTTATCTTAAACTACCCCTGGATGCCTGGGTCTTGAATCTGGTGGGTAACTACTTCTGGACGCCTAGGTAAGAACCTTACCTAAAAGCAGTGGTGGAGGTAGTCGCCAGTAAACCCCTATACAAAATGTAAATTCATTTTCTACAGTCAATACTTTGTTTGTGAATACATGATAGCTAAAGGAAGAGATTATGAAAGATAGCCCTTTTCCTTAGTGTATCTGTTTTTTACTTTGTATAGTTACTTCATTTTATAGAACATTTGCTGGCTACCAACTTTGAAGACTCTAGCACTTGTACATCAGTGCTTAAGTTCGAAGCCTATAGAGAATTATTTTGCAAAGTGTTACAAGACTTTCTAACATCAAAGGATTTGATCAGCAGATGTGCAGGGCAAAAATCCCATACATGTGTCCCTGGTGCCCAAATATGTATCTTGAATTACCATATTTAGAATTGGTTCTTCTTTTTGTATCGCATTAGAGTTTGACAGCTGCATGCTTTTGACAGCTGATATAAGTTCAATAGCTCTCAGGTCTCCTCTTCTTTGGTCCCTGATGACCGTGATTACTGTCCTCATCACCAGGTTCTCCTTGTCAACACTTAAAAAGTCAAGAAGCTCACATGGACAAGTGAAGAGGTCTTTCTGCATGACACATGGCTGAAAATATTTTGTCAGACCTATAGTTTAAAAAGCCATTGCTACTGAAAGGTTTCCATGTTATCTCAAAGTTTTTATTGTTATCCTTGTAGTTTAAAATCAAATTTGTAAGATTGTGATGGTTCATTCTAATAAAGTTAAGTTATGTGCTTTCCAGTTTTCAAGAAAAAGTAAGCACTTGGCTGAATTAAAAAACACATTTGGTTAATAAGAAAAATAAAACAAAAGTAATATTTGTGGTTCAATAAAACATCCGTTAAATCTGAATTTTAATCCACTTGTCTGAAATAAGAGCTGTAGATACTGTGACCTGTTAAACAGAGAAAACAAAATGAGATGCAATGTCTGTTTTGTCAAAAACCTGACTCCTGGTAACTTTTTGTTTTAGCCCTACACTGTATGGTGCATGCTGGGGACAATGTAACTGTGCAGGATGGAGACAATGTGCCTGATTCATTAATTCTCTCCAATTGAGGAGAGGATACACTTTCTGCCGGGAAGCTGGGGAAGCCAGCAAAACTGAAATGGATCTGGCCCAGGATTGAAAACATTTGGTAGCAAATAGCAAATGACTTTGAAGAAATCCATTGCAGGTTTGCTGGATCACCCAGCATCACTGATGAAAGTGTGTCCTCCCCAGCCTTCGGGAGCTTTAATAAATCAGACCCAATGTAACAGGCCACATGTGCAGGAGTATTATAATCACTGGCCGTCCAACTTTTCAGCACAGCATTTAGGAAATAACAAATTATAATATGAAGACTACAGTAGGTGGCTGAAAATAGGTAACTGAAAAATATGTATATGTAAAATTTCAAATCCACCTGACTAAAAGTTAGAAATATCTGAAATGAAAATATTTTTCAGGCCCAAATAATAAAGAATAAAAAAAAAAAACAATGTGCAATTTCTTTAAACATATATTTTAGCTACTTGATTATGTTCAATAAATTGGTATTTATGTACTACCACAAACTGTTGGTTTAATGTGGAGGCTTTAAATGATAAAACCACATAAATCTGAGCAGAGTTTTAGGTGAACATAATTTGGTGAACGACCACTTTTGCTGTATAGAGCATTTTAAGATACATAGAAAGACTAATGAACGTACTGGGTACAGATAAATTTGTAAATCAAAGCTTGCTTTAGCAAGAATGATATTTCTTTACCATCATTTTAAAAGAGAAGACTGTTCTAGTTTTGGAAAGATAAACATTTGGTCCTGTGATCAAAAAATGTGCAATGTTAACAAGCTGGAGTAATTGTCCAGCATCTCATTGTTCTTGAGTGATAATATTTGTGGTTAATATAAAGAATGGGGTTAGTTGAAATGATAATATGGAGGTTAGACTCAATTTTAATGAAACCATTCCATGCTTGCTGCATCACCCAGGTTCTCCCATGATAGTCTATCTAGCTCAATAAATCAGGCCTATTGAGTAATATGTTTTGGGTAACCTTGACCAACTAAAGATGCATACATACCTGCACATATAATTGTTGGAAAGGATCTTTCACGATCCTTTCCAACGACTAAGCAATCCACGATGCATGAACGATGCTGTACATACAGCCCCGTTCTGCTCCATGCAGAGGGGAGGGGGAGAGGGACGGAGCGGCACGCCGCTGCAAGCTCTCCCTCTTCACTTGCATTGGGATCTTTCCTCATTCCATGTCCATGGATTCGCCAGGAAGGTTGCTCAGATGATGAACGACACGCGCTGTACACACTTCAGATTCTCATCCGATATCGCCCCCGAGCCTATTATCGGGCAAGAACCATTGGAAGTGTGTACGTAGCTTAAGTTGTATCAAAATTAGACCATTGTTTCATCTTGAAACTAGTTTTTTGTATTTGTGAGACTAAAACACTGGTTAAAAATAAAATGGTGATATTAATTATTTGTTTAGTTTAACCTATACAGACTTTTTATTCACTAAAAGTAATATATTTATGGAAGCTACAATTACTCATTATTATTCATTATCTTTAAAAAAACAAAAGATTTTGGGGTTATGGTAACAATAGGATCAGCATGTAACTCAATGGGATAAGTTCAAATGTTCAGGGTTGTGCAATTATTCAGGTATGATAAATATATACCACATGCAGGAAAAGTAAAGGTACTGAAAAACTGTGTTGAAATTTCTGGCACTGGCCTGTGTACCATCTCTATTGGCACAGAACATTTTACCCACCATTTGCAGCTGTTGCAGTTATGATCTGCAGCACACTTGAGATCCCTGAGAGTGATAATAGCCTCACGAAAAAGTAGTCTGTCAGTTATCACTCAGCTAATGTGTCTGCTTATGCTTGGCACGTTCTCTAAACATTTGCAGGGCTACAATCTTGAAAAATGAGCTTTTTAGACAACTAGTATTTGTTAGGCTCACAATTCAATGACTTAGTTGTTAGTAGATTTACAATAGGTGACTTTTGGTGTAATAATGGATTGAAAACTTTAAGATGTTGATGCATGATTTTCTGCAGATAGATTACAAAATTCACTGCAGTTCTGTATTCTTATGCATATAAATATATTTATTCTACATACAAACAGCATAATTCTTTATTATGATAACCCTCTTTCATTTCATGCATATCAGCATTGGAAGATGGTTAAGTAGCACCTAGTCAGGGGTTGCTGGGTGCTTATAGCAAAAAACAGAAAGGTGAGCAGAGCAATCATCTTTTTGATATCTTTAATTCAAACTAGAAGGCTGAGTATATGTTTGGTTCTAAAAATGTGTTGGTGTTTGACTACATTTTTTAAAGGGGAAAAGGTGGGAGATTTGGGCAGCTGATTGGCAATTGAGGGATACCTCTGGACTACCCTGGTCAAGAAGTTAGACTACTAAAGATGACAGCATACAGATCTTTAAATGAGGCTCACCATGTTGTTCGTTTGGCACCCACTCTGAAGTTTCCAATGCTTCTGTATCCATCACACACTGTGTAATTAGGAAAAAATATTAAATATGGGCCAATCATAATGCAACCGTCAACAGTTTGTGTATCTTGCTGTTACTGTCTGTGCATAACAACTTCCTATAAAGTGCCTGTTGGCATAATATATCTCAGTGCCCACTTAATAAAGTTTTAAAAACTTCAGCTATCTGTTTTTTTGCTACTCTTGCTACTAATTAACATTTTAGATGATTTCCCAATAAAGTCATTAAACATCAAAGTCTGAGTGGAAACATTACCAAGAAGGGCAAGAGGAAGAGATTGGCAGTGGAACTTTATAGTGCTAAATATTCAATGTTTGCCAAGACATAGGTAAAAGTTTATGCATAAGTTGATCCTTTAACCTTCATTCAAAGCATATATAAATAGTTTCCAGCAGAAGTTTTCTTTGAATGAAGATACTAAATCTAAAACCACTATGGATGGCAAATGGACTGTAACATTTTTTTCAATTACACAAGAAAGTACTCCTTTATACTGTAAATAAATCCCTTAAGTGGGGTCTGGCTTCACATTTGCAAGTACACATAATTCATAATTTAAATATTTTTTTCTTGTAAGCCTGTGTATTCTTATACAGGAACCTCTCTGCAAGTTAACATAAAGGAATACCAAATGTAGCCGTCCCCATCAAGAAAGATAAGAAAAATGGGGGCTCTAGTAAACATTACTTTAATGACACTCAGATCTAAAAGAACAGCATCTGTTACCTATTGAATGTGCTACCTACATGTTTGAATAAATTATGACTTTTCATGGAGTTAATGAAAAAAATTAAACAATGTGTTGCTTTGATCACACAAAATACAAGCGAACCAGCCGTGACTGGTCCTATGCAGGAATTTGAATATTCAGTTTTTAAAGGTTTTTGTCAATGTTTAGTTTGTTGGGTTTTTAGATATACATGTAAAAAAGATTATTTAGACATAAATACTCTTAATAAAGCCCGTTAACAGCTCAGCTGATGACAGATGAGATATATCTCACATTTAAAAGATTTCGTCCCAGTTTCTGTTGTTCGTACAGAACAGGAAGCAAAGGGAAATCTTTCAAATGTAAAAAGATGGTAATAAAAATGTGAATGCAAAAAATTATATTACCAATCTCTTGTTAACCCTAAATGTAGGAAATGGGTTTTGTTTTGTTTCAAAAATAATAGTGATTTGTCTTCTTGTTATTCACCCCACTTCTTTTTGCACTCTGTCAATGCCATACATGGGTTCAGATGTGCAGTTTAACTTATAACTTAAGTTAACTTAACTTACAAAATAACAGCAGCAGCAAAGTGAAGCTGCAGTTTTTACAGTGGCAAACCACACATATAGCCTTGCCTTTCCCACAGTGGTTGATATGGTTATGGTGTATGGATATGGTTATCCATTCTGATATGAGATCAACTGAAGCCCCTAATACCCCTCACTAACTCTTTATAGTTTACGAAACATTGAAAAGTGATCATATGGAAATCCAATAAAAAGGTATCTAGATCATTGTAAAAGAATATTATTGTGGATGGTACTGTTTAAAAAAGAACTTATGCTCTTGTGAGATCATCCTGTGAAAGCCTCTGATTTTGAAACAAGAAAACATGTTTATATCTGTATGCCTACATATCTGTTCTATTTATGCAACATCCTTCATCTAACATACCATATGCCTTCCTTTTCAACACGTTTATTAGTGGAAAATTTTAATGTATGTGTTTAAAAGGTGATCTTTGTGCCAAACTAATATACACAAGGATGGAGTCTGGTAGATGTTAACAATATATCTAGTAGAAAGGAATGTAGTGGTAACTTGTGTGTTCTTTTTATGTAAAACAATCAATGTCTGCTTTTTGATGCAAGGTCCACTGCAGTTTTCCACACAGCCTATTTGCCTAGCAATGTAATTTGCAGCAGCAAAGAGTATAGAGAAATAGCAGCAGCCCCTGCTTCCATTTAGCCGTGCAGCCTATTGTTTTTTTTGGCATCCCCAGCATCCATTGTTAGGCTGTGCACAGCTGAAGGGGATTCTAGAGGCTGATCAGCTCCTGACTCTATCCTGCGCTGCTATTGGCTGCTGGGACTTTGTAGCCTCTTTGCTCCCAGTCATCCATGCTTGTTGTAGCGTTAAGCTAGGCTGACTTCCTGCTGGTGTGTTTGGCTGTGGTCAGCATTGTCATCAAGGGGCAAGCTCAAATTATGTACAAATTCCAAAGAATTTGTAAGTGACCAGTAACTGAAAACTTATGAGACTTACTAGAGGGATCAGTCATTGGAAAAGGATCTAAAAGGAGATTGCATATGTAATGCGCCTGGGCACACAAACCAAAACCAACTCCAGATATCCTTCAATCACGCTTTATTTAATGTCATAAAGCACGAGAAGGGTTAAGTCCAAATAAGCGAAGTACAAGAGGGTAAGGCAAAGGCAGGTCAAGAACAATCCGAGGTCAGGGCAGGCAGCAGGCAGAATGGTCATTAACAATCCGAGGTCAGGGCAGGCAGAGTTCAAAAGGAGATAAGCATAAACTAATACAAGGACGCACCCAAGCACACTGTGTTCACAGAGGCTTATAGCGGGCAATGGTGTACAGGACAAGCTCTCCTTAAATGGCCAGAGTGACCAATGACCTTGCGCCAACTGGCGCCGTCTGATAGGAGAGTGACTGAATCCAAACTAACTATGTCCCACCCCGCTGTGAGGCAGCGGAGTGCCACGCCCTCGGGGGGTACAAGAGGCACGCATGGTAGCATGCGCACCTCTTCCCACAGCATCCCTAGGGCGTGCACTACTTTGCACATGCAAAGGAGTGCTGAGAGCAGGAGTTTCAGTAACCACGTCCATAGAGATGCAAGGGATGCTGCCTGGCTACAGCGGCGTCTCCCTCTGCGGCTGGGATCCCCAGGGATGCCGCGGGCTCGCAGGACGGGTAAGTTCCCTACAGCATAGTTATAGTAATTCTTTAGTCTAATTTTAGCCAGTTGAGTACATACAGCCTAATGAACTGAATGCTTGGGTGCAGAACAAACACATTTTTCCAACTTGCCCAGTATAAAGAATTTTTAACCAAGGACTGCATTGTAAAAATGCATTACTCTTTGGATTTTGAACCAGTTTGCAAAGTTCTGAACTGATTCATTTAAGGGTTCTAGTTTTTTTTTTATCCCACCTCACCTAACCATGTTTTCATCTTTTCCTACAGGGCTAAGAATATTTATCTCTTTACAATTGTGGAATCTTCTGCTTTGATAAAAACTGACAACTCTTGTTTAACTTTTATTAGCATTTGTAGGAAAAGGTTATACTTCTCCTATGTTTTTCTTGATGTCTGTGTCCCTGTCAAGGTCCCTTTACATCCTGTGGTCCCTAGGACTGGGAGTAAGTGGAAATCTCCTCCTTGAGCACACCAACCTCAGTAACAACCTTACTGTGATTCTAACACTTCTCTACTCTAATAAAACAATAAAAAATTGGTCAAAGTTCTTGCCCATTTTTTTATTAGATCCTTTCACTATATTTTTATACTACTGCAAGAAACAAAAATGGAAGCTCTTTTTTCACATTTGCAATACAGAAGAATACAGAAGCTCAGTGTTCCTGAATTGTGGAATACTTTATTGTATAAAATAAAATCCCCTTTAAACATAATAATCTTTTCAATGTGCATAGTTCTTGTACTTTCTGAGTCAATAACAATTAGTATTTGGCATTTGGAAGGTCACGTATCTTTACCTCCTTAAAGAAAATTAAGAATAAAAAATATATAAATATCTTCTAATGATGAACATCAAAGATAATAGCCTGCAAGATACTCCATTGTTGCATTCCTGCTGGATATGTAATCATTTGCCTGTCAGATCAGAGTTAATCTGCGCTCTATTGATTTTAAACAGTTTATTTCTTTCCTCTCACATACATGCCTGATTAGTGTTTCACATTCCAGAACCAGTTTTGGTTTTCTCAATCACTGCTTGAGAAAAGACTTCATTTTACTTGGCACATGATACAATGTGTTGTGTGAGAGTTATTCTCCTAAGAGGGTGAGACTGTTTTTGATTTGGATTTGCCCGTAGATTTGGCAGTTCTCCCTGTCCGTGATGACAAGCAGCATAAAAGCCATTTTTTCATGATTATAAACGTGTCCAACATCTTGAGTGAAGAAAAGGAGAGCACCTGACACTGACATGATCTGTAAATGTTTTTCACTGACTTATGTTGAGAAATGACTCTCAGATTGGCAGAGTTCAAGGCTTATCACCTCCTTGACATACATTAGTTGTATATTTACATCAGAAAGGGTCTTGGGTATCAAAATAATGGACAAGGTTACACTTGTACTAACATGCAGCAAACATCAGAAACATTTCAGATTATTTCTATTGATTAGCAATATACATAATGAAGTAAATCAAATTTTAAAAAATGATTTAAATGTATTAAACTTTACTATTAAACTTGTTTTAAACTTTGTGATTGAATGTTTGAAATATTTTGTTAAAAGGAACATTTAAAGTTTTTATGAATATTTTTATTATTTAAATATGTTTGAAAGAGATCAGCTTGGTGAAAATAATGTTAAAATGTATTTTTAAACTTTCATGATTTGCAATTGTAAATCTACACCAAGGCTGCCATGATTGCTCATTCAAGGACTGTCCATGTTTGATAGATGTCTTAACAGTTGTAACAATAGAAAGCCGAATGATTGCAGATTGATTGTTTGTTACCTGTAGTGGTTAATCTATTAATCTTTTCATTTAATACAGTAGCATAAATATGGAGGAGCAAATGTATGAAATTCAGATGGTCAAACTAAAGAGCAATTTTCTTTTTTTTAACATAACTTATTTAAGACCAGGTTGCATTATTTGTGAGCATTTTGGTGTTTGTTTATGCAATACAGTCAGATCAGAGTTATTCAGGGCTGTGTACTATGCCAACAACACCCACCAGTCATGAGCTGACTGCATAGAGAAGTTGACATCCTAACACTAAAACATGCCAGCACCTTCAGGATCCTTTTGCAATGAATGCATTTCCTAATAAATGCAGTCGGATCATGACTGCTGGGTAGGATTGGCAAACTAGAGGCAAACTAAACTGGCAAAATAGAATTCTGAAAATGTCACAATACTCAACTCTGCCCTGTACACTGATCAGTGGACATCCCTAGGAGGTAGGTTGCATTTGCATGCTATACCAATAGCCTCCATGATTGAAAGAACTGAAATCCAATGAATGAAAGTGAAAGGTTAAGGACAGTAAGGCTGAATGAGAAAATACCTAGCTAAAGCTGGACATCCTCCAGTTTGGAGAGAAGGTGGGCACAGTATGACTTAATGCAACTTCCAATGCACATTGTGAGTAAAGTAAATTTCACAGTAAAGTCTTTACCACGGGCTAAGGTTCAGCTACAAGCACATCTCATTCAGCTTTACTTTAGTCCAATTTACTTTGATCATTGGTAATTTTGGACCAAAGACTGACAGAGGATATTTCAAAAGATTACCGGGATATCAATTCATACTTGAGATAATACGTGAGATAAATAAGTAAACACGTATGCATGCTATATTCAGGTATTGAAAGAAAGTGTTAAGTATATAACAATCTTTTAAAAAGTTATGCTTTCTCAAATATAAGATGCAAACCACTATTGCCTGAGTGGCAGCCAAAAAAATAAGCAATAAAAAAAGAACCACTGAAATATTCTAGATTCAGGTCGATGTGTTTCTCCACCAGGGAATGTTTCAG